>NC_063338.1:9538367-9559152 GCF_021869965.1 Rhincodon typus
CCCCCCTGGTCTCAGACTCACCTCCCGCACCCCCCTGGTCTCAGACTCACCTCCCGCACCCCCCTGGTCTCAGACTCACCTCCCGCACCCCCCTGGTCTCTGACTCTCCTCTGGGACTCACCAGTGATAGCCTGTGATCTGGGAGTCACCTCCTCCATTCCATGTGGGTAAGTTTAGGAAGTCAAAAGTTTGGGAGAAAAAAATGACTGCAAGGGAAAGAGAGTAAAAACAAAGGGGAAAGAAAGAAAAGAAAAAGAACGGGTGGTGCAGAGGCACGCTGCAGCTGGAGCATCCTACCCTGCTGCCATCTTGAACTGAAGAGCTCCTTCCTTTCCCGGTGGTCCCAATGTCCCATGAATTTACACCCATCGGACATTGGCGTCAATGCTGTGGAAAAGGAGTGGGCTCCAAGTTCTGTGCAGAACTCCTGTGAGGATGAGTCATCTGCGTCCCACCAAACGAGTATGTCTTGTTGTGCATTCCATTGCAACTCTCATCTGAACCTGCTGTCACTCTCAATCATTGCTCACCACTTCTTACCGCTGGCCATAGCATCTTCTCTGTCTCTTGTCTATCAGGTTCCACATGCGTCCCCACGAACCATGTGGAGAAACACCCAGCTCCACCCAAAGTCTCACCTTTGACCTTTGAGGATGAGCGTACACAGGTCTCAGAGAAGATCAGCAAGGCACCTTCCTGCACCCTTCACCAGCCCAGATAACCATACCTCAGGAGGAACCATTTTTAAATAGAGCAAGGGTACACCATCTGGTGAGCACCTCACAGCAACAACTCCACTACAGTAAATCTCTATGGGCCTGACATGTGTTATGGGCCAAAGCAGACTTCCCCCAACACCCCTTCTCCACTGCACCACACCCCCACCCCCCCACCCCCAACCAAAGTACATAATGGAGAAAGCCAAACATTAAGTTTTTTTTTTGAAAAGGCAAGTGCAAGTTGCTGTATTGCAGATACGATTGGATTGGTCCACCACTAAGATTTAATCAAAACACTTTTTATTCTGACGACACTGCTAAAATACGACAAAAAGAATAATTGGCCTAACATTGCTCTCCTAAAATACTTAACACAATAATGTTTTATTTAACCACTAATCATCAACTGTTCCAATATAGACGGCATCCCATTAACACACCCCCGGCAAAGGCAATTCAGCAACACTGCTATTATTCTCACGTGCTGTCTCTTTTCAGTCTAGTAGAAAGAAACAATCTTTCCTTTTGATTTTTAAGAGGAAGCCTCTGTCTCTAAGACTTCAGTCTAGCAGCAGAGAACTCAAGCCTTCTGTTCCAGCCGCCAGCAAAAACCTACTCAATTAACTGAAAGCAAAACTGCAGTCTCTAGGTCTGTGTGCCCTGCCCGCTCACTAAGGGGGGACTGTCTACCAGCTACCTGTCTGAAGGAGACGTTTCAGTGCCACTGTAATAACCCCTCTCTGCAAGAGAAACAGAGCAGAACATATCACTTAAAGGTGCAACATCATCACACATGACATATTCATGTAAACTTCTAAGATGGAGTCAGATGTACTACCATTGCACCACTTGCCCACAATATGGAACACTTCATAAATTTGCGTGAAATCCTTGTGAAGAGGCCATATTAATCTCAAGTGGCACAGCGAGCTTCATGCTAGGCTCAATAGCTTGCTGATTGATGGGGATTCACATTAGTTAAACACCTTGATAACAGCCCAACACATCTCACCAAATATTCACCTTACTGTCTTACCTAACTCACAAAACAAATGCAACTTCGGGAGCATTCGATAAGTAGGTACCTTCCCGATTTGGTCCTCCGCTTGCTCAAGGTGCCTGAATTTCAAGGTTCTTGTGTGTAGGGGGCCTTGTCCCTACCTCTGGGCCTGAAGGTTCAAGTTCAAGTCCCATCTGCCCCAGGGAGCATGTCCAAACAGGTGGATTGAAAGCAATTGAATAGATGGAGCACTTCTAATTCTGCCACACATCTCACCCTAACACATATTGCTGAGACCCCTATAAGATAGTGCGCCCAAGACCTCTGTCTTCACACACACCTTCTAGATCGGTATCCCCTCACGTGGTGACTTCAGAGTTGTGTCATCAGTTACATTGGCACCATTTACATAAATCTCATTATACCACATCACCCAAGTTACTCTCTCCTCGCTCTCTGTTATTCCAGTGATTTACTTTCTCTTTCCCACGTAGATGTTGCAATTATTGACACGATTATTATCATCATTATTCCCGTTATCGCTGGTCTCACCATTATCACATCTCCCCACTCCCAGAGCCCGAATCCCAGAGCTCGAGACAATCTGGGACTCTGATCTTCTTGTACCACGTGAGGGTCCTGCTGCTGTATTGTGCCTGGACTAGTTGTGTACACCATCTGATGCAGTGTTGATATGTCTGTCTCATATCCTGTGATTATCAAACTCAGTCTCACTCTTGGCTTGAGTGAAAACAAAACCTTCCTGTTCCTCCTGAATGCCCGTTCAGGGTCAAATAAGATCTCGGTTGATCAGCTTTTCCTGTTGACCATGGCCTCTGACTTCCTGCTTCTTAACCAAACCTGGTACCCCGGCTCTGAGTTTGAGAAATTTTTCACTCTGGAGTTGTACACACATCTACTGCCTTTTTGCTGTGGCTTCTCACTGGTGGTCTTGAGAAGTTATGCTTGACCTGAGGTTGTGCCCTGAAACAAGTACAGATCCAACACCAAGCTAATGGTATACAGAACTCCCAACCTCCCTGTACGACTCTGAGATGTGGATTGTCTGCAGCAGACACCTCAAGGCGCTGCAGCGGTGCCACCAACGCTGCCTGCGCAAGATTCTGCAAATCCGCTGGGAAGAAAGAAGCATCGAAACCAGCGTCCTCGACCAGGCCAACATCCCCAACCATCGAGGCACTGACCACCCTCGATTGGCTGCAATGGGCTGGGCATGTCATCCATGTGACCAACACAAGACTTCCCGAGCAGGTGCTCCACTCCCAGCTCCAAAACATCAGGCGAGCCCCAGGTGGACAGGTGAAGCGCTTCAGTGATACCCTCAAGGCCTCACTGGCAAAGTGCGTCATTCCCACAGACACCTGGGAATCACTGGCCCAAGACTGTTCAAAGTGGAAGAGGAGTATTCAGGAAGGCGTCAATCACCTTGAGACATGCTGTTGGGAAAAGCGGGAAGCCCAGGCGGGAACAGACTAAGGAGCGCACTGCCACACCGATGCTCCACCCACTCCTTCCCACAACCACCTTCTGCTCCAAGTGAAACAGAGCCTGTGGAAGGCACATCGGCCTGTACATCCACCTATGGACTCACCCTGAGAGTGGAAGAGAGTCACCCTCATCTGTGACGGACTGCCGATGATGACGATAAAGCTAGTACATCTGTTTATAAGCTCCTCAGGAGCAATTCTGCTGGTCAGTATCCATTATACAACGGTGTCACTCTATAACACAGTAGAGGGGATTTCCAGTCTGGATTCTTATGCATTAGTGACTTTGAGGCATTGACTGCTCTTCCAGCCTCCTCTATGTGACTGAAGGTGAAGTGCAAAACCTTTTCCCCCGATTGAAGCCTGACTCCAAAATGAACTTACTGAGATCCACGTTCACCAGTTAAATTGTAGGCAGTTGTAGGCAGTGGAATGTCCCTTCTAAATAAAACAACGGCTCTTTTGGGCGACATTGGCTAACTGAATGGCACTCTGGGAATATTGGCCAGCTGAACGGTATGCTGGGAAGGGAAACGAGATAGTCAGCCCGGAAGCTTGCAGAATTCTCTGTCAAATTGGATCAGGCCAGACAGATGCGCAAACTATTTACCCTGATTAATTATATTGAATAGGTGTTGATGAGACAATGCTGCGAGGTTTCGAAAGGAACAATAGATTGGAGTTTCGGTGGAACTTCTTGGAGACAGCCTGGCTCCCAGGGTGGGCTCAGTCAATAGAGAAGTTACAATATCCAATACTGCCTTTTGTAACACCTTTTCCTGGGACAAAAACAAACTCATTCACATGGAGTAACTGGATTATGTTCATTACATTTGCAGTATCAAACTGCCATAACTACTCAGGAGGAATCTGCACGTCGGTTACCATGCCGACATAATAAATGATAGTGAGCCACTGTACTTGGGGATAATCTGCTGAGCTGTATTTAAAGGGACCACTCAAATCAGAGGGGCTGACACTCAGACGCAGGAAGCTTCTTGGCATGGTGGTAGTGTCTCTACCCCTGGAAAGGGAGGCCTGGGTTCAAGTCCCATCTACTCTAGAGGTGTATAATAACATCTCTGAAGAAGTTGATTTGGCAAAATAAGTTAAAAAAAACAAAGCTTGGGAGTGGGAAGAACAGCCTCAACCTCAGTTCGAACAGTTTACCATCTTGCACTTTGAAAGCAAATGTTGAACCAACGTGAGAACATGGCAATTTCAGAAGTGTAATGTTACTCGAGGAATTAGATGAAAAGACAGGTTTCGTAGCAGTGCATGTACATATCTTGTGTTTCAACGATAATAAACCAAGTCTCATGCTAAACCACATCTCGTTAATAGTGTAAAACGAGTCCCAGTGAATAAGCAAGTAAATCAGACATACACAAAAACAATGCTTACAATGTCCAATGTCCAATACAATCTCTTGCAGAAAACGGTGTATAACAAAGATCCTTTTCAGTTCCCGATCACTGAGTCTGCTGTGGTCAAATTAAACTCTTGCCACTTTGATCCATCTTGGAAAAGACCAAATGCATCTTCCCTCTAAAATCAAACAAAATCCATTGCTAGCCTTTCCCATGGCCTTTCCAGAAACTTTGGTGAAGTCGTTGGCTCTGTAGGTATATGACCATGTTTGGCACATGTGTGGCATGACAAAATGTAATTCTGCATGTCTTTTGAAATACCGGTTGCTGTGCGGTTGCTGTGCACTTTGTGATGCCTATGTATCTCCCGTGGAGTCGCCCCATAGATTTGTCTTCACATCAACTTTGATAAAATCATGCAATGGGTATGCTCCAGTAAATCATCCACTGTTGTCAAAAGTGTTGGTTTTGCTCGTGGCATCTTTTCAACACTTGTTCTATTGAACTATATTTCAACTACTCTGGGAAACAGAGTTGTGTTCTCATTGTCAGATTTCTGAGCTGCACCAATTTTATCTGACTCAGCCCTCAGTTGTCTGTAAAGTGCTGGTTGAAGCTGCAGATTAAGAATCTACTTTGATGAGAATAAGATCCTCTTTTTCAGCTCAATCCACTCGTGCTGTTGAGAGTGTATTAGCTATTCCTTGCCTGGAACAGACTGTAATACAGTGACATCAAGTTATACAGTCACAGAGCACGGAAACAGACCCTTCGGTCCAACCAGTCCATGCAGACCATAATCCCAAACTAAACTAGTCCCACTTTACTGCACTTGACCCATATCCCTCCAAACCTTTCCTATTCATGCACTTATTCAAATGTCTTTTAAACGTTGTAACTGTACCTGCATCCATCACTTCTGCTGGAAGTTCATTCCACACACGAACCACTCCCTGTGTAAAAAAATGTTGCCCCTCATGTCTTGTTTAAATCTTTCTCCTCTCACCTTAAAAATATACCGTCTAGTCTTGAAATTCCCCAACCTAGGGAAAAGACACCTGACATTCACCTTATCTCTACCTCATAGGGTCACTGGCCAACCTCGTATGCTCCAGTGGCAGAAGTCTCAGCTTATCCTTATAATTCAAAGCCTCCATTCCTGGCAACAGCCTGGTAGATCTCTTCAGAACCCTCTCCAGTTTAATAATATCCTTCCTATAACTGGGCGACCAGAACTGGATACAGTACTCCAGAAGAAGCTTCACCAGCCTCTGCCTCAATCATGTTATCCTTAGAGGCATTTTTGACACGTCTTTTCGATTTCAATAATGTTACCAAAGGCTTGTGGTCTATCTCAACCTTGGAAGTCAGTCCCATGAGGTAATCTGCGAATCTTCCTCATTGCCACGTATCTGCTAACCCTACCTTCTGTATGGAGTCGTGTGCCTGTGCTCAGTCTCTGTCAAAACCTCTCGAAATAAAACCAACTGGTTTTCATGTTCTGTCAGTTGGCACTTGAATAAGGTCTGCTCCTTAGTTGTGGATGGTGCACTGTAGTAATCAAGCGTGGACTGTAATCTGCAGAAAATAACTTCTCTTTTAACCTCGCTGCAGTCCATTCCTGTTTCCAATGGCCTTTTAATTGGTTCCTTTATTCATTAATGGGATGAGGGCGTCACTGGCCAGGCAGCATTTATTGCCCATCCCTAGTTGACCAGAGGGCAGTTAAGAGTTCACCACATTGCTGTGGGTCTGGAGTTACATATAGGCCAGACCAAGTAAGGATGACAGTTTCCTTCCCTGAAGGACATTAGTGAACCAGATGGGTTTTTCTGATAATCGACAATGGATTCACGGTCATCATTAGATTCTTAATTCCAGGTATTTGATTGAATTCAAATTCCACCATCTGCCGTGGCGGGATTCAAACTTGAGTCCCCAGAACGTTATCTGGGTCTCTGGATTAACAGTCCAGGGATAATACCATTGCCTCCCCTTGAACTGAAGAGCTCCTTCCTTTCCCAGTGGTCCCAATGTCCCATAACTGACTATCTGGTCAGTATCACATTGCTGTTTGCTGGGGCATGTTGAGAACAAGTCAGCTGTCACTTTTCTTACCTGGAAGCAAGGCTACCATTTTGTCGGCTACAATTTGATTTGATTCGATTTACTATTGTCAAATGTACTGAGATACAGCGAAAAGTTACTGGATTTCATGCCAACCAGACGAGTCATCCCTTACCTGAGTACATCAGGGTAATAGAACAGAATGCAGAATACAACGTTAGAGCTACAGAGAAGGTGCTGAGAAAGATCAACTCTAATAGACGAGAGGTCCATTCATAAGACTGATAACAGCGGGGAAGAAGCTGTTCTCAAATCTGTTAGTATGTGATTTCAATCTTCTGCCCAGTGGAAGAGAGTATAACCAGGGTGGGAGGAATATTTGACTGCTGCTTTCCTGAGGCAGCAAGAAATAACACGAACACTGAAGCTACATGAGACCCTTTAGCAATGCAAGCCTTTATTTCTTTGAGGGAGTGCTACACCTCAGAGGTGCAAGCATTCAGCCTAAGATGTCAAATCATCTCGTTGGGTCTGATGATACCATTCTGAAGGAGAACAGGGGGAGCACTTCCTTGTACCTTGCATAATATTTATCCCTCAAGTGGAACAATTAGTGCAGACTATCGGCGATGTCAACGGAGGCAACTGGGCTGGAACATAAAGCACCACTGAAAGGGAATAATGTGGTCATTCATAAACTGGGTGACCACTTTGCAGAACACCTAAAGTTCTGTCCACTAAAAAAGACCCCGAGCTTCCAGTTGCCTGCCACTTCAACACACCACCCTGTTCCCTGGCCAACATCTCTGTCTCAGGCTTGCTGCAGCGTTCCAGCGAAGCTCAGAGCAAGCCGGAAGAACAGCTGGGAGTGCTGCAGCCTTCTGGACTCAACAGCGGGTTCAGCGATTTTGGGATTTTGAGGCACCCTCTCCCATGTCCTTACCCCAACCCGAACAGTTCTCGTTATCACGTTCAAGAGAAGCAGAAATTGCTGGAAAATCTCAGCGGACCTGGCAGCAACTGTGGAGAGAAATCAGAGTTAACGTTTCCGGTTGAGTGGCCCTTCCTCAGAACTCAAACTTGTTATCACACGGTCTGCTATTATGCACTAACCATTGTTAACCACGAACAGTCCCCATTAGTAGCTACTCATTCTCCTAGGCTGACTGTTAACCACACCTTTGTCTGTCCAACTGTTCTTCTCTCTTTTTGGCCTCTATTCCCACCTATCGTTTACTCTTTACCCCCTGCCCCCACCCTCTCTTCTGCATAAAATAACAACTTTTTCCTAGCTACCATCAGTTCCGAAGGCAGGTCACTGGGCCCGAAACGTTAGCTCTGATTTCTTTCCACAGATGCTGCCAGACCTGCTGAGCTTTTCCGGCAACTTCTGTTTGTGTTCCTGATTTCCAGCGTCTGCAGTTCTTTCAGTTATTTTTTTGTTTTGGAAACGTGGACATCCATCCTACTCCTGCTGCAGTGGGATTGACCTGTGCACTGAGGAGCCATGGCCTTAGCAACGGCTGCGAGTGTTTAACTGCCCGCGAAGTTCTTCAAACTTCTTTGTGACAAGTTCAGCCTTTCTTTCTTGATTCAGCGAGCTGTTTATTGGAACTGGAATAAGGCAACTGCAACTGCCTGTTGTCCCCACAAGGTTTGAAATCAGATGTGTTCATCCCAAGTATCAGCCAGCTTGGAATGAAGATGACCACAACTTTTAGGAAGCTGGAACTGGCAAACATTTCGCGCCCAGCCACACCGCCCCCCCCCCCCCCCCTCTCACCCACCGTCCCTGCTCCCATTTGAGTCAATCAAGCCAGTGGACACGGCTTCCAATGCCAACAAAGGCCTTTGGCAGAAGTTATCCAGGTCTCTCCATTGTTTTTAGTATGTTGCCATGCGAACCTGCACAACGAAAGCACAGCCATGGCTCACCAACCCACACTCCGTTGATCTGAGCACGAACTCGAGCCTGACCCCCATGCGGCGCAACACTGAGGGAACACCGCACTGTTGGAGGCGCCGCCCTCCCCGATGAGACACTCGACTGAGACCCTATCTGCTGTCCCAGGCAGAGGGCACAAAGAGATCCCCCGCGGTGCCATTTTGAAGGGGAGTCATCCTGCTCAATATTTGGTGGGGTCAGGAACTGACTCACTCTCCTGCAACAGCAAGTCGACTACAAAAGTGTCCGGGACACCCTGAGGTCACTTAAGGTGCAGATTAGTGCCAAGTTCTTTCTTTCTCTTTCATTTGCAGCTGTCTGGAGACGTCACTCAGAGTGTCTAGAAATTCCGGTAGAAGCTCTCTTGTGAAACAGCATGCAACCACACAGGCCAGCTACCGCAGAGGGACGGATACCATCGTTAACGGCTGTGTCAGTGAACGCTGCCCTATACCTCATTCGTTCTGCCTCGGACTCGCAAGTGAGTGCTGAAGGTAACTGGCGCCAACCAAACTGAACCTAGAGGGAGGCTTAATGTTCTGCCCTTCGATCAGATCGTGGCTGACCTATACGTTTAAACTCTCCCTCTCTCTCTTCACCTGCCTCAACCCTTAGCTAGCCCGACCAAGCAAGAGCATTTCTGATGCACATTTTGCAGTTCTTCCTTTATCCCCCAGATCTTTTTTTCCTTTTGGAATTCCAAACTTCCACAACCTCCCTTCAGAAGAAGTGCTCGACTCTGACACCTCTCCTGAGTGACACAATTCTCATTTTAAAGTTGGTCTCCTCTGTTCAGGACACCCGCGTTCATGGGCAAGTTGTATGCCCTTGAATGCAAGGACATTGTAGTGACATTTGGCACATTGCAAGGTCCAGGGCCATATGCTGAGGGACACACTCCAGCTTAGGGAAGCTCTGCAGAGGCGTGATGGGGAAAGTTTGCTTGCTGGGACTTGTCAGCCAATAGCACACCTGGAAACTGTAGAACTCCTGGGGCTGTGTGCCTTACAAAGAATGTACACTGTAAATTAACAGGATTGAGATGGTATTAGAGGCACTTCAGAGAGAAACATACTGTACCGGGAACGTTACATTATTACACTTTCTGTTCATTCCAATTTGAAATGCTTTACCCTCGGGCTGTGTTACCTGACTTGGAATGCAGTTTGCAAACATTAAGACTGTTATAATTGTAGAGGTTGTGCATTGGGACGAGTTGAATTTTTTTTTGCAAATTCTGTAATATTTGAATCAAATGTTTTGTAACTTAATGTTACAGATTTTGCGAATTAGATACATTTCTGGGGCAGTTTGGCACAAAAGGTTTCTCAATTCCTCTAATCATATCTTAACCACCTCAAATAGATCATCACCGTAACTTATGTCAATCCAAGGAATAGAAGTCTTGCAACTGTTTCTCGTTCTTGCCAAACGAAGATGACAACCACTGCCCCAAACCTGGAGCCAATATCATCATCTTGAGTGCTGCACTCCGATGGGATGACCAGATCTGGTAATGAGTCAGATACTTTAGAGACTTTTAAGCGACTCTTGGATAGGCACATGGAGGATAGTAAAATGTAGGATATGCAGGGTAGATTGATCTTAGTAGGATAATAGGTCGGCACAACATCGTGGGCCAAAGGGCCAGTTCTGTGCTGTACTGTTCTACGTTCATCAAATCTCCCCCTCAGATCTGTTTGTAGTGTCTTGGTCATAGAGTTGTACAGCGCAGAAACAGACCCTTCGGTCCAACTCATCCATGCTGACCAGATATCCTAAATTAATCTAGTCCCTTTTGCCAGCACTTGGCCCATATCCCTCTAAATCCTTCCTAATCAGATACCCATCCAGATGCCTTTTAAATGTTGTAATTGTACCAGCCTCCACCACTTCCTCTGGCAGCTCATTCCATACACGCACCATCCTCTGCCTGAAAAAGTTGCCCCTCAGTTCCCTTTTAAATCTTTCTCCTCTCATCTTAAACCTATGCCCTATGGTTTTGGACTCCCCCACCCTGGAAAAAAGACCTTGGTTGTTCACTCTATCCATGCCCCTTATGATTTTATAAACCTCTGTAAGGTCATCCCTCAACCTCCGATGCTCCAGGGAAAATAGCACCAGCCTATTCAGCCTTACCCTATAGCTCAAACCCTCCAACCCTGGCAACATCCTTGTAAATCTTTTCAAGTTTCACAACATCTTTCCTATAGCGGGGAGACCAGAATTGAACACAGTATTCCAAAAGTGGCCTCAACCATGCCCTATACAGCCGCAAGTGACATCCCAATTCCTATACTTGGAAAGTTTTCAGAAACCTTTCTCAGGGGCTGAAGTTATTCAGAATAGTTTTGTTAGCTGGCCACTGTTGGGGTTCAGCTTGCCTACTTATATAGCCCTGTTGTAGTTTCCCCTCCTCCACTTCTATTCCCATGGCAATGATTCACCACTGCATCGACTTGACTGCTGCCAATGCAATTGTTCCCATGCTTTAAAACATGCATCGTCTTCATTGGAATAGGGTTTCCCAGGAGCTGCAGGGGCGAAGGCTCACCACACCACCCCCCCATCCCCCAAAAACCCGTGATACCTGGTGCAGCCTCGGAATACAGATCTGGTCTGAGCACTGCCAGGACTTTACCTAAATTGGAGCGCATTTGATGGGAAATCCGTGAGCGGATTTTCTTCCCTCCACACCCTTTAAAAAGTGTGCTCTGGGATTGCCTCGAAAACTCAACCGTTTACTCTGTGAAGGGACCTCAGACAAACTCAGGCCGATGGAACATCCCTTCAGGCCTCCTGTCAGCCCCCAACCCTACACCAGGCTGAGGCAAGATTGCCAATTTGAGTCGGACATAATCCTTTGCACTGTTGGGTCACCTGACTTAACCTTGTCCCAGGCCAATTGGGAAATAAAGAGAGCTGTTACCCAATTGGATGCTCCTTGACCCTTAGTTGAATACCTTAATTCCATATTTTTATAAGCAACATACAAATGTGTCAAAAAAAAGGATAAATGACAACCTTATTCACTAGCCCTCTGATTTATCCTTCTAGTTATTAATCCCAAATTGTTGGAAAATGTCAGTTCAGTGCTAAAATGTTGGCAGGTCTAGCAACACGGTATTGGATGTTGGAGAGCGTTGATTTCCTCCTAGGATTAGCACTGACTTAAGTGAGTCCAAGACTGCTAACAAACACTCAGTTCCACATTACAGAGACAATAAGGAGGGCCCCCTGGATATTTCCGGAACTGTCTTGTGAACACGATTAGCAACTGGAAGAAAGAAAGTGTTGGGGGTAGCAGATTACACAGAAGGTGAAAGATTTAAAATCACACAAAGTCTCAGAACCAAAGTGCTGAATCCACCTGAGAAAGAAAGAAATACTTGGAGGGATACAAGATAGGCCCGAGAGTGGAAAACGGAAGACCCAGGTTCCCCTTGCTATGGAAGGTCGCCACCTTTATGAAGCAAAGAACACAATAGATAAACAAAAAGAAATAAGTATTTATCAAGCTCATTTTATGACCTCAAGGCATCCCAATGTGCTTTGTAGACAATTAAGCACTATTTAAAAGTGGGGCGGCACGGTGGCTCACTGGTTAGCACTGGTACCTCACAGCACCAAGGACTGGTTTGATTCTAGCCTCGGGCGACTGTGTGGAGTTTGCACATTCTCCCTGTGTCTGTACTGGTTTCCTCCCACAGTCCAAAGATGTGCAGTTTAGGTGGATCGTCCATTGGGAAATTGCCCATAGTATCCAGGGATGTGCAGGCTAGGTGGGTTAGCCATGGGAAATGCAGGATTACAGGGATAGGGTAGGGGGCTGCGCCTGGATGGGATACTCTTTGGAGGATTGGTGTGGACTTGATGGGCTGAATGGCCTGCTTCTACACTGTAGGGATTCAACGGGTCACTGTTGGAATGCCAGATAATCGAGACTGTGAGATCCCACAGCAATGAACTCATAATCAGACTTCATGTGTGATTTCAGTTGACGGTATGTATTGACCCGGATGCAAGGTGGAACTGCCCTCTGTTTCCATTTGAAATATTGGCACAAGATACTTTACATTGACCAGGCCTTTGGTTAGCCTCTCACCTGAAAAATGATTCTTCCATTGAAGATAAGGACAATGGCGGCACAAGGTTCTTCATTGAGACTTAGGGAAGACAAAAGGCTGCTGAGATGGATAGATTAGGAGAGGTAATGTCTTAAGAAGACGAAGGAATTGTGCAGTGTCCAACTGATCTATGCTCAATTAACTAAGCCTGTTTAATAAAGATGCTCACTGTGCTCGATTGGTCAGGGCTGGGTGTGGACTCCGAGAAAAGTGAACACATTGCAGACGTTGCTGGAGCAAAGAGCTGTGAGGATGGAATAATTTTTGAAAGCGCTGTGAAAGCAATGTGTTACACACATTTTAGTAGGTGCTGCGTCTGCATAACTTCATGGGCACCTCACTATTCTTTAAGGAGTTTCAACTGAATTAGGCTGGGTTTTATGAAGATGGAGACAGAACAGAGTGCTGACATTACAAACACAGCTCAGAGGAATTTCATAGTTTTCGGATATGCTCCCTTGGTGCGGGAGGGGAAAATAGCCACCCTTTCCCCCCACCCCCATCCCAAATTGCCCTCCTCATCCCCTAACTCCCTGTCTCTGTACATCCTCCAGCCCCTGGGGTCAGTGGAGTGGAAACGTTACTCTGTATCTAACCCCGTACTGTCCCTGTTCTGGGAGTGGTTGTTGGGGGACAATGTAGAGGGAGCTTTACTCCGTATCTAACCCCGTGCCGTCCCTGTCCTGGGAGTGGTTGATGTGGGACGGTTTAGAGGAAGCTTTACTCTACATCTAACCCTGTGCTGTGCCTGTCCTGTAAGTGGCTGATGGGCGGATATTGCATTTGAAATCGGTGCCGAAAGTGGGACACAATCCTGGCGAGAGTCACTTTTGGATTGTAATCGGGAATTCTGCAGAGCAGAGTCCAGGTTGGCAATGGAGGCTCTGAAGCATTTCACCTCACTTCACTTCCAGGCAGGTTTTGATATTGAGAGACTGAGCAGGACTTTGAGAAAGTGGGTTAATGAGTGTTCAGTAAAGCTGTGAGTGGGGTGTTATGTTTTCCTTGCGCTATTAGTGAAAGTGTTGGCCTTGAATAACAGTCCATTTTTGAAAGGCTCGAGTTGCCTGGGTCGCCAGCAGGATTTATGGAGCTTTCAGAATTTGTTGGGAAGGTCAACAGGCGAGTCTCCTTCCTTGGAGTCAAGCTTTCCTTCTGATTCTTCCCTACTGCAGACAGACATTACCCATTCATTCTGAAATATGACTTGATCTTCAATTACATGAATTAAGAGCAAACAGTTTGCCCAGTGTCTGACGAAGGGAGCAAATATGTTGTCATATGAAATTATGATCCTGGCAGATGCTGCTTGGAAATAACATACTTAGTTTCCCAATATATCAAAACAGAAACTAGTAACAGATGTTACAGATGGAACCCAGTTCTGCATTAACCCTGGTGCAACCACTGTTTTCAAGTTGGTCGATTACTGGAATAACTGGTGCGATAATTAACAGAGGAAGTCTGTACAGTGCAATAGTTGCTGAATTTATCACAGTGATTCAATCCTTCCATAGCTGAGGATGACTTGGATCCCCTCACTTCGCCCTCCCACTGAGCCCAACTGGGATTTGAGGGAGTGAGTGAAATATACAGTGCAGTGGAACAGGTTGCATTGTTTTGGTATAACCATGCTTAAGATTCAAGTTCCAACACTATGGCACAGTGAATCAGTGGTTAGCACTGCTGCCTCACAGCACCAGGGGCCTGGGTTCAATTCCACCCTCTGGTGTGTGTGGAGTTTGCACATTCTCCCTGTGTCTCTGCAGGTTTCCTCCCGCAGTCCAAAGACATGCAGATTAGGTAGAGTGGCCATGGGAAATATAGGGTAAGGGAGTGGGATGCTCTTCAGAAGGTCAGTGTGGACTCAATGGGCCAAATGGCCTGCTTTCGCCCTGTAGGGAAGCTATGATTCTATTAATAGTTCTGCATCTATTTCATTATCCCACCGTCTGTATTGGAAACACTTGCACTTCCCAATGTTCCTCGTGGGGGGCATGGATCCATTGCTAGGGGATGTAAATATGTGATTTACCCTACATATAAGTAAAGCCCAATCGAAAGAACCTTTCTACCAGAGGCTAGGAAAGCTAACCTCCAGAAGCACGTGGAGGACCTAATGAGATGTGAGTTCCAAAATTACCATGAAAGACATCATTGATCCACGGCCTGGGCTGACAAGTGACTGGTAACATTCATGCCACACACATGCTAGGCAATGATCATCTGCAATAAAAAACAATCTAACCATTACTCTTTGATATTCGAGATAGTAGGGACTGCAGATGCTGGAGAATCTGAGACAACAAGGCGGAGAGCTGGATGAACACAGCAGGCCAAGCAGCATCAAAGGAGCAGGAAGGCTATGATGCTGCTTGGCCTGCTGTGTTCATCCAGATCTAGGCCTTGTTGTCTCACTCTTTGATATTCAATGGTTTTACCATCACTGAATCAGCCACTATCTACATCCTGGAGTTACCTTTGACCAGAAACTGAACTGGGCTCACCATATGATCACAGTGGCTACAAGAGCAGGTCAGAGGCTAGGAATACTGCAGTGCGTAACTCACCTCCTGACTCCCCAAATTCTGTCCACCATCTACAAGGCACAAATCCGGAGTGTGATGGAATACTACCACTTGCCTGGATGAGTGCAGCCCCAACAACACTCAGGAAGTTTGACACCATCCAGGACAAAGCAGCCCGTTTGATCGGCACCACATCCAGAAGCATCCATTCCCTCCACCACCGACGCTCAGTAGCAGCAGTGTGTACTATCTACAGGATGCACTGCAGAAATTCACCAAAGATCCTCAGGCAGCACCTTTCGAATTGACTAACACTTCTATCTAGAAGGACAAGAGCAGCATACACATGGAAATACCAACAGCTGCAGGCTCCCCTCCGAGTCACTCACCATCCTCACTTGGAAATATAGAACAAAGAACAAAGAAAATTAGAGCACAGCAACAGGCCCTTCGGCCCTCCAAGCCTGCACTGACATGCTACCCGTCACAACTAAAGCCCCCTACCCTTCTGGGGACCGTATCCCTCTATTCCCATCCTATTCCTATATTTGTCAAGATGCCCTTTAAAAGTCACTTTTGTATCTGCATCCACTACCTCCCCTGGCAGCGAGTTCCAGGCACCCACCAACCTCTGTGTAATAAACTTGCCTCGTACAGCAACTTTAAACCTTGCCACTCGCACCTTAAACCCATGACCCCTGGTAACTGACTCTTCCACCCTTCTGACTGTCCAGTCTGTCCATGCTCTTCATAATCTTGTAGACCTCTGTCAGGTTGCCCCTCAACCTCCGTCGTTCCAGTGAGAACAACCCAAGTTTCTCCAACCTCTCCTCATAGCCTAATGCCCTCCATACCAGGCAATATCCTGGTAAATCTTTTCTGTAACCTCTCCGAAGCCACCACATCCTTCTCGTAGCGTGGCGACCAGAATTGAACACAATATTCCAAATGCCACCTAACTGACGTTCTATAAAGCTGCAACATTACCTGCCAAGTTTTAAAACTGAATGCCCCGGCCAATGAAGACAAGCATGCCAATATGCCTTGTTGACTACCTTTTCCAACTGCGTTGCCACTTTCAGTGACCTGTGTAATTGTACATCCAGATCCCTCTCCATTCCTTCACTGTCGCTGGATCATAATATTGGAATTCCCTCCCTAAGGACATTGTGGGTCAAACTACCGCACATGGGCTGCAGCGGTTCAAGAAGGCAGCTCACCACCACCTTCTCTAGGGTAACCAGGGACAGGCAATAAATGCTGACCCAGCCAGCAATGCCCATGTCCCAGGAGTGAACAAAGAAAAGGTTATTATTGCCTTTAGGAATTATATATCTATTTACATATTATTCATTAATTGAATGTGGGTATTGCTGGCTGGGCCAGCATTTATTGTCTGTCCTTAGTTGCCCTTGAGACGGTGGTGGTGAGCAGAGGACAGAATGTAAGGAGACTGATAGTGCTGTTAGGGAGGGAGTTCTGGGATTTTAACAGTGCAATGGTGAAGCAACAGTGATACAGTTCTATGTCAGGATGATCTGTGGATAAGGTAGCTCAAACATCTTTGAATGTTTTCCACATGCAGGTTAAACAGGCAGCGCTTAGGAATAAGTACTTGAATAAACAAACCAAGGCCGTTGAATTATTTTGTTGTAAAGACAAGGAAGATTAGATGCAGAACTGTTTGAAGAGGGGCAGCATGCAACATTGGGCAAAAGTCTCATTTTCGAGACAAATCAAAGTGATGGGATATTATTCCAGATAATGGGCTATAGGGAGTTGTAAAAAGATAAAGGACAAATGATAGTCAATTAATTGTGGGCACGTTACTTGAGGAAGAACAGGAAAGTCTGAGTGAGGACACAGAAAATGCTAACAAGAATGGTGCAAGGGATTGGAAACTTTATTTAAGTGGTTGGATTGTTAAAGCTTGAGTTCTCCTTAGAGAAGAGAGGGGTCAGAGAAGATTTGATAAGGCCAGTACAGTGGCTCAGTGGTTAGCACTGCTGCCTCACAGTGCCAGGGACCTGGGTTTGATTCCAGCCTCAGGCTTCTGCCTGTGTGGAGTTTGCATGTTCTCCCTGTGTCTGTGTGGGTTTCCTTCTGGTACTCTGGTTTCCTCCCACAGTCCAAAGATGTGGGGCTTAGGTGGATTGGCCATGCTAAATTGCCCATGATGTGCAGGATAGGTGGGTTAGCCATGCAGACTTGATGGACCAAATGGCCTCTATCTATACTGTAGTGATTCTATGATTGAGGGGCCAAGATGGAGCAGCAGCTGTCCCCATTGGTGGTGAGGTCAAGAACGAAACAATTTTGTTTTATATTGCTTGGCATAAGGAGCACAGGCAACATGAGGAAAACAACAGCTTCTTTATTACACAGTGGGTGACCTGTTCTGGAATGGACAGGAATGTGGTGCAGGCAGATCTAAGCAGCTCTCAAGCACCTGAGGGAGGGGGAGGGACACATTCCATGGCTACGGGAAGAGAGATAGACTGGCTAATGCTCCTGTGGAGAGCTGTCCTGGTCTGGAGGGGCCCTCTCCTGTGTTGTAATCATTCTGCGGTCATATGAGAACCAAGGAGGAAGTGGGCCTGCAATATTTATCAGGGAGAAACAACCAGTGAGAGGGTAATTTCATTTTACCTTATCTGAGGTTTTAAGTGGAGAGCTTAAGAGCAGCAAGTAATTCTTGATAGTTATTAATAAAGCCCAAGGTCAGATACCTGAAACAGTTGCTATGGAAACAAATTTCTAGTCTTTACTTTGACCGCTGGAATGTTTTTCACTGACTAAAAGTTAGAATGATTCAGCATTCCTTCTTGATGGGACTCCAAACAAAACTTTCGAGAGGAAAATTAAACAGTGATTCAAAATTGACCTTCCTGAAGAAGGACCCCATCTAATGCCTGTGCTCACAGAGGGACAGAGACAGAATCAATGAGGCACTGGCGTGGCTACCTCAGTGTGGCCCCGGGGTCCTCTTGACCATTGGCTGCCAGGGTCCTTGGGCTACCAGGTCCCGGAGCAGGTCCCGTTGTGACAGTGACCCGTTCTCCCCCACCTCGTACTGGAGCAGCCCTAGACCAAGGGGGTGAGACCAAAGCGTAGCCAGAATCCTCAGGGAAACAGTACCCTTCAAATCAGGGCAGAGAGGGACACAGGTCTCCGTGGAAACCAACTCGAGAGGCCACACAGGCTGCAGGCAGCATGGGTGTTAGTCGCAAACATATTTCTAATGCTTCAAACTGCTATTTGCTTTGCTGAGTGATTTTAATTTTCCTGCAATTCAAGTGGGCATGACGGTCAACTCTTGTTTGTGATGGGAATTGCAGCTGGAAAAAAGTTGTTGAGCATGCACAAGGCCATATCCTGACTCAACACGTCAACTAAGTCACCAGGAATAATTGTATATTAAACCGAGACTCTCAGCTGCGGACTTGAGATTGCGTCAAATCTCCATGCGTGGGGCACATCAAGGCAACAGTGACCATAACATTATATGCTTGCAATTGGCTGGTGTGCTGCCAATGGATTACAACACGTACCAGGTATTTCAGAATGGCAAAGTTTGTTAAAGGGCCAGATTGCTTGGGACAGGATAATTAGCTCTGGGTAGTGGGTGAGACTGATGTGTGTACAAATGGAAAGGTTTCAAGAACAAGAGGGAAAGACAATAAGCAAAACCATAATCCAAGAGACTCAGGGTGGAACAAGGCGGTTGATTGTCTATGTACAAGAACTAAATGTAAAGAAAGGTGTCTTCATTACTTAAATATATTCCACTAGGTAGAGTTATGTACAAGGAATAGCTGAAGAAAATGAGGGCTGATATTATTTCTATTGCATTGAATAGCTCTCCCACCCGCGAGCTACAATGCTCTGGGTTTAGGTCCCCCTCCAGGACCTCATCACAAAGTGTGAAGGACTCAGGGAGTGCTCCATTTTCAGAGGTGCCATCTTTCAGACGAGACCTTCACTTGATGCCTACTCAGGTTCATTTAAAAGATCCTCTGGCTCTATTTCGGAGAAGATTGGGGGTGAGAGGGGGGTAAGTTATGTCCGAACTCTGGGCTATCTCTCGATGAACATCATGATGTAGGTAATCTGGGCACTTTGCTGGTGGTGTCAGCCTGGCTGTGTGTGAACTGCCTGATACGCTTCCCACACTACAACACGTCAAAAAGCACTTGATTGGTTGTAAAGAGCTTGGCGAGATCAAGTGGGTTGTGAAAATAATCGCACGTCTTTCCTTAAAGGGGTGGGGTGCGGTGTGCGGGTAAATGTTGAAGAGGGATTGTGGAAGCAGTGGGAAAAGCTGTTTCATTTGTGTGAAAGTGCTGCCGACGACTGTATTGAGCTATAGAGGTTGAAGGGCAGGTTTCCAGTACATAAGGTGCAACCTGGTTTCTTGGATCAAACACCGCTGCCAACTACTGTGAGGAGTGGGTTCTTGTTGAGTCTGATGTCATGAAGTTTATTTACATTCTTATAAGAACTCAGATTTACTCATGGTCTGCAAGTCTATGCCTACTCATGGCTGCATGACAGGACTGTAATAGTACACATGGCTAGCTGTACACTGCACTGACTCCATCAGTCTGTGATTACTGAAGGTAAAGCCTTAATACTGGAACCACACATGTCGTAGCGTCATCTAACTGTCTTAAAGGCACACTACCTATCTGGTCCGAGAGAAAAGTCTTCTTTAAATTAACCTGCGTAGGGATGTTATGACACACACCCCTGGAGCACCCTGGGTTTTGAACTCAGACCTCCTGGTTCTGAGGTAGGGGCACTACCGCTGTGCCAGAACTTATACAACAACCCAATGAGATGTGTGTTGAAAATGTCAAATGAGTGCTGTGCAACCATCTTCACTCATAAAGATGCTGCTTGATGTTAAAATTCAATGATGGTTTTAATAATAAATTAGTAATAGTGATATTTTGTTTTTGATGGTGTTCCTGAAGGGATTGGGTGATAGTCACCTGAGTGTCCTCAAGGGGATAAGATTTTTTTTCTTC
This sequence comes from Rhincodon typus, assembly GCF_021869965.1. Classification (NCBI taxonomy): domain Eukaryota; kingdom Metazoa; phylum Chordata; class Chondrichthyes; order Orectolobiformes; family Rhincodontidae; genus Rhincodon; species Rhincodon typus. The sequence goes on from NC_063338.1 coordinate 9,558,662, forward strand.
ATTCATTCACAGGATGAGGGCATTTCTGGCTAGGCCAGCATTTTATTGCCCATCCCTAATTGCCCAGAGGGCAGTTAAGAGTCAACCACATTGTTGTGGGTCTGGAGTCACATGTAGGCCACACCAAGTGAGGATTGTGTTAGTGAATCAGGTGGGTTTTTCCAACAATTGACAATATGTTCAGGGTCATCATTAGTCTCTTAATTCCAGAGTTTTAAAAAATAGAATTCAAATTCCACAATCTGCCATGGCGAGATTCAGACCTGCATGCCCAGAACATTACCTGGATCTCTGGATTAATAGTACAGCGATAATACCACTAAACCATCACCTCCCCCAACTGGGTAATATCACCTGAGTGTCCTGGGGCAAATTTGATTGGGTGATAATCACCTGTATCCTCTGAGGGGAACGTGATTGGGTGATAGTCACCTGAGTGTCCTTGGGGGAACATGATTGGGTGATAGTCACCTGAGTGTCCTTGGGGGAAC
>NC_063338.1:9559162-9774922 GCF_021869965.1 Rhincodon typus
CCTTGGGGGAACGTGATTGGGTGATAGTCACCTGAGTGTCCTTGGGGATGTGGGTCACATGCTGTATGAGGCCTTAGCCTATATTTAAATAATTCACTGTACTTTGTAGCTGTTGTTGGAACTGGAAGGAAGGTAATGTATTCAAAGGTAACACAATGGATATGGCTACCTTGAGGATTATTGATTGGCTGTCAGTTACAGCAAATATACTTGGTGGGATCATGAAGATAGCTTGAATTAAAAAAGGTGATCATGTCTTGCAAGTCTGATTCTAATTTATTACAAAGATGGCAAATGTATGAAGACCTGAAATGGACATCTACTTAGACTTTTCAAAAGCCTTAGACAAGCTACTGCCTAAAGGTCTCTGCATGATCAAAGCCCCTGCTATTAGTGATAACATAATGAGTGCGATCGGGGAATTGCATGTAAGGATGTGGGCAGAAAGTAGTTACAGATAGGCCCTGACTTGTTTGAGATTGGTCACCAGTTGAATGCAGATATGGAGATGAAATCAAGAATTTGTGCAAGCGCGCAGTCTGTAAACAGCACTCAATGTCTGCAGGCACATTTTGATGTGTTGTGGGATTGGGATCATGACTGGTAAATGATGTTTAGTTTTGAAGAAATGCTGTGTCATGCATGTTGTTGGGACTTGCATGAATATACCCCTTGGTGGGGGTTTAGCATCAAAAAGAGGCGGAGACAAAAATAGATCTGCATGTTCTGGCAGATGCATCCATAAAGGTACATAAAAGTTCATAGAACATAGAACCCCTACAGTGTGGAGGCAGGCCATTCAGCCCATCGAGTCCACACTGACCCTTGGAAGTGTCTCCCACCCAGACCCACCCCCTACCCTTTTTTTCCCGTGGCTAATACACCTAGCCTGCACGTGTTCAATGTTGTGAAGTGATAAATGAAGTGAATAAGGTGTTGGGGTACATTTGCAGAATATTGACTATGAGTGAGGACTTATCATTTTTGACTTTGTACAGCACCTTGGTCAGGCCACGGTAGTTATCCAGACAGGTTAAAGGAGTTGTTAACATAGATTTAAGAGAAGTACAGATTTAGGAGGGATCTGACCATGACAGGAAGGAAGTTTACAGACTGTGTGTGTTCCTTGCACCAGTTTAGAGAGGAGTGTTTGAGAGGGCCATGGGGTGGAGGAAGTGGGGTTTTATGGTGTAGGAGGCCAGATCTGGACTGGACATCAGAACTGATTAACTCAAGGAAGAAGTGAAGTTAATTGTGCTCTCCTCTGTAATGGAGAGCTGGACCTCCTTCTGGATGGGTTAGAATTCGCTCATTGGAAAAGGTAGGTGCAGTAAGGGTGCAATGATCACCTTACCTACTTTCAAACAACTAGATGGGTTGGAGAGAAATTTCCCAGTTTATTTCCATAAGGTGGCCTGGACTTATCATCCCATTGTCCACCCCTTTTAGAGGGGGGTGACACATGTTTGTTACATTGAGTGGAGTGGAGCATGTATTTAATGTGAAGTCTCGCCACTGTGTGGGACATGGTTTGCAGGGCAAGGAATCATAGTTTGCACCTTTGCAAATCCAGGCAGAATTCAGGAGGAGTTTCCTTACCACCCACGAATTTCGAGCTCACCACCGGGAGTAGTTAGGAATATGGCATCAATGCACTTGGGGCAAATCCGGATGGGCAGAAGTTTGATAGAAATTGTTTGAAAGCAAGTTTGGCAATGGTCAGTGTGCAAAGGGAGCAATTGTTCCCCTTGGTGGAAGGCCTCAGAACCAGAGGACAGAGATTTAAGGTGATTAGAAGGAGTGACAAAAGTGACTTGTATCTACACGGTGCGGTTCAGATCTGGATAACCCTGCCTGGGGAACAGGACATTTTTCCACTGGAGCATAAGAGGTTGAGGTGTGACCTTATAGAGGTTTAGAAAATCATGAGGGGTATAGATAAGGTGAATGGCAGGTATCTTTTCCCTAGCGATGGGGGATTTCAAAACCAGGGGGTTTTATTTTTAAAGTGAGAGGAGAAAGATTTAAACAAGTAGGATAATAGGTCGGCACAACATCATGGGCCAAAGGGCCTGTACTGTGCTGTACTGTTCTATGTTCTAAGACATGAGGGGCAACATTTTTACACAGGGTGGTTAACGTGTGGAAGGAACTTCCAGAGGAAGTGCTGGATGCAGGTACAGTTACAACATTTAAAAGACATTTGGATAAGTTCATGAACAAGAAATGTTTGGAGGGATAGCAGGCACAGGCAGGTGGGGCTAGTTTAGTTTGGGATTATGGTCAGCACGGACTGGTTGGACCGAAGGGTCTGTTTCCGTGCTGTATGACTGTGAGTTGCAGAAGGGAGTTGGGTAATTGTCTGACCAGAAGGGATTTGCAGGGCCACTGCGGGGGGAACACAAGCCTGCGCGGCTGGCTGGTTGCTCTTGCAGTGAGCAAACATGGACCTGGCTGGCCGAACGGCCTGGGTGTAACCACTCTGGGATTCGAAGCGCACGAGCGATTTAAAAAAAAGTGGAGGGTTGCGCCTCAAGGGGTCGGGGCAGCCAATGAGGGATTGGTGGGGAACGCTTGTGCCGAGCGGAGATGGCTGAGCGGCCTGTATCGGTGCTGTATTTTCTGTGCAATTGTCTACGGGGTGTTTCCTTCATCAGTCCCGCGGGGCTGCCACTAGCAGCAAAGCTGCAGTTTGCTTTCCTGGAGCTTGGCTAGCAAGTGCTCAGTTCGACCATGCGTACGAGTGACTCGCGGCAGCGCTGATGTTTGGTCATGGCCCGGGCCTAATAAATGAATGTGGTCACCACAGACATCTGAGACACGATATTATGTCATTTGCACTTGATGCTCGAGTTGCACAGCGCAGACCTCAGTGGTCGCCCCCCCCAGCCAGCAGTGCTCCCTCTGAAAGGTCAAAGGAGTGGGGAAAGCTGATATCACCTCACATTTCCCCTTGGGAGCTTACAGCCCAATGGCCTGGATAGTGACTCCACCAGTTTCAAAATCTCTCCACCACCCACCCTCGCTCCCCCCCCGCCCAACCTGTCTATCTTCCTACTCACATATCCACTCCACCCTTCCCACCGACCAACCACAATAACCCCCTACCTGCACCCACCTATCTCCATCCCGCCTATCCCTTTAGGGTGGCACGGTGGCTCAGTGGTTAGCAGTGCTGCCTCACAGTGCCAGGGACCTGGGTTCGATTCCACTTTCCGTGTGGAGTTTGTGCGTTCTCCCTGTGTCTGCATGGGTTTCTTCCGGGTGCTCTGGTTTCCTCCCACAGTCCAAAGATGTGCAGGTTAGGTGGATTGGCCTTGGTAAATTGCCCATAGTGTTCAGGGATGTGTAGATTAGGGAGATGGGTCTGGGTGGGGTGCTCCAAGGGCCTGTTTCCACACTGCAGGGATTCTGTGGATGAAATACCTACCCTCCTTCTGTTTATTTCTGGGCTCCCCTCCCCCTCCCCAGTCTGAATGAAGGGTTTCAGCCTGAAAAGTCAACTTCCCTGCTCCTCGGATACTGTCTGACCTGCTGTGCTTTTCCAGCTCCACACTGATTGACATTTGATTAGTCCTACACCCCTCGACACCCCGCAAAAAGTTCTCCTTTCCAAGTGTACCCTCAAATCCCTTTTGCAAATCACGATTGACGGTTTGGAGGGACTGAACTTGAAATCTTTGAGCAAAAGGCAAGAAAACCCTTCCGTGGATTCCTCTGCAATGGAGTCCACATTATCCTGAAGCCACAAATTAGCCAATGCCAAATACTTAAGGAAGCTTAGTCATAGGAGTTGAAAAGATTGAACAAACACTGGGATAGAGACAAGTTTCCATTCACTTGACTCTCGGCGTGAGATGAAGGTGCTGATTTGTCTATGGTTGGCATGGAAATGCAGCAGGAACTATTAACCACTTTAGAACACACCAGTTAACAGTTGCTGTTAATGTTGGTCTTCCTGAGTTCTTTTGTGTTGAGGCTATTTCCCCAAGGATTGGTGATTTGTAACCGCCCTCTGAAATGGCCCAGCCAGCCACTGAGGGGTGTGGTCGAAGGAACAAGACTGGAAGGGCAACTTGGCATGGCCCATGGCACCAGAAATGGTGAAGACAAAAACTCAGCCCCATCGGCCCTTAATTCCCTCCTTTCTAGTGTCTGGGGCTTGTGTCAACACTGGAGAGCAACAGTGTCATGTCATCTGTAAGGTATGATTCCATGGAGATGACTGTGATACAGATATCACCACCCCAATCCTGGGTGGGGTACTGTGCCACTCACTGTTGGCACAATGGCATATTAGTTAGGAGGGAGCTGTTCTGAGAGTCCTCAACATTGAGGATTCATGGCATCATATTAAATGTGGGCATGGGAATATTTTCCTGGTTACCACCGTACACTCTTAGAACCCCTAGAGTGTGGAAACAAGTCCACACCGACCCTCAGAACATCCCACCCAGACCCATCCCCCTAATCTACACACCCCTGAAAACTATGGGCAATTTAGCACGGCCAATCCACCTAGTCTGCACATCTTTGGACTGTGGGAGGAAACCGGAGCACCCAGAGGAAACCCGCACAGACACAGGGAGAACGTGCAAACTCCACACAGACAGTCGCCCGAGGGTGGAATTGAACCCTGGCTCCTGGCACTGTGAGGCAGCAGTGCTAACCACTGAGCCACCATGCCGCCCTGCCTTGGCTAATGGGTCAGTACTCCTCCATCTAGAACAGCTGCTGTAAATGCAGTGACAGTTGCGAGGGCAGAGAATGCAAAGGACATTGTTGCTAGGCTGGGTCTGCGGCAGGTGGTGAGGGAACCAACAAAAGGGTAAACATACCTGACCTCCTCCACCCCAGTCTGCCAGATGCAGCTGTCCATGACTGTATCAGTAAGAGTGACCATCGCACAGTCACCTTCACAAAGGGAATACCCTCATCGTGTTGTGTGGCACTATCATTGTGCTAAGTGGGTCAGACTTTTAACAGATCTAGCAACTCAAGACCGAGGTGCTGTGGGCCATCAACAGCAGCAGAATTGTACTCCAGCATAATCTGTAACCTCTTGGCCCACTATATCCCCCACTCAACCATTACCATCAAGCCAAGGGGGTCAACCCTGGTTCAATGGAGATTGTAGGATGGCATGCCAGGAGCAGCATTGGCATGCCTAAAAATGAGGGGATCAACCTGGTTAAACTAGCAAACAGGACTACTTGCATGCCAAACAACTTAAGCAGCAAGTGATAGAGCTAAGTGATCGCACAACCAATGGATCAGATCTAAGCTCTGCAGTCCTGCCACATCCAGTCATGAATGGCGGTGGACAATTAAACAACTCACTGGAGGAGAAAGCTCCACAAATATCCCCATCCTCAATGGTGAAAGATCCCAGCATATCAGTGCAAATGATAAGGCTGAAGCATTCGCAACAATCTTCAGCCAGAAGTGACCAGTGGATGATCCATCTCGGCCTCCTCCAGTGGTCCCCAGCATTACAGATACCAGTCTTCAGCCAATTCGATTCACTCCACGTGATATCAAGAAACAGCTGGAGGCACTAGATACTGCACAGGCTATGGGTCCTGACAACATTCCAGCAATAGTACTGAAGACTTATGCTCCAGAACTTTCCGCTCCCCTAGCCAAGCTGTTCCAGTCCAGTCACAGCACTGGCGTCTACCCAACAATGATTGAAATTGTCCAGTTATGTTTTGTTCACAAAAAGCAGGACAAATGTGTGCAGAGCTGAAAAACAGAACTGAGGTTTCAAATGCCTAATTTGAACCTATAATCACAGCTGGGAAGGATGATGTCGGTATAGAAATCATGAAATAGTATTGAGCGACAAGGATCTATTCACATTTTTAGCGGTCTTGAAAGTAGATAAATCACCAGGACACGCTGAGTATAACATTATTGGTTGGGAAGTTCTTGGAAACAAGTTCTAAGGGCCAGAATTAATTTCCATTTTGGAGGGGCAAGGATTCATCAAGGATAGTCAGCCTGGGTTTGGAAGAGGGAGATTATGTCTAATAAATTTGATTCAATTTATTGAGAAAGTGACTCGATGTAGTCTAGTTAATGTGGCCTAGCATGGACTTCAGTAAGCTATTTGTTTGACCAGGTCTTGCATGGGAAACTGGTTAAGAAGCTAAGGGCCCACTGGATCCAGTGAAATTCTGGCAAATTGTATCCAAAATTGGCTGAATGGCAAGCGGCAGGGGAGGAGGGTGTTGGTGATGGTCGAACAGTGGTTTTGTGACCAGAAGCCTGTCCAGTGATGTAGCACAGGGTAAAGTACTGCATCCCTTGCTGCTTATTGTCTACATTAATGAGGAATGTAGGAGGTATGATCAGTAAGTTTGCAGATAGCAATGAGAAATGGTGGTGTGGCAAATAATGAGGAGAAAAGCCTTAGACCACAGAACAAGGAGAACCACCATTTCGACTGGGACAACACCAAGATCCTGGGACAGGCTAGGCAGAGACAGGCACGAGAATTCCTAGAAGCCTGGCACTCCACGAAGCATGCTATTAATAAACACATTGAACTCAACCCCATATGCATTCCACTACGAAGGAAAACCGGAAGTGAGGCAATCCATCTCAACGGACCCCAGAGTTTAAAAACCAGGCGGGAAAACACACCGACACTTCATCGGAGGCTGCACGGAGGATGTTACCCAGCAGGGTAATGAAACGTCTGCGAAACAAGAAACCAGCTCAGTGAGCCAACCAACCTCAGCACCCACAACCCGAGCTACAAATCTACTCCAAAACCTTAGAGAACAACGTAGACAGGCCGGTCAGACAGGGTGAACAATGGCAAATGGAATTTAATCCTGCAAAGTGTGAGGTGATGCATTTTGGGAGGACTAACAAAACAACAGAGTGCAGATTAAAATCAGAGGGTTAGGTGTCTAGATAGGGCGATTTCAAGACTAGGCGTCATTTCTTAAGGTGAGCGGAGAGCAATTTTAAAGAAGAGGGGCAAATTTTTTACACAGAGGGTGGTTGGTGTGTGGAATGAACTTCGTGAGGAAGTGGTGGATGTGGGCACAGTTACAACTTTCAAGAGACACTTGGGAGAAGTCTGGAGGGAAATGAGCCAGGAGCAGGCAGGTGGGGCTACTTTAGTTTGGGATTATGTTGAGCATGGACTGGTTGGACCGAAGGGTCTGTTTCCGTGCTGTGGAATAGAACAGAACAGAATAGAATATCCTTTATTGTCATGTGTGCTCAAGTTCGGAAATGCAGGAGGCCAGTGAAAAGTTTACAATGTTGCCCCATATGGCACCAACTTAGATACAAAGTACCTAGGTACAGATCTTCGATACAAAATACAGAAATAAAGGGAAAAAGAAAGTTACACTTACAGCCGTTCATAGTATAAGCTAGAAAAGTATGAATAAAGTTAAAAAGTAGATCTTCAGTAGATCAGTGCAGGGGGCTTCCACACATGGTCTGCCCAGACTCCACTCCATCAACTGTCCTGCTCTGCTTCGGCGTCCATCCCGCTCTACCTCAGGAGAGAACATCAAGAGCTGAGGGATGTTACTTTCCCGGAACTATGACTCAGTATTGAGTGGTTGGGCCTGAGGAAGTACAGAGGATCAGAGGGATCTTGCTGCAAATGTCCCTGAAGGTAGCAGCAGTAAGTTGCTTAAGAAGGCAAATGGGATACTTGCCTCTATTAGTCAGGGTACTGAGTACAACAGCAGAGAAGGTTATGATGGAGCTGTATATGACACTAGTTAGGCCATAACTGGAGAACTATGTGCAGTTCTGGTCATCGACTGTAGGAAGGATATGATTGCACTACAGTGAGATTCACCAGGATGTTAATTCAGCTGTGAAGACAGAGAGAGAGAGAGAGGCTGGGGTTGCATTCCTTAAAGCAGAGAGGTTTGAGGGATGGCCTGATTGCGGGACATAGACAGGGCAGATGGGGAGAAACCTTTCCCCTTGGTAGAGCAGTTAATAACCAGAGGGCACAGTCATAAGGTAAGGAGCAAGAGGTTGAGGGAGAATTTGAGGAAAAATGTCTTCATTCAGTGGGTACCTAGAACTTTTTGTCTAAATGATGGTGGTGGCAGGACTCCTCCAGAGATTTAAGAACTACTTAAGCGAGCATTTGAAATGCCATAGCATTCAAGGCTATGGGACAAGTGTTGCAGAATGAACTTAGAATAGATGGATATTTGATGACCGGTTCAGAAATGTTGGGCAAATCTGAGCCAACCAATTACCGCCCTATAGTGTTTGCAATCGATAATCAGCAAAGTCATGGAAGGGATTGTTGACAGTAGTACTTCACCAGCAATAACCTGCTCACTAAATGCTCAGTTTGGGGGTCTGCCAGCACCTGTCAGCTCTTGACCTTATTACAGCCTCGGTTCAAAAGTGGAGAAAGAGTTGTGCTTAAAGAAAAGTGAGAGTGACAGCCCTTGACATCAAAGTTGCAATTCGACAGAGTGTGGCATCAAGGAGCCCCAGCAAAACTGCAATCAGAGTATCAGGGGGCAAACTCTCTGCTGGTTGGAGTCATACCTGGCCCATAGGAAGATGGTTCTGGTTGTTGGAGGTCAGTTACCTCAGTTCCAGAACCTTTCTGCAGGAGTTCCTCACGGGAGTGTTCTAGGCCCAACTCTCTTCAGCTGCTTCATCAATGACCTTCCCTCCATCATAAAATCAGAAGTGGGGATGTTCGCCGATGATTGCACAATGTTCAGCACATTCATGACTCCTCAGATATTGAAGCAGTGAGATCTGAACAATATCCAGAATTGAGCTGATGAGAAATTATCTGCACCACATATGACCATCTCCAACAAAAGAAAATCTAACCATTGACTCTTGACATTCAATGGTTTTACCATCAACCACTATCAACGTTGACAAGTATCTTCTGTTCTTCTACATAGATAGGTCGGAGGCTAGGAATCCTGTAATGAGTAACTCACCAGCTGATTTCTTGATGTTCACCATCTACAAGGTGCAAGTCACAAGTGCGATGGAATACTCCCCACATGCCTGGATGAGTGCAGCCCCAACAATTCTCAAGAAGCTTGACGCCATTCAGGACAAAGCAGCCCGCTTGATTGGCACGACATTAACTCCCTCCTCCACTGGCACTTGGGGGCAACAGTGTGTACAATTTATCAGAAGCACTTCAACAAGCCTCCTTTTTCAGTACCTTCCAAGCTCATGACCATTACCATCTAGAAGGACATGGGCAGTAGGCACACAGAAACACCAGACCCTACAGGTTCCCCTCCAAGCCTCTTACTAGCTTGACTATATCACCATAACTTTTGTTGTCACGGGGACAAAATCCTAGAACTTCCTTCCTGCAACCCAAGGAGTTGTTCAAGAAGACAACCTATTAAGGGAACAAAGCGAATTGCAATTAGATGTTGGCCTAGCCAGCAATACCCAAAGCCCATGAGCAAGTAAGAAAATGTATAAAGATGATTCTTGCTGAATGTAAATGGCAATTTTTGGATGAATTGTGAGGACAATACTGATGGAATCAAATGGAAAGTCTACCCTGAGGTATTTCAGTAGTCTGATAGTATTAATAGAGAGAAATGATTCCCTCTGATGGAATAGTAGTAACTTTATCCAGGTTGTGATATTCCCACTTCCTCAAACCTGCTTTCCATCCCTCACTTTAAGATGCGAGATGTCCTGCTTAATTGACACTGACTCTTCACTTCACTTGCTCAACCAAAATAAAATCTGACAGGGACCTCCATTTGCACTTACTATTATGGCAGGATTGTACATTAACTTCGAAGGACAGGGAGGCAGTCAAAAGGTAACTGGGCACCGGAGGCCATTTTTGTTTCATTTAAAGAATGTTACCTTGGCAACATAGCCTCTCACCCAGAACTGTAAATCCTGTTGGAAAATCGTCAATAGTTTGAGGTTCTCAAAGGCACACCAACCACGTGTAAAGAATTTCAGACATGATTATGTTAAGGAAGAAGTTGCTGACTTCTCTCTGTTTCTGTTTCTTTTTCTATTTCTTCTCTTTCTCTCCTCTTTCTTTCTTTCTCTCCCCCTCCCTCTCTCCCTCTCTCCCTCCCTCTCTCTCATTTTCTCTCTCTCTCTTCCTCTCTGTCTCTCATTTTCTCTCTCTCCCTCTGTCTGGTTTTCTTTCTCGCTTGTTCTTTCTGTCTGTTCTCTCTCTAGGGTCAGAGCTGGGTTTTGCTAGATGGAGGTCCAGTGAGCTGAGAGGTAGAGAGGACTGAGCCAGAATGGACTAAGTGTGTGATTGCAAACAATTTGGTGATTGATTTTAGATGTGGGCAGTGAGTATGGTTTAAACTTTACTGGTGCAGTCAAGTCCTTAAGAGTTGAATAAAGGTCAGCTTGGGACTTAGTGTTAATCTACTTGTAAACCAAATAGGTAAGCTTTTAGTATGGAAAAAGTCCACGCCACAATTTTGCACAGTCCCTCCATTTTTTTTGCCTGGTTGCCCCCGTGAACTTTCCTCCTCTTTCTCAGAGATGATATAAGTTTTCTGTTTTATATTCGCAGTTGACATCAAGGCCACAATGTAATTTGAATCAAGTCTATTTTGTGAAGTTTGTGATATGCTGTGAGCCAAAGTTTAATGAGTTGATACACTACAGAGTTCATCACACCCTGCTGATGATGAAATCAGCAACCATCAATCATTGAACTGGAGAGATTCGTTGAATCTCTCATTACTAATGGGAAAGTATTCTGCTTCTGTTATTTTAAGCAGCTATTGAGATTCAGTACTCAGGAGTACAGAACGCTAGACAACAGCTGGCGCTGATCTAGTGCCCCGATGTTTCATGTTTCACCAGCGCAGTTCCTCACGCAATTGTCCGAGCCAGTGCAAAAGATCATGGCGACTCCCGATGTAGGCCACATGAGGGTAGGTCAGCTTTCTGAGATCTTTAAATGTGGGAGAAACATTGACCCAAATCCCTGGGGATGGTCAGAGATTGGATGTAAGTTGGGGAATGTGCATCAGGAGTCTATAGCAGTCCTCTCACAGATGCACGCTCGCGCGCGCACACACACACACACACACACACACACACACGCGTGCGCACACACAGACAGATACAGATAGAGGAGAGAGAGACAGTTAAAGTCCTCAGTGGATTGATTTGTGCAGGCCCTGGGCTGAATATCTTCCAACACTGAGAGCAGGACTGGAGACTTGGGCCACCAGACCACTACCCTGGATCATCAGTGGGATGATGTTACAATGACTAGTTCTAGTCTAACTCTGAGATTAGCCAGGGTAACTGAACTGAACATTATCTCGCACTGTGCCCCCACACTGACTACTCTCCCCAAACTACCCCCAGACTTACACGCCGATCTGACTACTCCACCCATCCGACTGCACTCCCCACACCCATCCTGACTACCAATCCTTGTCCCCCACTCCCCCACCTCACCTGATTGATCCACCCTGTCTGACCAGCCCCCAACCTGACCACCTCCCCACTTGACTATGCCTATCCCATAACAACACCACCTCCCACCTATCCCTCTCACCCAGCCATCCCCAAACAGACTAGCCACCACCACTCCCACACCCCCACACCAACTACCACTGCTACTGACCACCCCATTCATCCTGATACTCACACAGTGGCTCAGTGGGTAGCACTGCTGCCTCACAGCACCAGGGACCCAGGTTCAATTCCACCCTTGGGCAACTGTCTGTCTGGAGTTTGCACGTTCTCCCTATGCCTGCATGGGTTTCCTCTGGGAGCACTGGTTTGCTCCCACAGCCCAAAGATGTACAGGTTAGGTGGCCATGTTAAATTGCCCGTAGTGTCCAGGGACATGTAGACTATATGGGTTAGCCATGGGAAATGCAGGGTTACAGGGATAAGGTGGGGGAGTGGGTTTGGTGTTGGATGCTCATCAGAGGGTCAGGTGTGGATTTGATGGGGTGAACTGCTTGCATCCACTTTACTCGAACTTCCAGTCACCAACTCAACCACCTACTCACTTATGTACTGAAAGATTTGAGCCTATGAAGTACTTCTCCAACTATGAAGGCTCAGTGGTGCAGTGTTGGAGTCCCTGTGATGGTTAACAAATTCAAATGGATATCTTTGTAAAAGGGGATGTGACCTTATTTATTTTTACTTTTGATTCCAAAATGTGTTGGCTTTTTTCAAAAGGTGAGTTGGTAAAGAAAAACCACAGAGTTAAGTTCAGTGACTAACTGGCAAAGTCCCATGTGAAGCCTGCAGAATGTTGTTGTATGTGTGTAAATTGTCCAGGGAATTTCAAACAGGGAGAAACTGAACAAGGTGAGGTAATGAGGGGTTGAATATCTTTCCCTTGGCAGAAAGTTACCTCTTGCAGACATGTCTGACTTATCCTCCAGGAATATGTAAGGATTAACTCCAATGCCTTTGAGGCCAATCTCCCATCTTCCGCAATTTGCTGGGAACTTGGGTTCATGTGGAATTCAGAGATGTCTAAGGGCTCAGGTATACAATTCTTTGAAGTTTGTACCACATATAGACAGGCTGGTTAAGAAGGTATTCAACATACTGACCTTCATTGCTCAGGCCTTTTGAGTATAGGAGTTGGGACATCATGTTGAGGTTGTACAGGATGCTAGTGAAACCTCTCGTGTCCAGTTCTGATCATCCTGTTATAGGAAGGATATAATTAAATCAGAGAGGGTTCAGAAAAGATTTACCAGGAATGGAGGGTTTGAGATATAAAAATAGACTGGAAAGACCAGGGCTATTTTCACTGGAACGTAGGAAGTTGAGGGGTGACCTTACAGAGGTTTATAAAATCATGAAGGGTATAGATAAGGTGAGTGGCAGTGTCTTTTCCCTAGGTTTGGGGAGTTCAAAACCAGGGGGTGTATTTTTAAGATGTGAGGAGAAAGATTTGAAAAAGATATAACGGGCAACTTTTTATACAGAGTGGTTAGTGTCTGGAATGAACTTCCAGAGGAAGTGATGGATTCCGGTACAGTTAGTTACAACATTGAAAAGACATTTGGATAAGTACATGGACAGGGAATGTATGGAGGGATAGGAGCCAGAAGCAGGCAGGCGGGACTAGTTTAGTTTGGGAACATGGTTGGTGTGGAAGAGTTGAGCCGAAGGGTCAGTTTCCATGCTGTACGACTCTCTGACCATCTCTCTGTTCCACCTCCCTCTCTTCCAACCAATTCTTCTGGTTACCTACCCTAATATCCACTTTCTAGGCCGAACGAAAAGAAAAGGCTGGGGACAGAAAACCCAATAGTTCCAGGCAGCATCTGTCGGAGTTGGGAAAAGCTTCATGTAGATGATCTTCCGTCAGAGCTCAAGAGGAATAGAAATGTTTTTACTGCAGTGGAAAGGGGTGAGGGTTGCAAAGAACAAAGGGAAAGCTCTGTGACCAAGTTGTCCCCAGTATTTAACCACGGCTTGAAGTCTATTTCTACAAATGCTCCCGAGATGCATTTGAGGGTGTTTCCGCAGTGTTAGTGGCACAACCCATGCTTCTACTATTGTTTGCAGCTCTTGATGCTCAGACCCCTATGTGTTTTAGTCTCTATCCCGTCTTGGCCTTATCTCCACTGTCAAGCTGGCTTTAGATTTGAAAATATATTGTCCAATAGATTGAATGATTGGTGTTAGAGAGACTATCTCCTATCAGAGCTTGGTTTCCAAATTATCGCTGTTGGATTAGTCATTGAAATCTGACTGTCTCTTTGCTGATCATTCAGGAATGTCCCCCCAACACAAGGGTTTTGTCATTTTTTAAATATATTCACTCGTGGGACATGGATGTTGCTGGCTGGACCAGCATTTATTGCCCATCCCTATATGCCCCTGTGAAGGTGGTGGTGAGCTGCCTCCTTGAACCGCAGCAGTCCCTGTGCTGTAGGTAGACCCACAATGCCCTTAGGGAGGGAATTCCAGGATTTTGACCCAGTGACAGTGAAGGAACGGTGATATATTCCCAAGACAGGATGGTAAGTGGCTGGAAAGGGAACTTGCAGGTGGTGGTGTTCCATGTATCTGCTGCCCTTGACTTTCTAGAGGAAAGTGGTTGTGGGTTTGGAAGGTGCTGTTTAAGGACCTTTGGTGAATTTCTACAGAGCGTCTTGTAGATAGTACACACTGCTGCTACTGAGCGTCGGTGGTGGAGGGAGTGGATGTGGTGCCAATCAAGAGGGCTGCTTTGTCCTCTATGGTGTCAAGCTTCTTGAGTGTTGTTGGAGCTGCACCCATCCAGGCAAGTGGGGAGTATTCCATCACAGTCCTGACTTGTGCCTTGTAGATGGTGGGCAGGCTTTGGGGGGTCAGGAGGTGAGTTACTCATTGCAGGATTCCTAGCCTCTGACCTGCTCTTGTTGCCACTGTGTTTATGTAGCGGGTCCAGTACACTGGTAAGCCCAGAATTTGCTCCTCTGAAATATATTTCAATGCCTTGATCTGTGTTAGACTTCAATCTTAAATGGAGCTGCTCTGAAAATAACTGCTGCACATGGTACTGTCAGTGGGTAGTACTCACATCTCTGCGATCTGAAAGCCATTGATTGAAGTCTCACACCAGAGATTCAGACATCCAGTCTGATGTAGGCTGGACAGCTGCCACTTTCCTGAATGATTGCCTGGTCCCCATGGCTTGCTGTGAAAGGTGCCGTGTTTCCAAAAATAGCCGGGGAGTTTTAGCTTGCTTTTTCCTCGCCAGAAATTAACTCCCATCAACATCACGACAGAGCGGCTCATAGAATCCCTGCTGTGTAGAAGCAGGCCATTCGGCCCATCGAGTCTGCACCAACCCTCTGAAGAGCATCCCCTCCCCTCACACCCCTTACCCTATACCTGTAACCCTGCATTTCTCATGGCCAATCCACCTAACCTGTACATCTTTGGACTGTGGGAGGAAACCGGAGCACCCGGAGGAAACCCACGCAGACATGGGGAGAATGTGCAAACTCCACACACAGTCGCCCACGGGTGGAATCGAACCCAGGTCCCTGGCGCTGTGAGGCAACAGTGCTAACCGTTGAGCCAGTGTGGTACAGATGGGTTAGCATCACCGCAGTGCTGTTTATATGCAGGCTTGCTTGGTGTGTGAGCTAGAGTAAAAGGTAAAGCCGCCACAATCTTACCAAGTCATAGGGCTGCTCTCTCATCAGACAGAGAGGTCTGACTTAACCTGAGGGTCAACACGCCCCAGACAAGGGGTTAAGGAGTGGAGTCCTTTAATTGTAGTCTCCTACAACAGGGTCATGGCTTAAAAAGCCCTCCCTGTGATCTAAAATACATCAGGACATCCGGAAGTTTTGCACTGAGTTGTTTAAAAAGTTTCACTTTCTGCCTCCTGTCTAGTTATTTTCTCACTTATGTCACCATTTTTTTTTAAAAAATGGTGTTCTTTTTAAGGCAACAAGGTGTAGAGCTGGATGAACACAGCAGGCCAAGCAGCATCACAGGAGCAGGAAGGCTGACGTTTCGGGCCTAGGCTGATGGCTGCTCGCTGCAATGCAAATGACTCCTTCCTGGTCTGTCTCTGACTCTTTCTCAATCTCAGCACATTGCTGTGTTATCAGCAGAGACTGGCTGACTCCCCTCATGTCACAACTGGGTGCACTGCAATGTCTCCTGAAAGCTGCATTCTTTCATCATGATCAGATATCCTCACACAAGATTTCCTCTTGAGCATTTTCCCCTGCTCTTTAGTTAATGCTGTTGTTTCCCTTGGCTAATGGCAGACTGAAGTCACGGCCGGCTGACTGGAGGGGAGGAGCAAATATGTTTGCCCGCTCTATGTTCCTCCTCACTCTCTACTTTCCTCCCTCCCTCCCCCCTCACTGAACTGTGTCGCCATAGCTGCTGAGTTGCACTGCCTCAGTAGCTGCTTCCCAACTCAGGAGTGACTGTGACGAGCTATTCACCCAACTGGGGAGGCTTTGCAGTTGAGGGCAATTCTCCTCTCACTCTGCAGGAACCATTTCAAGACGCCACCCCGCCAGAGTCCTGCAGCCGGGTGAGAGCTAGGACATCCCCGGCTCCGATTTCCAAACCCGCAATGTGAAACCACAACACGCATGCAGACATGCACCTACAGAGAGGGGGCGGGAGTGCGTGGGCAGGGATGAACAGAGGGGCGGGAGGAGGCGGGAGCACGCGGGCGGGGAAGGACAGAGAGGGGGCGGGAGCGCACGGGCGGGGAGGGTCAGAGAGGGGGCGGGAGCGCACGGGCAGGGAGGGACAGGGGGCAGCAGGAGCGCGCGGGCAGGGACAGACAGAGGGGCGGGAGCGCGCAGGTGGGAACGGACAGAGAGGGGGCGGGAGTGCGCAGGCAGGGACAGACAGAGGGGCGAGCACACGGGCAGGGACAGACAGAGGGGCGGGAGCGCGCGGGCGGGGACAGAGAGGGGGCTGGAGCGCGCGGGCGGGGACAGACAGAGAGGGGGCAGGAGCGTGCGGGCAGGGATGGTCAGAGAGGTAGAGGCAGGGTTGTCCCTGGCTCGATATGTGTTTGGATAGTGCAAACTATCTATGTATCTCATAATTTTAGAGACTTCTATCAAGTGTTCCCTCAGCATCCGCTGCTCCAGAGAAAACAACCCAAGCTTTTCTGGCCTCTCATAGCTCATTCCCTCTAGTCCAGGCAGCATCCTGGTAAACCTCTCCAAAGCCTCTACATCCTTCCTGTAATGTGATGACCAGAATTGAATGCACCACTCTAAGTGTGGCCTAACTAAAGTCTTATAAAGCTGCAACATGACATCTTGAATCTTGTGCTCAATTCCCTGATCAATAAAGGCAAACATGCCGTATGCCTTTTTTTTATCACCCTGCCTACTTGTGTGGCCACTTTCAGGGAGCTATGGACTTGAACCCCAAGATCCCTCTGCACATCAATGCTGTTTAGAGTCCTGTCATTAACTATA
This sequence comes from Rhincodon typus, assembly GCF_021869965.1. NCBI lineage: Eukaryota > Metazoa > Chordata > Chondrichthyes > Orectolobiformes > Rhincodontidae > Rhincodon > Rhincodon typus. Next base: position 9,576,091 of record NC_063338.1, read on the forward strand.
TAGTTTTTCTTAACATTTGATCTCTCAAAGTCCAATACCTCACACTTACCCCGATTAAACTCCATCTGCCATTTCTCCACCCATATCTGCAACTGATCTATATCCTACTGAATGCTTTGACAACCTTCTACACCGTCCGCAACTCCACCAATCTTTGTATCAACTGCAAACTTACTAACCCACCCATCCATATTTTCATCCAGGTCATTTATATATATATCACAAACAGCACAGCTCCCTGTGGAACACCAGTACTCATGGGCCTCCAGCCAGAAAAATGCCCTTCCTCCACCACCCTCTGTCTTCTATGGGCAAGGCAACTCTGAATCTAAGTGGCCAAGATGGATCCCATGCACCTTAATCTAATGGATGAGCCTACCATGAGAGACCTTGTTGAAAGCTTTACTCAAAGGTGTAATTGACAAGGTACAATATAACCCAGAGCCATCGTTAACATTGCCCACCCTGCTGCCCAATCACCAGCCCTTGAATTTCTCCCCTTTTCCCTCTCGTCCTGCCCCGGATGAGAACAGAGTCAGGCTTACTGACGGGTGTGATGCAAGATGTACTGTGGCAGTTCGCCTTGGCTCTGCGGACAGTACCATCCGAGCCCTTACACTCAGAAGGACACGATGCGTGGGAGCACGACCACGTCTCTCCACTCTAACACCTTCACATCTTCACAATGCCCAGAACTGTGCACAATAGTACACAGTACTCCAGCTGAAACCAACCTTGTATCTTGTACAATTTCAGCATAGCCTCCTTGCTCCTGTATTCTATACCAGTATTTAATAACGCTAACGACACTATATACTTTATTAACTGCTTGCTGTACCTGTCCTGCCATCTTCAATGATCTGGGCATGTGTACCTTCAAGTTCCTCTGCTCCTGTGCCCTCTTTGGGATTGTACTTTTTTGTTTCATATTCTCTCTCCATGTTCTCCCTACCAACATGAATCACTTCACACTTCATCTCTGCATTAAATGACTTCCGCCTATTGCACTGACATTTTAAAGTCTTACGCTTTTATCCTCGCAGTTCGCAATACCTACAAGTTTTAAGTCATTAATAGAAATCAGGAAGAGCAGGGTTCTAACACTGCAGGGGAACTCAAATGTAGACCTGTAAGCTTGAGAACTAATCATTGACTCTGTGCGTTTTTTCAGTCATTCGGCCGATTCTGTGTCAGTGTGGCAAGTGTTTCTGTTATTCTGTGAGCTCTAGGTTGGTCCATGTACATCACATCAATAGCATTGTCCTCATCAACCTTCTCTGTTACCACATTAACAAAACTCCAGCAGTCAGTTTTAACAGGATTTCTCCTTAATACACCTGTGCTGGATTTGGTTCATGAAACCACATTTGCCTTGGTGACAATAAATTTTGCCCCAGTTTATTACTGCGAGCATCTTCCCCTGCCCCTGGTCTTAAAAACTAATTAGCCTGTAGTTGCTGGGATTATGTTCACTGCCTTTTGTTTTTGAACAAGGGAGTGAGGTTTGTAGTTCTCCAGTCCTCTGGCACCACCCCTTAGTCTAAGGAAGACTGAACAATAACGGCCAATACCTGTGCAATTTCTACTCGTCCTTCACCCAGTGTCTTTGGATATCTTCACGGTGTGTTATCCGCTTTCTGTTCATTTGATATTTCTTCGTTATCTGTCATAAACCCTTATTGTGTCCGAATTTCTTCTGGTTCTTCCTGGGTGGCACGGTAGCTCAGTGGTTAGCATTGCTACCTCACAGTGCCAGAGACCTGGGTTCAATTCTACCCTCTGGTGACTGTGTGGAGTTTGGAGAGTGTGCACATTCTCCATGGGTTTCTTTGAAGTTCTCTGGTTTCTTCCCATAACCTAAAGATTAGGTGGACTGGCCATTGCTAAATTGTTCCATTGTGGCCAGGGATATGCAGGCTAGGTGGATTAACTGTGGGAAATGCAGGTTAATAGGGTGGGTCTGGGTGGAATACTCTTTGGAGGGTCAGTGTGGACTTGATGGGCCAAATGGCCACCTTGCACACCGTAGGGATATCTATGATACATTGGCCTAGGTAGCATCTGTTTGCTTACTAAGACAGAAGAAAAGTATTCCTTTAATCCCTCAGCCATGCCTGTTGTTTCCCATTGTAAATCCCCGATGTGATCCTCAATAGACCCTATTCGTGCTCTTACTATCCTCTTGCCATTTATAATGCCTGTAGTCCAATATTCAGAGTTAAGAGGAACGTGAGCTGGGCAGCTTAGTGCGCATTAAGTACGGGGGCCAAACCTTCCAGTCCTGAACCATGCTGAATAAGCTGCTGTTATTCAGGGGAAACTGCCAGAGGGAACAGCCAGTTATGTCTGCCCTTCCATCAACCTCAACTGTTCTCGTGTGGTTCATTGTAAAATTAAAGCCCAGGGGATTGGGCTTGTGCATTGAAATGGATAGAAAATTTGTTAACAGGCAGGAAAAAAGAGTAGGAATAAATGGGTCTTTTTTTTTCCCTCTCTGAACGGCAGGCAGTGATGAGTGGGGCACCGTAGGGACTGGAACTGGGACCCATAGCTATTTGCAATATATCATAATGAGTTAGATGAGGGGACTGCACATAATATCTCAAAACTTGCAGATGAGGCAGAAGGGGAAAATGTGAGGAGGAGGTAAAGATGTCAGTGTGCAATTTGGACAGGCTGGGCGAGTGGGCAGATGCATTATAATGTGGATAAATGTTTGAGGTCATCCACTTTGGTAGCAAAAACAGGAAGGCAGACTATTATTTGAATAGTTCTAAATTGAGACAAGGGCATGTTCAAAAAGATCTGGGTGTCCTCGTGCAGCAGTTGCTGAGAGTTAGAGTGAAGGTGCAGCAGGCAGTAAAGAGGGCGAATTATATGTTGACCTTTGTAGCAAGAGGATACAGGTACAGGAGCAGAGATGTATTGTTGCAGTTATACAGGGCCTTGGTGAGACCACAACTGGAGTATTGTGCACAGTTTTGGCTCTCCTTAACTGAGGAAAGATGTTCTTGTTAAATTGGGAATGCGGCAAAGGTTGACCAAACTGATCCCTGGGATGGCAGGACTGATGTATGTGGAGAGATTAAGTCAATTAGGATTGTATTCACTGGAGTTCAGAAGAATGAGGTTGGGGTGGGGAGGGGAGGGGGTTGGAATCTCATGGAAAGCTATAAAATTCTAACAGGACTGGACGGGAAGAATGTTCCTGATGGTGGGGGAGTCCCAGAACCCGGGGTGGGGGTGGGAATCATAGTTAAAGAGTAAGGGGTAAACCTTGTAGGGCTGAGATGAGGAGAAATTTCTTCACCCAGAGTGTAGTGAGCCTTTGGAAGTTCAGAAAGTGGCTGAGGCCAAAACATTGTGTTTGCAAGTAGAAGACTAAATTTGCTTTTATGGCTTTATGGCTTAAATAAGCTTTTGTGGCTAGAGCGATCAAAGTATACAGGGGGAGGGTGGGATTAGAGTATCGGGCTTGATGATCAGCCATGACCATAATGAAGACTGGAGCTGGCTTGAGGGGCCAAATGGCCTAATCCTTCTTTATTCATTTTCTTCCCCCCTTTATTCATTCATGGGACAAAGGTGTCACTGGCTAGGCAGCATTTATTGCCCCATCCCTAATTGCCCAGAGGGCAGTTAAGTGTCAACCACATTGCTGTGGGTCTGGAGTCACATGTGCACCAGACCAGGTAAAGATGGCAGTTTCCTTCCCTAAAGGACATTAGTGAACCAGATGGGTTTTTCCGACAATTGACAATGGACACATGATTCCTGATTTTTTTTTTATTGAATTCAAATTCCACCATCTGCCATGGAGGGATTCGAACCTGGGTCCCCAGAACGTTACCCCGGGTCTCTGTATTAACAATCCAGCGATAGCACCACAAGGCCATTGCCTCCCCTGATCCTGCTCCTGTCTTCTATGTTTCATAGCAGTGAGGGCTGGAACAGCAGCCTGAGAGCTGACAGCAAGTGCAAGGAGCCCACAGACACAGAAACGTGCACGCACTACAGAGTGTAAGTGTGGGCAGTCGGGACAGTGGGTGCACTGAGGGTGAGAATAGCCCTGGCACACTGCACAGTGACAATCCACCGAAGCTCCACTGGCCCAACTCTCACATGAGGGGGGACCAGTCAGGTGAGGGTTCAGTTCTCTTGCCTCAGAAAACGGCGATGGTCGGTGTTTTTGGGGGGGGAGTGGGTGGGGGTCTTTGAATATATTCGAGGCTCCGTCAGTCAGACTTCTGATTGGTGAGGGAGTCGAGGTTTGTGCAGAGCGGGCAGGAAATTGGAGTTGAAGCTAACTAGCAGGGTGGCCATGGCCTTGTGGAAAGGTGGGCTAGCAATGAGGGGCCAAACGGCCCACTTCTGCCTTTAATGTTCGTGCTCTTGTGAGAAATTGGCTGACAGACCGCACTGCCGTTGTAACAGCGAGTGGGTAAAAGTCCAGTGCATCCCCTCCCTCAACATAAATTGCGTGATTCGGTGGAAAGAATCTGAGCGACGTGTTCAGAGCAATGTGCTGGCTGGATAAAGCTAAGTCAGCCTGTTTGCCCTGCAGAGGGATGCCAACAGAACGTGGGATCACTTGCTGTGCCATCTGAGGTTACCACAACCATGTCTCCTACACCCCCTCACCTCGAAGTGTGTGTGTATGTGTGCGTGCGCGCGCCTGAGGTTAGACTCACCACCGGTCATCTCTCTCTCTCTCTTTCTCTTTCTCTCTCTCTCTCTCTCTCAGAGAACAGCCTGACGGTTCTCTGGGACTGTGGCGACTTCAGACCAACGTGTTCACCCAGATCTTGTTATTCATCCACGCCCATCTGCCTGACGACAGTGACCCCTGCTGGAATATATCATTGTGGCCACAGTAAATCGAAGAACCCGAGGAAGAAACCCCACTCATTTACAACAGGACCGCGAATCAGTTCGCCAGAAATATTCACAATCAAACCCAAAAAATAAAATCAGAAACTGCAGCTCTTGAGGCATCGCGTTGGCCTCACGACCTCTGGGCCAGGAGGTTCAAGTCCCACCTGACATCGTCATACACATTTCTTACAGCGAATGTTCCAGAGACCCTGGATATGTTCTGTCCCACAGGACAGTCCCAGCAGAGACGGTGGGGAATAGTGGCATGCAGTCAGGAGGAGGTTACCTTGAGATTTCCCAATGACTATGATTCCAATGCATTAATTCAAACATGGGCATGGAAATCTCTTACGAGTGGCAAATAACATTCTTGCCACTCAAGCCCAGGCAATGATCGTCTCCAAGATGGAATCTAATCAATAACCTTCAATAACATTCAATGGTGTTGCTATCACTGAAGCCCAGCTATCAATACCCTGGGGATTACCATTAATCAGAAACTGAACTGGACTCACCAGTTGAGGCTGTACAGGATGTTGATGAGGCCTCTTCTGGAGCACTGTGTGCGGTTCTGCACACCCTGCTATACGAAGGGCATTATTAAGCTGAGGAGGGTTCAGAAGAGATTTACCAGGATGTTGCTGGGAATGGAGGTTTTGAGTTATAAGGAGAGGCTCGATAGGCTGGCACACCAGGCCTCACCAATATGCCATAATTTCAGATTACTTACAGACATATTGAACTTTTAATTGCAACATGTGCTTTTTCTTCTTTATAAAAAAAAACCATTCAAGCAAAAAGATGGCTGAGGATATAAATCTGCCTTAACTCCCTGTGTGGATTGACTTGAGCCCCAAGAGGAGTCATGGAATATTGCACCTGAAGAGTGTTAAGGGAACTGCAGACAGCAACATGCAAGAGGGAGCCATGGCATTTGAAACAGTGAGCTGCAATTCTATGCAATTGTGTCTTGTTGTGGACATGATGAGTTGGAAGAGAAGCAATTGAAAAGATATTTACAAAGTGCTGGGGTCACTTTCTGGTGAGTTGAATGGAGGAGCTGGGACGTTACTTTTAAACTCAGGTAGGACTTCGGCACTGGGAGCATCGATCACTGTGCGGTCTCTGCATTACAAAGGAGATCCGGGAGAACGGGAGACTGTGTGCAATGGGGAGGATGTTACCAGATGGAGAGAAACTCTTGCCACGTGGTACAGAGTATCTGAAACGATTGGTAATTAAATAATTACTGTAATGAGTCCAAGAGAAACATCTTTATCTCAAACGTGGAGCTCACTGCCACAGGGAGAATGGGATAGCTGCATTTCATGGGCAGCTGGTAAAGCACGCTCTCCTGTTAAGAGATCTGTGCACACGGTTGGATTGCCCTGAGGCTGTTTTTGGAGCAGTTCTTACAAAGGCCAGTCACAGAGCTACCAGTTTAATTTAGTACCTTATTTAAATAAGGAGCAGGGAAGCGCTGTGCACAAGTGGATGTTCACTATTTCAGTTCTCCTCCTTTCTTTGTTTCATCAGTTTGAAATTCTAATTGATGCACTGTTTCTGAGCAGCTGTTTTGTAAATGATTTCTTCTGGTGACCTCTACTGGCCTTCCCTTCACATGAGATTTTATAGCCACTGCTGAAAAACCCATTCTTTTGTGGTGTTACTTTCGTTAGCCACCAGCTCAGCTTCCTACAGCAGGAGGACTGCAGCACCTTCTCAAGGGGCAAGTAGGGACGGGAGATACACGCTGGCCCAGCTGGCGATGCACACGTCCCATCCACGACTTTAAGAAAAAAAGTCTCTTCTGCCGCTCCATCCTTGAATTGCTGTAATCAGCTTTCCCGCTGAAATAGCCCAATTGGAAATCACCATGGTAACCTCCCATCCTCACTATTAGCCGTCTTCAACGTGGCTCTATCACTGTTCCAGTCCTTCACTGATCGGCTCAGTGTGCAGCAATGCTTTCCAGGTTATTTCTAAGCAGGTGCTGTTTAATGGTACTGTTGTTGATGACCCTTCCATCACTTTACTGACTGACTGACTGACTGTGTTTGATAGAAACCAAAATAACTGCGGATGCTGTAAATCAGGAACCAAAAACAAAGTTGCTGGAAAAGCTCAGCAGGTCTGGCAGCATCTGTGGAGGTGAAAACAGAGTTAACGTTTCGGGTCTGGTGACCCTTCCTCGGAAGAGTCCAGCAACTTTGCTTTTGCTGTTGTAGACTATGTTTGATGCCTCCTGCTTGGTATTTTAAAGTTTGGACTCTTTGTGATATCTTCTGGCTTTTTTCCTTGGAGCGTAGGAGACTGAGGGGTGACCTTATTGAGGTTTATAAAGTCATGAGAGCCATAGATAAGGTAGACAGCTTTCTCCCCATGCTGGTGGCGAGTCTAAAATCAGAGGGAATAAGTATGAGGTGAAAGGGGAGAGATACAGAATGGACATTTTTTTTTCCACACAGAGGGTGGTGAGTGTCTGGAACAGGCTGCCAGAGGTAGTGGTGGGGGCGAGTACAATTTTGTCATTTAAGAAACATTTAAACAGGTACATGGATGGGATAAGTATGGAGGGATATGGACCAAATGCAGGCAAATGGGGCTAGTTTAATTGTGAAAACTGGGCGGCACAGACAGGTTGGGCTGAAGGGCCTGTTTCCTTGCTGTAGACCTCAATGACTCTATGACTATCCCAACACTGTCCGGCCTGGCCTCTGTCTGACCTTGCAGTCTCCACAAATCTGATGGCCACATGTTCATTCGCCCATCGGCGCAGAGCTCACTAACCTACGTTGCACCCCACTCCTGTAAACACATCCATTTTTAAAACTCTGATCCTTGTTTTCAGATCCCTCCACAGCCTTGCCCTCTCTATCTCTGTAATCTCCTCCACAACCTCCACACTCCTCCAATTTGAGTCTCTTTCGATTTCATTGCTCCATCACCAGCAGCCCGGCCTTCTCCACTCCAGCTCCACTGGTCCTTTACAACTTCCCTCCCTAAACTTCGCCCCCTCTGTTCTACGCTCATCTCTTGTGGGGTTCTACTTAAAATCATTTACCCCTTTTCGCCAGATTTCTGCTCGTTGTATCGCTAATGTCTTCCTTCTTGGTTTGGCGTTGACGTTTACCGGAAACGGCCCTCATGAAGCCTGTTGCATTGAATATGCTCAAGGGGCTGAATGGCCTCCTCCTATGTCCCTGAGTTGTTGTTGTATCATTCTGCAATGGTCGGAGTCATGGTCACCTACTGCCACCCTGTGGCTTTGTGTCGTTATTACGCATTGTGGGGGCAGAAAGAAACTTTCTTTGGAAAACTTTACAAAGTAAACATGCTAAGTTATAGAAATAAAAGACAACTTGCATTGATGTGGCACCTCTCATGATGTCCCACAACACTTTGTCGCCAATGAAATACAGTCACTTCTCGTGTGGAGGGAAATGCAGCAGGCAATATTACACAGGAAGATCCTACAATAATAATGAATTGAACTGAATTAGCTTTATTGTCATATATAGTCAAATGAGTACAATGTAAAGTTTACAGTTGATGCATTACAGCACCATCTTACCAATGTACTGAGGTACAGATACTTAAAATTAACAGGATCATGACCAGATGAGATTAGTGGGGTGATGTTTGAGGATGGTGTTTCAGGAGTCTCACTTGAACTTTTACCTTTCGGTTCTGACCTGACATCACCACAAACTGAGGCACAGCTAACTCTTAAGGACCAGGCCGGGATGCTAGTCTGAAGGCTGGTGGAAAACACAGTGGGCATTCCCAGGATGTCTGGTCTCCCTGCCCACTTGGCCCTCGCCAGCCCCCCTGCCCCCTCAGAATCAGTGCCTTAACACAAGTGGGGCAGGGGCAGGGTCACACGGTCCCTGTGGAAACCTCAGCCCTTTCTGATACCGGATGGGATGGAATCTCAATCGAAGGGGAAAATCCTCCCAGCATATACACTTCGGCGACACGTTCATCTCCAAAGATTCAACGAGATGGGAAGCAGCAGTGTTGAGATCCAGCGGTGAGAGGGAGAGAGAAAGAGGAGGCAAAAGAAAGGGAGCAAGAGAGAGGCAGAACAAAAGGAGTGAGAGGACATGAGATAGAGGAAGTCAAAGAGAGAGATGGCAAGGAAAGAGAGATGAGAGAAAAAGTGAGAGAAGAGACGAGATAGAGAGAGAAAGTGATTGAGAAAGTGAAAGAGGAGGAGTTAAAACAGAGTGGGGGTCAGAGAGAGATAAATCAATACAGATGATGGTAAAGACTTGAGCAAACTGGTTCCCAAGGCCTTTTCACCCTGCAGTGGTCGAGCAGCTGATGAAAGCATGCCACCCTGAAAGCTTCACTCGACAGCTTTCCATGCGGGCTCCGCATCCCTGCCTCAGATTCCTGACATCCTGACCTCTTTTTTTTTCCGACAGCTTCCCACTTGACGTCCAGGTCTGGTGGGACTGTGGGCACCACAGCTCGAGCAAAGAGGCTACAATTTGCTGCCGCACTTTGGAAAGTCCGTCATCTGCGCAGTCGGCTCTGCGTCCTTGGGATATCTCTGTCTCGCCTTCCCAAATAAATCCGCAGCGATGTTCAACAGGCAGTAGCCAGTCCTGTCAACGGAAGAGACGTTACTGAACTGTGTTACATACATCACCTTCACTGTTCAACTGCTTCACCAGAAAGTGGCTGAACTTGTAACCCGACTTACAATCTGATGGAAACATCGTAGTTTATAAATGCAGACAACAAACAAACACGTGCATTTACATAGCTGTGTGATCTCAGGATGCCCCAATGCAGTTTATGGTCAGTGGAGCATGTTTGAAGTGCTGGCAATGTGATAATATCGAGCGTATCATCGAATTGCAGAATCCCTACAATGCAGAAGCAGGCCGTTCGGCCCATTGAGTCCATACAGAACCTCCAAACGATAGCCCAAACAGACCCACCCTATCCCTGTAACCTTGCATTTCCCATGGCCAATCCACCTAATCTGTACGTCTTTGGACTGTGGGAGGAAACCAGAGCACCCGGAGGAAACCCACGTGGACATGAAGACAATGTGCAAATTCCACATAAACACAGTGACTGCAAGGGCAGGTCAGAGGCTTGGAATACTGCAGCGAGTAACTGACCTCCTGACTTCCCAAAGCCTGCCCACCATCTACAAGGCACCACTCAGGATTGTTTTGGAATATTCCCCACTTGCCTGGATTTGCATAGAAAGTTGGTACCATTCAGAACAATGCAGACCACTTGATTGGCACCACATCCACCACTGTGTACCATCTGCAAAATGCACCGCAATAACTTGCCAAGCTCCCTCTAGGAGCACTTTCCAAACCTGTGACCTCTATTATCTAGGAGGACAGGGGCAGCAGGCCCTTGGGAATACCACCACGTCTGTACTTCCCTCAAAATCTCACATCGTCCCTACTTCAAAATATATCGCCATTACTTCATTGTCTTTGAGTCAAAATCCTGGAACTCCCTTCCTAACAGTAACACACCCGGACTATATGGACTGCAGTGTCTTGAGAAAGTAACTTTCCACCATCTTTACTGAGGCAATTAGTAATGAATGATAACCTTTGCACTGCCAGTGAAGCTGACAAGCTGTAATAAATAAAGGCAAACGCGCCAAATGCCTTCCTCACCACCCTGTCTACCTGCGACTCCACCTTCAAGGAACTGTGAACCTGCACCCCTCAGCCTCTTTGTTTGGCAAAACTCCCCTGGGCCCTACCGTTAACTGTATAAGCCCTGACTCGGTTTGCCTTACCAAAGTGCAGCACCTCACATTTATCTAAATCAAACTCCATCTGCCTCTCCTCGGCCCACTGGCCCATCTGATCAAGGTCCCTTTGTACTCTTAGATAATCTTCTTCACTGCCCACCACATCGCCAATTTTGGTGCCATCTGCAAAGTTACTGACCATACCTTCTATATTCACATCTTTTCAGGTTTCCTCACAATCAATATTATGCTGTATTTACCAGTGTTCACAACTTGCATTGAAGACATAGACTGAGGATCAACACAACAAGCTCTAAATTTGCTGACAACAAATTCAGGGGATAGTTAACATCAAGGAGACTGCAGTACAGGAAAGCATGAAAGTACAAGTGTCTATTTATAGAGCAACGGAATGGTTAGGTGGAGATTTTATGTTAAACCTGTATCTAACAAAAAAGGAGGCACGGTGGCTCAGTGGTTAGCACTGCTGCCTCACAGCGCCAGGGACCTGTGTTCGATTCCACCCTTGGGCGACTGTCTGTGTGGAGTTTGCACATTCTCCCCGTGTCTGTGTGGGTTTCCTCTGGGTGCTCCGGTTTCCTCCCACAGTCCAAAGATGTGCAGGTTGGGTCCTAAATTGCCCATAGCATTCAGGGATGTGTAGATGAGGTGGGTTGTCAGGGGATGGGTCTGAGTGGGAATCTCTGAGGGTCAGTGTGGACTTGATGGGCCGAAGGGCCTGTTTCATCACTGTAGGGATTCAATGATCTTAATAAGTACTTTGCATCAGTATTCACCAAGGGGGAGGACATGAGTGATGGTAAGATTAGAGAGGAGTATGTTCATATTGAGAAGGAGTGTCTTGAAAAACCATTAAGGTAGTTAAGTCCCTGGGATCTATCCCAGGATACTGGCAGAGGCAAGGGAGGAGATTGCTGGGCCCTTGCCAGTGATCTGTATATCCTCTATAGCCACAGGCAAGGTCCCAGAAGACTGGAGAATAGCCAATGTTGTTCCTTTGTTTAAGTAGGGTATCAGGGATAATCCAGAAAATTATAGGCCAGTGAGCCTTACACCAGTGATGGGGAAATGATTAGAGAAGATTCTTAAGGTCAGGATTTACTCACAGTTGGAAAAATAATACTTATTAGGGATAGTCAGCATAGCTTTATGCGGGGGATGTCTTGTCTCACAAATTTGATTGAGTTTTTTTGAGGAAGTGACAAAGATGATTGAGGATAGGGCAGTGGATGTTGTCTACATGGACTCTACTGAAGCACCTGATAAGCTCCCTCATGGTAGGCTGGTCCAGAAGATTAAGTCATGTGGGATCCATGGTGAGTTGGTCAGTTGGATACAAAATTGATTTGGTCATACAAGACAGAGGGTAGTTGTGTAGTGGTGTTTTTCTGACTTGCAGATCAATGACCAGTGCTGTTCCACTGAAATGTATGTGGTCTGATTAGTAAGTTTGCAGATGACACGAAAATTGGTAGAGTTGTGATGAAGGTTTCAAAAGATACAGCAGGATATAGATCAATTGGAAAGTTGGGCAAAATGTTGGCAGAAAGATTTTAATCTGGACAAGTGTGAGGTGATGCATTTTGGGAGGTCAAATGCAAGAAGAAAGCAAATGATAAATGGCAGGACCCTTAAGAGCATTGAGATACAGATGAATGTTGGGATGCAAGTCCATAGCTCCTTGAAAGTGGCAACACAAGTGGATAAGATGGTAAAGAAGGCATATGGCATGCTTGCCTTTATTAGTCAGCATTGAGTATAAAAGTTGGTAAGTCGTGTTGCAGCTGTATAAAACTGTCATTTGGCCAAATTTAGAGTATTGTGTGCAGTTCTGTTCCCTACGCTATAGGAACAATATGGAGGATTTGGAGAGGGTGCAAAAGAGATTTACCAGGATGTTGCCTGGATTGGAGTGTTTGAGCTGTAAGGAGCAGTTGGACAAACTCTGATTGTTTCTCTAGAGTGTCAGAGACCGAGGGACGACCTATTAGAAGTATATAAAATTATAAGAGGCATGGACAGGGTGGGTTGTGAAAGTCTTTTCCGTAGGGTGGAAATATCAAATACTAGGGGGTGTATGTTCAGGGTGAGAGGAGGGGAAAACTTAAAGGAGATGTGCGAGGTAAGTTTTTTTACACAGATAGTGGTGGGTGTCTGGAATGTGCTGCCAGGGGCAGTGATAGAAGCAGATGCAATAGCAATGTTTGAAAGGCATTTAGACAGACGTGTAAACAGGCAAGGAATAGAGGTTTATGGACCATGTGCAGGCAGATGGGATTAATTTAGAATGGCACATGGTCAGTACAGACCATGGGCCAAAGGGATGTTCCTGTGCTGCACTGTTCTATGTTCTCCAACACAGTGTAAAGGAAGCGTTTGTGGCCATAACTCTGTACACTGAGCCAATAAGCAGTAATGATAATAAGAGATGACATTTACCAAGGAACTGCTTACACTGAGGTAAAGAGCTTCAGTTACTTCAGGCAAATTTGAGTGTTCGAGTAGATGTTTTCAGCTCATCACACTTCATGAAGCTGTGATTACCTTGATTCCTTACAAGTGTGTCTGTTAGTGAGCCCCTAGAGCAGGATTGCCCTTTAAAACAACTGAGTTTGTGAGCACAATATAACGTACTCCAAATACACTTGACACTGTAATCTACAGGATAAACCCATGAGAGTTTTATCGCATTTTAGATCACGCAAGCAGTTTAGCACAAAAGACCCCCAATATAATTGTGGCAGCTATTAATGAAGTTATTAGCAAACTTGCAGAATGGGCACATAATGGGAAAATGAACTCAGTACGGATGAGATTTTGGTAGGATCTAACAACCAGCAAAACAGAATTGTCTGCAACAGAAATCCCGGCATAGACCATTTGGGCTGAGTGGCCTGTTACTGTGCTGTATATTCTAAATGTTATATGTTCACATTACACTTTTTTTCCTTTTCAATATTGCTCTTTATATAGAGCTTTGTTTCTGACTGATCAGTCCGGATATAAATTCTGTTGAGCTGATTATGTGAGATCTTGCACAACATTTCCAAGGCTAGTATTCTCCCTAACTTCGTCCAGCTGCAACTTAAGTTACAAAGCAAGGAGGGATCCTAGTTTAGACCCCAGGGTCCCCCAGTTCGTTATCAATTAACAATGCAGTGAAGTCTCTTAAGCCAAAAAGCATCTAAAATCTAAACTCTATTCCCAATAGATAGCAATAGGAGTGATTCACTTACAGAGAATTAGTCCAGCATTAATGACTTCAGTAGATGTTTGGTGATATTCCATAAAATTACAAGGCTAAATGACATATTGCTAAGCCCAATTAAATTCCATATTAAGTTTGAGAGAGACATAGTCCAGTTCCAAACAGGATTTTAAACTTTAAGCCAATTCTGTTGGCAAGAGGGGAACATTGGTTAAGGTTGAACAAAAGCAGAAGTTGCTGGAATAGCTCAGCAGGTCTGGCAGCATCTGTGGAAAGAAATCAGAGTTAACGTTTTGGGTCCAGTGACCCTTTGTCAGAACTTATGGTAGCTAGGAAAATGTTGGTTTTTATACAGAAGATAGAGCGGAGGGAGGAGGTAAGGAGTAAACCATAGATGCAGATAGAGCCCAAAGAGAGAGAGGAATATTTGGATGGACAAAGGATGGGATAACGGTCAGGCTGGGAGAATGAATGGCTGCTAACGGGGACTATCAGTGGCTAACAATGGGTTGCATGCAATAGCAGACCATGTGATAACAAGGCCTGGTGTGTGGGGGTTGGGTTAAGGACATGGGAGAAGGTGCCTCAAACCCTAAAACTGTTGAATTCAATATTGAGTCCAGAAGCCTGTAGGGTTCCCAAGCAGAAAATGAGGTGTTGTTCTTCTGGCTTGCGCTGAGCTTCACTGAAGCACTGCAGCCAGCCTGAGACAGAGATGTTGGCCAGGGAACAGGGTGGTGTGTTGAAGTGACAGGCAACTGGAAGCTTAGTCTTCTTTGCAGACAGAATGCAGATGTTCCGCAAAGCGATCGCTCAGTTTACATTTCGCTGCCCCAATTTAGAAGAGACCGCATTGTGAGCAGTGAATGCAGTTCTACTGTCAGTTCCGAGGAAGGGTCACGGGAACCAAAATGCTAACTCTGATTTCTCTCCACAGACACTGCCTGACCTGCTGAACTTCTCCAGAAATGTCTGATTTTGTTTCTGATTTGCAGCAACCGCAGTTCTTTTGGTGTTTATTGGCTACGGTTGTTCGGCTAAGTGGACTAAAGTATGTCAACAAATAAACAATGAGAAACCTTTAAAGAAACCATTCAAAATGTTCAATGAAACTTCATTCTGTAAAGATCAAAAACGTAGCAAGATCCACCAGTGGCTTAGTAGGGAAGTTAAGGGTATTAGCTTGTATTCCATTAGTGCAATGCACCACAAGAATAGCAAGTGAGTTTGGAGTTGTCCTTCTCCTGGATGAATTGTTGAGAGGGTTAAAGCGCTACATCTATGTTTTAAGTTTTTAGAGGCATGTAAAGCTGCAAGGAATCCTAGTGAGCCTGAGGATTAGGAGCATTTGAGAAACCAATGGATGACCAGAAAAAGAGACTAATAAGAGTTTAAACTCACAGAGATAATGAAAACAGATAAACAAAATAATTTACAAGTACAGCAAGTGTTTTATTAACTGGCACCTATGGGTGTAGTTGTCAAATATTCTGGATAATCAACAGATACGCATAACCGCAGTAAACCCTTGTGACGATGCTGCCACTTTAAAAAGGTTATTTTGTCCTGGGGTTTTTTTTGAGGAGAAGCTGTAAAGGCAGAGGTGACCAAGTGGCTACAGGAGATGGCCTAAGTCAACAATCAGAGGCCTTTAGGTTTTTTTTTAACAATTGTAACAATGGAAAGGGAGTGGCCAGTTCTCACAGATCAAGCTTTCTATTTTTTCTTAGCTGTAGCAGTCAGAAACTGTTTGGGTCTCAGAAGAGTTTGAGCTTCAGTAAAGTGATTCCTAGCTGCTACAATCTTTGAAATCTCTCTTGACGTTGTTTCCTCCTGGATTGGAAAATTGCCTGTAAGAATCTGTGTCTGAATTTACCTTTTTGCCAAGGGATGTGTTTATGGAATTTTCATATATTAGAACAATTAATTAGTAATAGGTCCTGTGTCTATTATTTAGTTAAGTTTTCCCGTAGTTAAGTTATTCTAAATTCCCTTTCTTTCATTTGTATTTTACCTATAGAGTTTAAATAAATTGTTTTGTTTAATGTCGAGGGAGTTGGCCAGTTGCGTCACATCTGGAACACACACTTCCCATCTACCTTTAAAATAAGAAGAAGTTAGGGTCTAGGCTACCTTCTTAAAATAGTTTGAGGGAGTCTGGTCTAGTCCATAACACCCTGACCAAGCGAAGCTTTGAGATATCAAAATTCCTCAAAAAAATCTACATTAAAACATCGACATACCTCCTAAGATCAATGTAAAAACACACAGTAAATAATAGAACTGTAATGCATTGGAATATACCCATCACTGTTATACTTTATTTACAGCATAAATACTCAGGCATAGGAGTAGATTGCAGTATTTGTGTTATATAATTTTTGCTGGTTTATCAAGGGTGCTGGTTGACAAGGCGTCAGTTAAAACAATGTTTGCTGAATATAAAAAGGAACGGAGTAGGTAAAGGAAATATTGATCTCTTATAGACAGAGACAGTAGAAATTATAATGGGGAATGAGAGAATCTCAGATACTGAACAATTATTTTATGCCTATCTTCACAAGAGGAGTCATTATATACATAAGCAGAGAGTCAGCAATGACCTAATGAGATTGAGAAATGATATCAGTGGAGAAACTTGAGAGTTAATATCTGTCGAATGCCCATAAGTTGATGGCACGTATTCCAGAGACCTCAAAAAGATAGCTGCAGAAATAACAGATGCGCTGAATATATTTCTTTCCTCAATTCCAATATAATATGGAGAAGCATGAGGTTACTCACCTTGGTTGCAAGATAGAAAAACAGCATGTTTTAAAAAATATGTGAAACTGTCAAATGTTGATATTCAAATGGACCTGGGTGTGCTCATGCAGGAAGCATGACAAGTTAGCAATTGCAGGGACCGCAAACAATTAAGAAGGCAAGTGGCATGTTGGCCTTTATCCAAGGGCATTGGAGACAGAACAAAGCAGTCTAGGTGTAGTTGTACAGGGTTTTGTCAAGACTGCACTTGGACTGCTGTGAGCAGATTTGGACTCCATTTTTAAAGAAGGTCATACTTGCATTGGAGATGGTATAGCAGAGTTCACTAAACTGGCTCTTGAGATAAGAGGGTTGTCCTAAGATGAGAGGCTGAGTGAATTGGTCCTGTGTCTTCTGGAGATACCTCATTGAAATGTCAAGGCGATGAAGTGGTTTGGAGAAACAACTGCTGAGGTGTTGTTTTGCCCGACTGGAGAATCTACAGCACCAGGTCGCAGTCTCTGGAGAAGGGACTGAGGTGAGGAGAGCTTTCTCCTGTTGCTAGGTCGCGATTACCTCATCATTGAACATATTTAACGCTGAGATGGATGGATTTTCTGTCTCTCAGAGGATCAAGGAATATGGTGAGAGGGCAGGAAAGTAGCAGAAAGTGGAAATTCAATCCTGAAGGCTCAGACCTTTGAGTATAGGAGTTGGGATGACATGTTGAGGTTGTATAGGACATTGGTGAAGCCTCCCCTGGAGTACTGTGCCCACTCCTGGTTGCTCTGTTATAGGAAAAATATTATTCAGCTGGAGAGGGTTCAGGAGAGATTTGCAAGGATGCTGGTGGGTTTGAGTTATAAGGAGAGGCTCAATAGACTGGGACTTCTGTCACAGGAGCGTAGGAAGTTGAGGGGTGACCTTAAAATCATGAGCGGGGGGTATAGATAGGGTTAATGGTAGGTGTCTTTTCCCTGGGATGGGAGGTTTCAAGACAAGGGGGCATACTTTTAAGGCGAGAGGAGGAAGATTTAAAAAAGTAAGGGGAAACGTTTTTACACAGAGAGTGGTTCATGTGTGTAACGACCTTCCAGAGGAAGTGGTGGATGCAGGTACAGTTACAACGTTTAAAAGACATTTGGATAAGTATGTGTGTAAGAAATGATTGGAGGGATATGGGCCAAGTGCGGGCAGGTGGGACTAGTTTAGTTTGGGAACATGGTCGGCATGGACCGAAGGGTCTGTTTCCGTGCTGTATGACTTTGAATAGTGGAGCAGGTTTGAGGGGCCGAATGATCTATTCCTGCTCTTATTTCTTACACTTTATGTTACCCAAGCACCTATATGGTAACTGCTGTGATGGTACTGTGCCTATAAGACATCACAGTGGTGCTGAAATATCTCCTTCAGACAGCCAGTTGGAAAATGGCTCGGAGTTATCCCCCTGGGTGTTTTTTTTTTGTCAGAATGAGACGAAAGAATCGTGAGTGGGTGAGGTCAAGCACACACCAACCCAGGAAAGTGCTTTCAGTTAGTTAGTGAGGAGATGCCTGATGGTTGCTGAGCTAAAGGCTTAATTTCTGTGCTGAAACAAAGCCTTAGACAGCGAGGTTTCCTCTAAAAATCAGGTTGTTTGTTTCTTCTGTACTGGAGAGGGACGGCACGTGAGAATCATAGCTGTTTGGCTGAATTGCACTTCTGCACGTTCTGCCTGGGTTTCCTCTGGGTGCTCCGGTTTCCTCCCACAGTCCAAAGATGTACGGGTTAGGTAGATTGGCCACGCTAAATTACCCATAGCGTGCAGGGATGTGTAGGTTAGATGGATTGGCCATGGGAAGCTGGAACTCCGAACGAAGCAAGACTGGCATCAGCACGACCCCGAGGGGGTCCAACCGGCCTAGGCCTGACCCCCGACTACCAGATCCCGTGAGGTCCGACCTGACTCCCTTACCTGCAGGAAAAGAAGACTCAGTCCACCAGCACCCGGGGCCATCTAGGATCAGAAACACCACCGTGGAGACTTGGCTCACCCCTACCATTCCCGACTGCGCCCTAGTACAAGCTGATGGGTTCTCCATAATCCACATGGACCGCACGGTATCCTCGGGTAAGGTGAAGGGGGGGTGGTGAGGTTGGATATGCTTCCTCCTGGTGCTCGGGCTTAGCGAGACTGGCAAGCCGCTGCTCCCCGGACCTAGAATACGTCACAGTAAAATGCCGTCCCTACCACCTATCACAAGAGTTCACCTCCGCCACCCTGACAGCAGTTTACAAACCACCCCACGCGGATGTGACAAATGTCCTGGACGTGATTTACACTGCCAGCAGTACACTAGAGGCAAAATTCCCTAAGGCCCTATTCATCGCGGCGGGCGACTTCAACTAAGCCAACCTCAAGTGGGTGATACCAAAGTACCACCAACAAATCTCCTGCCCCACCAGGGGACCGTACATTCTGGGCCACTGCTACATAACCATCAAAGACACATACCGCTCAATCCCCTCTGCCCATGCTTCGGAAAATCCGCCCCACAGCGATGTGTCCCACCTCCCAGCTCACAAGCAGAAGCCGAAACGGGAGAATCCTTCACGGGAAAGGAAGTATGGTGCTGGTCCGATGCAGCGGAAGACCGTCTCTCGGTTTGCTTGGACTCGGTGGAGTGGGCCGTGTTCAGCAGACAAGAGTACATCACCACTGTCACCGACTTCATTAGCAAGTGCGTGCAGGACTGGGTTCCAAAGAAGTCAATCCCAGCGTTCCCTGGCCGTAAACCTTGGATGAACCAGGAAATCCTCTCCCTACTGAAGACCAGATATGCAGCATTCAAGATGGGTGACACGGACCAAAGTTAGAGGCCCAGACCCTACCAAACAGACTCCCGCCATCTATGGCAAGGCCTAAATGACATTACAAGATACAAAATATAACAGTGTGAGATAGTGGACGATGACACAACCCTCCCTGACATGCTCAATGCTTTCTATGCTCAGTTTGAGCAGAATACCACCGGCGCAGTGACACTGCCCTAATAGCCCTGGACACACCTATTCCCTCTGTCACCTCTTCACAATTCAGATCAGTCTTCTTGGGAGTCAACCCAAGGAAAGCGAGGGGCTCGGACAGTGTCCCCGGCTGAGCGCTCAGATCCTGTGCGGACCAACTGGCAGAGGTATTCAGCGACATCTTCAACGTCTCCCTCCTACAATATGAAGTCCCTACCTGCTTCAAGAAGACCACCATCACTCCTGTACCCAAGAAAACACATGCAGTGTGCCTTAATGACTACCGCCCAGTGGCTCTGACTTCAGTAATCATGAAGTGCTTCAAGAGGCTGGTCATGGCCCACCATCAACTCCAGTCTCCCAACCTAACTCAATCCCCTACAGTTTGCCTACTGACATAAGAGGTCCACAGAGGATGTCATATCCCTAACCCTGCACTCATCCCTGGAACATCTGGACAACAAAGTCACGTACATCAGACTCCTGCTTGTTGACTACAGCTCCACCTTCAACACCATTATCCACCAACACTGATCTCAAAACTGTGTGACCTTGGTCTCAGCTCCACCCTCTGCAACTAGATCCTCAGCTTTCTGACCCATAGGCCACAATCAGTGAGGATAGGTAACTGCACCTCTTCCACAGTAACACTCAGCACTGGAGCCCCCCAAGGATGCGTCCTCAGCCCCCTACTGTACTCCCTGTACACCTACGACAATGTTACTAAATTCCGAACAAAAGCCATCTACCGAGTTAGCTGATGACACCACTGTAGTGGGACGGATATCTAACAACGAGTCAAAATACAGAAGGGAGATAGAGGGCTTGGTGACCTGATGCCATGAAAACAATTTGTCTCTCAACGTCGGCAAAACTAAAGAACTGATCATCAACTTCAGAAAGAAAGGAGGAGAACACGCCCCCATCTACATCAACAGAACTGAATTTGAGAGAGTGAAGAGCATCAGTTTCCTCGGAGTGACAACAACCAATGACCTGTCCTGGACTTCTCACATAAATGCAACAATCAAGAAGGCCTCTTCTTCCTCAGGTGGCTCAGGAAATTTGTCCATAACGTCCCTCACCAACTTCTACAGATGCACCATTGAAAGCATACTGTCCGGGTGCATAATAGCCTGGTATGGCAACTGCTCTGCCCAGGATCGTAAGAAACTACAGAAGGTGGTGTTCACAGCCCAGACCATCACGGAAGCCAACCTTCCATCCATGGACTCGATTTACACAGCTCACTGCCATAGAAAGGTGGTCAACATCATCAAAAGACCCATCGCACCCTGGTAATGACCTTCTACAACCTCTTCTGTCAGGCAGAAGGTATAGAAGCCTGAACACATGCATAAGCAGGTTCAGGAACAGCTCCTTTCTGGCTGTTATCAGACTGTTAAATGGACTCTAGCCTCAAATAATGTAACCTGCAAGGTAACCTGTATGCCTCTAATTCTTTTTGATCTGTACATCCTTTGCTTGCTGTGATCTGCCTGTACCGCTCGTAAACAAAGCTTTTCACTGTATTATGGTGCACGTGACGATAAATCAATAAATGCAGTGTTACAGGGATAGGGTAAGGGGGTGATTCTGGGTGGGATTCTCTTTAAAGGGGGCAGCACAGTGGCTCAGTGGTTAGCACTGCTGTCTAACAGTGTGAGGGACCCGGGCTCAATTCCAGCCTCGGGTGTCTCTCTGTGTGGAGTTTGCACCTTCTCTCTGTGTTTGTGTGGGTTTCCTCCAGGTGCTCCGGTTTCCTCCCACAGTCCAAAGATAATGCAGGTTAGGTGGATTGGTCATGCTAAATTGCCCATGGTGTCTAGGGGGGGAAATGCAGGGATAGTATAGCGGGTGGGTCTGGGCGGGATGCTCTTCAGAAGGTTGGTGTAGACTCAACGGACCGAATGGCCTGCTTCCACACTACAGGGATTCTACTCTATGATTCAAAGGGTCTGTTTATTGGATGCTGCATATGTTTGGAACGATTGATGATTCGTCGTTTAATAATACATTATCTTATTAAATATTTCAATAGAGTTAAGGTTATGCCAGTTCTTTTTTCACTCGTATTTTAATATGTTGTAAGAATAAAGCACATTTTGATTAAAGCCGAGTATTGGACCAATCTAGAACACAGCAACTTACACCTGCCTTTAAATAAATATAAAAGTTAGGGTTTAGGCTATCTCCTTACCACACTTTGGAGGGGTAGTGGAGAGATCTGGTCTGGTCCATAACAATGGCCTTTGTGTTACCAATCACAGCTCGGTCCTTCCTTACCAAGTGACTGAGTTACTTTTTTGCCATTTTTACGAAGTTATTCTTCCTCGTTACTCAGTTACCTCACCCACATGGACTGCGGCTGTTCAAGAAGATGGCTTACAGCCAACCACTCACAGGCTCCAAATGCCAATCTCCCCAGCCATGCCAAAAAAAACCTAGTTGCCCAAAGGCCTGAAAATACTGGAGCAGAATTAGGCCATTCGGTCCACCAAATCTGCAGTGCTATTCGATCTTGGCTGATGATAAAGGCTTTACCCTGCTGTGACCCAGAACTATTACTTTCAGTGGTCCCCCTACCCCAATTGCATTATCCTCCAGATTCCTACTCCTGACAACACATCAAACCCAGTTGTTAAAATGTCCAAAACTCGACGCCCCCTCCGTGCCTCACATACTGGCCTTCATTCGTCTGGCTCCTCCTGTGGGATCTGGACGTTGATACCGATGGTCCAGAGTCTGCCGAATGGAATTCCGATCTCAGTGGCCCTGTCCTTTCCGGTCAGGGGATTGCTGCAATCAGCCCCCCAAAGAACATCTTGGACGGAAGAAAAGCTTTATGAGGATTGTTGATCCTCAGTGACATCTCATTGGCAGGGAAAACGCACTTGTGATCCTTTAGCTAAAACCGTAGGATGAGCTGTGTCAGTGTCCAAGCTCTAAGTTCATAATGGTTGGCAATAGGAGTGATTGATTTACAGAGAATCAGCGCCAGCACAATGACTTCAGATTGAACTTTGGCTGATTCCCCTCAGAGTTGCAAGGTTACACCAAAGCAAAATGCTTATTCCAAACATCAGGCAGCCACATAACATATGGCTCCCTGTTCTAAACAGCTGGCTTTGTCTTTTTCATAGAATCCCTGCAGAATCCATAGAAGCAGGCCATCAGCCCATCGAGTCCATACTGACCCTCCAAAGAGCATCTGAGCCAGAACCATCCCCTCAACCCTGTAGACCTGCATTTCCCACAGCCAAACCACCTAACCTGTGCATCTTTGGACTGTGGGAGGAAACCCACGCAGACATGGGGAGAACATGCAAACTTTGCACAGACAGTCACCCAAGGGTGGAATTGAACTGGGGTCCCTAGCGCTGTGAGGCAGCAGTGCTAACCACTGAGCCACCATGCCACCCCTAATGATTCTGTGATTCTTAGGTTTATTTCTCCCCAGAGTCTAAACAATAGCCGAATAAAGTGTTTGTCTCTGCGATAGGATGACAGCTCTCAAATACGAAGATCACAGTGAAAAGTTGACCAATTTAAGTCAAGCAGTAGGCCAAGCGGAGCATACAAGTTGTAGGGGATTCCGATGGAAGTGGACACCCTCACTAGTTTGACCGAGCTTGGGGAACACCACTTGAGTGAAAGCAATTGCGTAGCCTCGCTCAGGATGTATCCTGAAAGGACGGCCTGTAGGTCAGCCCACAGCAAAACCCCAAAACAAAGCCAAGCATTGGCTAAACAGTTAAAATTTTCTTCAGGATTCTGGCCGGCATGCCATTGTAGTTGCTGCTGGTGTGCCGACTCAAGACAACAAAAGACTCCTACAAGGCCTGACTTGAATAAGAGAACTCATAGACTGGTACCCAGGAGAGTGTATACCCTTGAAAGTCCCCCTACATGTGGCTTGGAGCAATTAAATTGTTTAGTGACATCCAAATTAAAGCCAATGAAAATGAACGTCTGATGAAATGGTCACCTGGTTCTACCGGAGGTTGATACCAGTGCGGCCGTTTTAGTGATCTCAGAACCAGTCTTTAGCAAAATTCGCTCTGGACTCCAACCCTTAAGTTTGCAAAGACCTCAGCTAGACTGAGACATAGACCAGGGAACCTTTATTGAGGGGACAACTTCAATTCTGGTCTCATGAGAAGCAGCTAGTTCTTCTTTTTTTATTCATTCACAGGATGAGGGCATCACTGGCCAGGCAGCATTTGTTGCCCATCCCTAGTTGCCCACAGGGCAGTTAAGAGTCAACCACATTGCTGTGGGTCTGAAGTCACATATAGGCCAGACCAGGTAAGGATGGCAGTTTCCTTCCCTAAAGGACATTAGTGAACCTGATGGGTTTTTCCGACAATCAACAATGGTCATCATATGACTTTTGATTCCAGATTTTTTTTTGTTGAATTCAAATTCCACCATGTGCCATAGCAGGATTCGAACCCAGGTTCCCAATACATTATCTGAGTCTCTGGATTAACAGTCCAGCGATAATACCCTAGGCCATCGCCTCCCTGCTAGGGGTTCGGTTACCACTGATCGTAGTAACAGGTTCAGGCCTGAGCTTGATTGGGTGAAATTGGTTGAGAAAGCTTCACCTAGATTGGCTCAATGTTTTTCAGTTAGAAAATGGCTTCCTGAACCAGGACACAATCCCACGATTCTGCAAGGCCTGCCCAGTGCCAATTGCTTTACAGGCAAAAGTAGAGGCAGAAATCAGAAGGCCAGAAAGCGAAGGAGTCATCAAACCAGTGCAGTTTGCAAAATGGGCATCACCGGTTGTACCAATTGTGAAGCCTGATTCACCTTTGCCGGGATTTTAAACAAATGTTAAACCACTTTTCACGGGCTGGATAAATACTCAGGCCCCTGCATAGATAATTTATACACAAAGCTGGCAGGGAGGCTGTTCTTCACGAAGTTGGACGTGAGCCGTGTGTATTTGCAATTGCAGTTAGTTGAGGATTCCCAGCTGCAATTAATACCGTTAAGGGTTTGTACCAATATACAGATAAGGAGTGGAATAAGGTTTTGGATGGTGATGAAATAGTACATGGGATGAGATCTAGGTTAGGTTATAGATCAGTACTGGACACAATACTCCTGGGACATGATAAGCACTGGCATTCTCCATTTATGAATATCTGACACAGGAACGCCCATATTTATGAATACACAACCCCGCAAAGGGGAGTCATTTTAAAGATCCGACATATGAACATTTCCTGTACTTATGAATGGCCATTGTATGTTGTCCTGTGTTTCAACAATGGAACACTTTGGCAACATGGGGACTGCCTGTACTTGACGAGAAGTATGTAGAGGGCTGGGAAGGAAAGGCAATTAGTGAGACTAATCCACCAGCTCTTTCACTGGAACTAGCACAGGCCCGTAGGGACAAATGGTCGTCGACTGCATTTTAGTTCAATCCGCGATCTAAGTCCTTCTTGTCGATGCCATTGTCCTGACCCATTATTAGTGCGGCATTTCAAAAAAATGATCCCACCTTCAGCCAAGTACAGCAGGCCGTTCGCCTGAACTCTGTTTGAATCACAATCCACCTACACAACATAGGGTTTAACACCACATCTAATGGATGGCCCATTCCGCGATGCAGTAAGGCACTGAAGTTTCTCTTTAAGCAACAGCTCACGTTAACATGTTCCCATTGCTGCAAGAATATTCTATTCGCATGAGAGAGATAGTAAGAGCTGCAGATACTGGAGTCAGAGACAACACAGTGTGGAGCTGGAGGGACACAGCAGGCCAGGCAGCATGAGAGGAGCAGAAAATTGATGAAGAAGGGTCTTGACCCGAAACGTCAACTTTCCTGCTCCTCTGATGCTGCCTGGTCTGCTGTGCGTCTCCAGCTCCACACTGTGTTATCTCTTCAATTCGCACAATACTTCCCTCAGCAGTTAAGAGGGAACACGAGGTTAGCGTTGATCACAGCTTTTGTTCCTCACTGATTCCTCTCACAGTACTGCTGTGGTTTTCCATGAACTATCAATGCTGTACACTTCAGATTTAAATGCTATTTAAACATAGATCAATCATCTCACCAAGGATTACTGATGATTTTTCATACCAAGTACAATGGGTTATAAATCTGCACATTAAAGACAAAACCACTGCAGGGATAAACTGGCACGATGCAAAGGGCTCTGGTTTTTAACAATGTACCCTAGAGTCCAATTTATGCCATATTAATAGCCTTCTCCATCTGTTGCCTTTAAGGTTTGTGGATTCAATCTTGCAGACCCAAGGGCTAATTTTTTAAAAAATCTCTCCCATCCTTCAGCTGTGCAAGTAACATTTCTTGTTGTCTGTAAAAATATTGTTCTCAATGAGCAACCTTGCATCCGTAAGGGACAACAGAAAATATGAATTGTGGTCCAATAGTACAGTTTATCATTTTGATACGCGACTATTATCAAAGCCATCCTTTATATATCAAATGACAGTCTTCTGAAAGATAATTGTTCTGTTACAGAATTTCTTTCTGTTGAATTTATCATACAATTCATGATAACTTGCTGAACATTTGTGGTCGAGAAATCCATTGAACCCTGTGATGTCCCGGCCACTTGCAATATCGATCAATCCAACTTAAAGTTGTTTGAGATTCAACTGCAAGTGTCCTCATTGTTAGCTTGTGCGGCACGCAGTTCAGTTTCTGGTCAATGGTAACCTCCAGGATGTTGACAGTCTGGGATTCAGTGATGGTCATGGCATTAAATACCAATGGGTGGTG
The DNA here is from genome assembly GCF_021869965.1 of Rhincodon typus. Classification (NCBI taxonomy): domain Eukaryota; kingdom Metazoa; phylum Chordata; class Chondrichthyes; order Orectolobiformes; family Rhincodontidae; genus Rhincodon; species Rhincodon typus. The sequence goes on from NC_063338.1 coordinate 9,602,452, forward strand.
GTTAGATTCTCTCTTGTTGGTGATAGTCTCTGCCAGGTACTTATGTGGTGCGAATGTCACTTGCCACTTGTCAGCTCAAATATAGTCCAGATCTTGTTGCATTTGAACATGGACTGCTTCAGTATCTGAGGAGTCACGAATGGTGCTGAACATCGTGCAATCATCAGCGAACATCCCCAATTCTGACCTTATGATGGAGGGAAGGTCATTGATGAAGCAGCTGAAGATGGTTGGGCCTAGGACACTACCCTGAGGAGCTCCTGCAGAGATGTCCTGGAACTGAGATGACTGACATCCAATGAACAGGACCATCTTCCAATGTGTCAGGTATGACTCCAACTACCAGAGAGTTTGCCCCCTGATACCCATTGATTTCAGTTTTGCTGGGGCTTCCTGATGCCACACTCGATCGAATGTGGCCTTGATGTTAAGAGCTGTCACTCTCAACTCACCTCTGGAATTCAGCTCTTTTGTCTATGTTTGAACCAAGGCTGGAATGAGATCAGGAGCTGATTGACCCTGGCGGAACCCAAACTGGGCGTCACTGAGCAGGTTATTGCTGAGCAAGTGATGCTTGATGGCACTGTTGATAACACTGATGATCAAGAGTAGACTGATAGGGTGGTAATTGGCCAGGTTGGATTTGTTCTGCTTTTTGTCCTGGACATACCTGGGCAATTTTCCACACTGTTGGGTAGATGCCAGTGTTGTAGCTGTAACAGCTTGGCTATGGGTATGGAAAATTCTAGAGTACAAACCTTCAATACTGTTGCTAGAATGTTGTCAGGGCCCATAGTCTTTGCAGTATCCAGTGCCTCCAACCATTTCCTGACATCATGTGAAATGATTTGAATCGGCTGAAGATTGGTGTCTGTAATGCTGGGGACTCCTGGAGGAGCTGAGATGGATTATCCATTCAGCACCGTTGGCTGAAGATTGCTGCGAATGCTTCAGCCTTACCTTTTGCACTGATGTGTTGGGCTCCCCATCACTGAGGGTGGGAATATTTGTGGAGTCTCTGCCTGTAGTATGTGTTTAATTGTCCACCACCATTCATGACTGGATGTGGCAGGACTGCAGAGCTTAGATTGATCTGTTGGTTGTGGGATCACTTAGATCTGTCTATCACATGCAGGTTGCGCTGTTTGATGGCTTCACAAGGTTGACACCTCATTTTTAGGATTGTGCTGCTTCTGGCATACTCTTCTGCACTCTCCATTGAGCCAGGCTCAACCCTCTGGCTTGATAGTAATGGTTGAATGAGGAAGATATCAGGACACGAGGTCGCAGATTGTGCTGGAGTCCAATTCTACTACTGTTGATGGCCCGCAGCATCTCACGATGCCCAGGTTTGAGTTGTTGTATCCCTTCAAAGTCATTTAGCACAGTGACAGTGCCACCCAACATGATAGAGGGTTTTCTCAATGTCAAGACTTTGTCTCCACGAGGACTGTACAGTGATCATTCTTACCATACTGTCATAGACTGATGCATTTGCAGCTGGCAGATTGATAAGGAGGTCACGTATGTTTCTCCCTCTTGTTTGTTCTCCCACCACCTCCTGCAGGACCAGTCTAGCAGCTATGTCCTTGAGGACTTGACCATCTCTGTCAGTCGTGCTGCTGCTGATCAATTCTTGGTGATGGACATTGAATTCTGCCACCCAGAATACATCCTGCATCCTTTCCATGCTCTGCGCCTCCTCCAAGTGTTGTTGAACACGGAGGAGCACTGGCTGCATCAGAATTATCATTTTAATTAACAGGCACTGAAACTCAGTGAGGCATCAAGAAACTAACCAATGAAAAGAGAGTGGAACAGCAACAAAAATTCAATGAGAGCTCCAGATATCAGAAAGTTCACCTTTACAGAAGAAAAAGACAATGGTTCAGAAAAGAGTTACAAGGATGTTGCCAGGGTTTGGAAGGTTTGAGCTACAGGGAGAGCCTGAATATTTTCCCTGGAGCATGGGACGCTGAGGGGTGACTTTAAAGAAGTTTATAAATTCCTGAGGGGCATGGATAGGGTGAATAGCCAAGGTCTTTTCCTGGGGGTGGGGAAGTCCAAAACTAGAAGGTATAGGTTTAAGGTGAGGGGGAAAGATTTAAAAGGGACCTAAGGGGCAGGTTTTTTCTGCAGAGGGTGGCACGTGTACGGAATAAGCTGCTAGAGGAAGTGGTGGAGGCTGGTACAATTACAACATTTAAAAGGCATTTGGATGGGTGCATGAATAGGAAGGGTTTAGAGGGAAATGGACCAAATGCTGGAAAATGGAACATAGAACATAGAACCCCTATAGTGTGGAAGCAGGCCATTCAGCCCATCAAATCCATATCAACAAATGGGACAAATTAGGACATCTGGTTGGCATGGACGAGTTAGACCAAAGGGCCTGTTTCTGGGCTCAACAATTCTGACTCTAATAGTGGAATAGTTTGATCCACTCCTGAACTCAAGGGCTGCAAATATCTTCAACTGCAATTGCCTGTAGCTTCCTATTTGTGCAGTCAGCCTGAAACCCCTTCTTCTTTGTAGGCTTATCATCTGTGTATGAAGTTCTGTTATATTATTTCCTTCTGGGTAATAAAATCCTTCTTCCTTTTACTCCAGAAAATTTTCTAATTAATTTCCCTTCATTCTGCTCGAGTTAAACATGATTCAACTGAAATGTGATAGCTGCGTGCTAAAAGATAATGAACATTTACAGAGCGAGTGACTGAGATAGGGTTCAAAATGAGAGGAGTTGATCACCCCTCCTAACCTGGTCATAATCTAATTCACAAGGATCAATGATGGAACCATGATTATTAACCATGTATATCAATGGCTTGGAACTGCAAGCACAATTTCAGTGTTTGAAAGAGAGTGTAGTTTATACAGAGGAGGAATGTGTTGGTCATTGGAAGAAAATTTCAACTCTTGGTTCAAATCCTGCCACGGCAGAAGGTGGAATTTGAATTTGATTACAAAAAGATCTAGTATTCAGAGTCTAACGATGATCATGAAACCATTGTCAATCGTTGGAAAAACCCATCTGGTTCAGTAATGTCCTTTAGGGAAGGAAACTGCCCTTACCTGGTCTGGCCTACGTGTGACTCCAGACACACAGCAACGTGGTTTACTCTCAACTACCCACTGGGCAATTAGGGGTAGGCAATAAATGCTGGTCCAGCCAGTGGTGCCCACATTGTGTGAATGATTTGAAAAGTGGGCGGGAGGGAGTCTGTGGTAAGGGAACAGAGTTGGTGGTGAGGGGAACTGGGGAGCCGAAGAGCATGGCTTCAGTCTTCCTGGTGTTTCACTTGTGACTGCTGCTCCTTACGCTCGCTGTTTGGAGGTTGATGGTGAGGGGGAAGAGGCTTCTGTACAGGAACACAGCTCCTTTCAGCGAGTCTTGCTCAGCCAACTGGTACCAGGCAAACTTTCCTGGAGGAGTTTGAGACTCAGGAGTGTTGCCTCTGTTTAAAGTCTGCAACCCCTTGGGCGACTGGAAGCAGCAAGTTGGAGAAAGGGTCTCCACAAGGATGGGGTCATCAAAGGTGCATGTGAGAGAGAGTGAGCAACGGGACGTACAACTGCAGAAGCCAGTTGGGAAGCTACAGGTTGCAATTACACAGTAAGTGGAGCATGACCCTCTGGCACAGCAGGGAAACTTGACTGAAAAGCTAAATAAATAGAGGTAACAGCAAATGAACAGCTCGAGATGAAGTTGCATGCACACTGGGACATCAGTATGGCACAGGCAGATATCCTGGAGACAACACTGCTAGAACAATCCTGAGACGCTAACAGAATAATAATATAAAATAAAATTGCACACTCTAAAGGGAGTGCAGGAACAGGGGGGCCTTGTGTAAATGTACACAGATAACTGTAGGTGGTAGGACAGGTGGAGACAGCAGTTAAGAAACCTCAGTTTTATTAAAGGGGGCACAGAGTACAAGAGCAAGGACGTCATATTCAGCATGTATAAAACACTGGTTAGTCCTCAGATGGAGTATTGAGTATTGTGTACAGTTGTGGGCACTACTTTATAGAGAAAATGTGAATGCATTGGAGAGGGCAGAAGCAGTTTACACGAATGGTTTCAGGCATGAGCAACGTCAGTGATGAGGATAGATTGAAGAAGTTGGGATGTTCGTCCTTGGACAAAAGGCGGCTGAGAGAAGATTTGTTAGATTTTCACAATCATGAGTGGGCTGGGTAGAGTAGATAGGAAGTAGTGTTCCCACTCATAAAGGAGAAAAAAAGAATGAGGGGGCATAGATTTAAAGTGATGTGCAATGTAACAATGGTTAGGTACACTGCCTGGAAATGTGGTGGAGGCAGATTCAGTTGAGGGCATTGGAAGATTATTTGGTTGGACAGAGTGTGCAAGGTTGTGGGGATAAAGCAGGAGATTGGCACTGGGTAATGATGCTGGTAAAGTGCAGGTTGATAGAATGGTCTCCTTCTGCATTATAACATTCTATGATGCTGAACAAGCATCCAGCAACACTCCAGGAAGTGAGCTGCAAAAGGAGATCAAAAGTCGTAGGGAATTTTTTTTCGAAAATCCATTTATTGATCTTGTATTCAGTACAGACAAGTCAAATTTGGACGCAGCGAGCCGCATGAAAAAGACATTTTTGTTACAAACAACGTAGACTACTTTATTGCAATGTTCATTAGAAATATATATTACAAAGCTTTGTGGTTTGCAATACGCAGTTACAACAGGAACACAGCCTTGGTGTCTTGGGCCACCGAAGATGTCCGAAAGGTAAAAACATTAAAAAGTGGTGAATGGACTGGCCTCGTCCATTATCTTCCAAGAGAGAGGAGCAGTGTATTAACTTGCAAGTTCTTTTTTTTAAAACTGGTTTCACCCTCTGGGTGAGTCTCATTCTGAGGGAGTGCGCTGAGGTGCCGGTGTGGGGCCTGATTTATCCTCGGTTAATACCAGGTGGCAGGGAGAGGTGAACACAAAGTCACTGGGCACACAGACTGAACTGGTGAATGCTACAAGAAAGACAAGATGACAAAAGACGCCAGCAAGTCCCCCACAGAAGGTCTGCTGGCATCTGAGATGGACATCAATTTAGGCACAAACTCTTTAGTGGGAATGACCGCCGCGGATCTGGGGCTAGTCGTAGCCGGGACTCCGCACATCTCTTTCAGATGGTGACTGGCTTGTCGTGCCTTTTCCGTTCCGGCACGCCCTGGAGATCTCAAAACAGGGACAAGTTGGTTTTCCTTCTTTGGCAAGGGAGATATTTGTTTGCAATTTGTTTTTTTTTTCTCTAATTTTTGAAAGGGTTTAAGCTTCGGGTGGATTCCAACTTCTCGCTACCCACTGTAATTGCACCACCTTGCTGGCAAGAAGAGGCCCCTGTCAAAGACGCCCTACCCACACCCACCACCCCTCACCAAACAAAATGCCCCGCAGCAAAGGAAAGTGGACTTTACTTGGACTTCCCACACTTGCCATGCCTTTGAAAACATGGCCTTGGAGATTCAGATCAAGTTCAGCTGTTGCCATCTCACTCTCTTCCTCGTTTCACTCAGACAACTCCCACCCCAATAACTGACTACATGCGCTATTCAATCTCAGAGCCCCATCGTCGGTGAAATGTGGTAAAACCTGATACAGTTCTCTACCACAAAGACATTGCAAATCATAAATAAACCGTACATGATTGCACGTGAAGTGACCAGCTTTATTAAAACAGCAGCCAGCACCAACCATAACCCACAGCAGAGGGGCTTCACGGGGTTAAATGTCAGCTGGGAAAATTTTGTCCACATTGTTGGCTTGGTTAGGTTCAGCCAGAATTTGTCGCTCTTCCCTAACAGCCTAATGCAGTGCAATGTCTCACGTTCACCGTGTACCCAGGTGGTAAACCAAATTGGTGTCTGCACGCAACGCAATGCAGCCATTTACAGGGAGCAAATGTTACGTTTTGACGGGCTTCTGGTTATCGCTGTTCGGTCAACACTGTTTACAGCACTCAGTGCTGAGGACTCCAGTCAGGCTGGGCCGATCTGGTAGATCCCAGATCACGCTGCTGAGGCCTCTATGGTATGCACAGCATTCAGCTATTCACAAGCAAATCCTTTCTCTCCTTGGGAGGGAGGGAGGGTGCAAGTGACAGTGACACCTCTCAGACCCTGTAGGACAATTCAAGCTCTGTGGGGTAAAAAATCTGACTGGTGCACACTTCGAAACATTTACGAAACAGGAAAAGAAAATAAACAGCCAAAACAGCGTTGGCTGTCCGAGCAAAGGGAAATGTCTGTCTGGCTAGCTGGAGGGTTGCCAACTCTCTAGGGGATTATTGATGGAGTCGCCAAGAACTCTAGATGTTTAAAATCCATCGACACGGGACAAAACAAAACTGGAAACATATTCCTCACTCCAGGAAGAGGGTCCTTTTTTACTGTGGACTGGAAACACAATGCTGTAGAAAATTTCCCTGAACACGCTCCTGGAATTCTTGCCTTCCACTGACCTCTACACTGCCACTATCCCAGTGTATACTTGCATCATTCAAGTGAGGGAATCGAGGGCTCTGGGGGAAGTGCAGGAAAGTGGGGCTGAGCAGCATCAGATCAGCCACAATCTTGTCCGGTTTTAATCAAGTATGAGTCCATCAGGCAGCGTGATGAAAGATATATCGATCAGCCTGTTGGCTAAGTTGGGCAGGGGATCAGCGGGTCAGTCTGACAAAGGACCAGAGTTGGCAACCGGAGCAGAGGTTTCCTCTTAAGGCCTAATAAGCTCAAAATGCACACACACATACATACGCACACACACAAAAATGGGGAAAATAGAAAGAACGATGATAAAAAATAATTCGATATATATATTACAAAAAACAAAGCACCTTGGTTTACCTTTTCCTGAATAACATAAAACTAAAACAAAACAGGAAAGGGTGGATTTTACATGATTTTCTCAGGGTTGGGGGGGAGGGGGTAGAAGGAAGTTGGCTTTGAAGTCTTTAACAGATCCACTTGTACAATCTGTCGAAGAAGCTGGGCTGCAGGATCTGGGAATAGTCTGCAGCTCGATAGATGGCCGCCCTCTCGCCTAAGCCTATCTGCAGGAGGACATCCATGTCCACCTCGGGCCCCACAGCGATGACTGTGGGCACGACGTCATGCTTGCGCATGGAGTCCACCGCCTCGCCAAGGCTCTTGCTGCCACTGGTGCCGTCGGTGATGAAGACGAAGGAGAGCTCAGCCCCCCGGCGCGCCGCCTGGGGCGTGGATCCCGGCCTCTGGACCAGATTGCGGATGCCGTAGATGATGGCGGAGCCCACGTTGGAGGAGGAGTCCAGGTAGGTCATGCCGGCCAGCGAGTCGAGGATGGTGGTGAGGTTGTGGCTCAGCCCAAAGACTAGCTGCTGTTCGTCCTCGCTGCCGTACTGCAGCACGGCAATGCGGGCCCGCATGGCATCACTGCTGCTCTTGGACAGGGGCAGGGTTGTGGCCACCTTCTGGATGAACTCCTGCACATGCCGGAAGTTGGTGCTGCCCATCCTCTCGGAGCCATCAACCATGAAGACCAGGTCTACGGGCCGCTGCATGCACGGTGCCACCGCCAGTTCTGGAAAAGGCACCAGAGAGTACAATCACAGAAATGTAGGATCCCCATTGTGCGGAAAGAGGCCATTAGGCCCATCGAGTCCGCAAAGACCCTCGGAGGAGCATCCCACCCTGTCCCCAAAATCCCACGTTATCCATGGCTAACACCTCGCTTGAAAATCCCTGGACGCTACAGGCAGTTTAGCACGGCCAACCCACCTGACCTGCACATCTTTGGACGGTGGGAGGAAACTGGAGCACCTGGAGGAAACCCACACAGACATGGGGAGAATGTGCAAACTCCACATGGACAGTTGCCCCAAGGTCAACTGGCGCTGCAAGGCAGCAGCGCTAACCACTGAACCACCGTACCACCAATCCACCTAACCTGTACATCTTTGGACTGTGGGAGGAAACACATGCAGGTACAGGGAGAACGTGCAGACTCCACATCACCGGAGGCTGGATTTGAACCCAGGTCCACTTTATCCAGCTCCATCTGTCTGTCTGGGCTCCCCCACCAGAGAGGAGTGGTGACGGGGAACGCAGTGTGGGCCTGATGTTAGTTTTTCAAGATTTGACAATCAAGGAATTACTTCATGATAGAGCAAACCTGGTGACCAATTTTTACAGTGCAAGCCCTCAAAAGCAGCAGTGATCACACTGATTGTCTGTCCGGCCTTCAGCTCCAACTCTGTCTCCTTGCTCTTGGCTCCCTCGTTCGAGGGAATGGATTTTCCGTACCCTCAGCAGTCAAATTCAGCAAAGATGGAAGCTGTCGCTCCCTGAGCCCAAAAGCTTCTGCACCAATGCCGACAAGACTTCTCCGACTGTCAGCTCACAAAAGAAAATCTATCGGCCTGTTCCCAGATTATCAATGGACCCTGACCTGACACGATGAATAACACATTGCACGACATTACCCCGAGAAGGTCTAATTTTCAGGTTATACCTCTTGTTCTGGACTCTCCCCACCCACCTATTCCACCCCACCAGGGCGAATACATCTTTCTTTATCTACCTGATAGTTTCAGAGTCCTGAAAGTGTCAATCAAGTCATCCCTAAAACAAAACCCCCTACATTCCACAGAATAAAAGCCCTGATTCTGTGAGTCTCTCTTGACAAACTCACTCTCCGAGCTCTGGTAGTATTCTGCTGAATCTGCACTGTACTCTTTCCAAGGCCAATATACAATATTTCAGATGTGGTCTAAACATGGTTTTGTACAGACAGAAGAAAACTTCTTTGCGATTCTAATCTACAGGTGCAAAGGCTAGCAGGCCACTTGCTTTTGTAATTTTGTTTGGTATCTGACTTCTAAGTGATCTGTTTACATGGATTTTGAAACCCCTTTAGCCTTCCACTGCCTGTTAGTTACTTAATTGTCAAAAAGCCACATCTATCCTTTACTTCGGATGAACTCACTGCATCGATATCCATCTGCCATAGTTTTGTCCACTCACTTAATCTAGCAATTTTTCATCATAATGTTTCTAATCATACTATTTATCACACAGCTTCCCTCTGTTTATCAGCAGGTTTGGATGGATGGCTGGCCCTTGGATATATGTTTTAATCAAGCCTATAGTAAATACAGGGAATTATTAAAGGCCCCCACACAGATTCTTATGGGTACCATTTCCTTTCAATTCAAGCACACATTCCTTATCCACAATCTCCATCTTCCAACGGCTCATAACCAGGTCAATATGTTGCCACCAAATCCCTGACCCTTCATTTCTCTCGATTTCTCTCCCTCACTTCTCCTTCAACGATGAAGTGACATTTACAACTTCCCAATCTAAAAGGGACGGTTCCTGAATTGAGCACGCATTGGAAGATTGGGGCTACAGCATTTGCATGTAATGCATCCCTCAGCCACCTCATTCCAAACAGGTAAGGGAATATCCACAGGCTTTGTTTTATATTCATTCAGCATCACTAGTTGGGCCAGCATTTATTACCCATCCCTAATTGGTCCCTTGATCTGAATGGCTAGCTATGGCCATTTCAGAGGGCAGTTAAGAATCAACCACATAGTTGTGGGTCTGGAGTGACATGTAGGCTAGACCTGGTAAAGACATTAGAGAAGCAGATGGGCTTTTATGACAGTTGATAAAGCCATTAGCCCAGCTTTTAATTCCAGATTTTAAAAAAATTGAATTCATTTTCACCTTCTGCCATGATGGGATTTGAACCCATGTTGCCAAAGCATTAGCCTCAGGTTCTGGGTTATTAGTCCAATGACTTTATCACAATGATATCACTTGCCTTATTGTGTTGTTGTTAGTGATAATGATGATGGCTAAGGAGACATAAATGTTTCCACAGACCAAACAGGAGATCCAGGTAACATCTGGAAAATGGGTACTGGCTTCTATTGGATTGCATTACAGGCAGCTGTGACACTTCTTTGTCCCAGGATCCGGAAACAGCAGATGTAATTTCTCTGGGGTCCACACCATATTAACACGACCCACACCTAGTCAGTGACTAAAACTAGATACAATCTTGAATAACAGAATCTGTGAAATCGCCTGACTTAACATCGGGCTCTGAATTTCCCTTCCATTGGGCGAGTTAACAAAGTGTTCAGTTCGTTATCAATAACGGTCCGCCTCTTCCCCTCAAGAATTCTTTCTTTTCGGTTACAGGATGTGGGCATCACTGGCTAGGCCAACATTTGCTGACCATCCCCAAATACAGGGGAGTTAACATTCAGCCGTATTGCTGTGGGTGTGGGATCACATGTAGGCCAGACCAGTAAGGATGACAGATTTCCTTCCCTAAAGGACGGGTTGGTAAACAGATGGGTTTTTACAACAATCGATGACAGTTTAATAATCACTATCACTGAATTGTACTTAAGTTCCGCCTGTCAATCGTTAGGGTCGATTAGAGCTCATGCCCCATTAGCCTGGGCCTCTAATCCAGTGACACTCCCACTACCTCTACCTCTCTCACAGGGGATATCCACGATTGGCTTCCATTGGAATGCAGTTGTTTAAGGAAGAACTTTCTTTGCTTTTCCTTTTGCTCCTCATTTATTGATCTCAATTTAAAACAGAAAATGTGGAACCGACAAAAACCAAGAAAGCTCCAGGTGAATCAATGAAGAGATCCAGCTTCATTGTCCTGAAGTTATCCCAGACTGGATTTGCTCTCCATTCAATATCAGAAAATGGTTTCCACTCACTAATAGCTCTGACGGTCTATTCAATAAAACCCACATCTTTCTGATTAGTGGCTTTTCTGCTGTTGAATAGTGTTCTGTCACAGCATCGCGGAAACAGACACCTTTAACCAACCACCACCATCCCTCTTTCTGCTCGTCATGTGCTACTGGCCTTTTAACAGGTCCACTGAGGAACCAAGATCCAAGCAGGTGTAACCAAATTTCCCAACTAGGCCTTCCTCTTATTGACAACCTGGGATGTTCACATTCATGCAGTGTGTCACACATGGCCTCACAGTGACATAGCCTTCTGGCCTTGAAGCCTCAGGAACTCTGCACTTCTGCCTTTGGTCTGTCTGGTTTGAAATTTGGTGGTCTGAATGTTTGGGAAAGGCTCTTCCTAGCATCACAATCTCACTCGTTAGATCATCCCCAGATGAGGAAACTAAGATCAGCTAATGGTAGCCATTTCAGATACCTGTGCGTCAGTGAAAATTTGGATTAATGCTTCCCCTCTGTACCCCAGGTCCCATGTACACTGTAGGTCCCAAAAGCCTACACACCCCCAAATTAAATCTCCCACATCCCCGCAACACTTTATTCCTCAATGTACAATAGATGGAGCTCAGTACGATATGAATTAAAAAATAAATGCAAATTTATTGGAAACATATGGGGAGGCAGTGGCATCGTGGTAAATGTCACTGGACTAGTAATCCAGAACCCCAGGCTAATGTTCTGGGGCCCTGGTTCAAATCCCATCATAGCAGATGGTGAAATTTAAACTCAACAGAATCTGAAATAAAACGGTGATATGTAACCATTGCCAATTGATGTAACAACCCATCTGGTTCACTAATGCCATAATTACCTGGATAAATGCTGGCCTGGCTGGTGACACCCACATCTTGTGAATGAATTAAAAAGAAAACCTGCAGATATAGCAACATTTCCAAGCGCAAGAGGGAAGATATGTTTCTGTCTACTGTCAGAGGGGTGCCAAATGCATTCTGACAAAATGCTGTACACCAACAGTGAATAATTGGTTCTCCAATCTAGGGGATGGCTGACTCTGCTTCATGTTTACTTGTGTTGCAGATTAATAAACCATCATTGTTATCGCAGGGACCCATGAGAACAGTCACATCCAATGGAGAACAGGGCCTGGCTTTGCACAGCAAGTACCATTGAGCACACAGTTGTTAGGGCCAAAACATTTCCCCACTGTTCCAAGGAAGGGTCACTCGACCCAAAACGTTAACTCTGCTTTCTCTCCACAGATGTTGCCAGATCTGCTGAGTTTCTCCAGCTACTTCTGTTTTTATTACCCGACTGTGACCCCTTTTCAAGCTTCCTGTCACTCCTCAGTGTGTGTGTGTGTGGGTGGGTGGGGGGGGATATGGTGGACTGCCCGTGAAAGTGGGAACATCTTTCATTAGATTAGGGCGGAGGTAATATCTGGGGCTCTGACCCCCACTTTGGGAAGTACTGACTTGGAGTCCCAGTTTGTTAAGATTGATGGATGAACATATTCACGACAAACTGTATAATCCAAAATGTGCAGCTAGATTCACAAGTGTTAGTGTTGGGCTATGTTTGGAAACCTGTAGTCGTGCACTCAAGTCTACCAAATGACCTGTGGTAAAACCAAAACCCTCCTTGTCTTCTAACTTGTGGCATAGTGGGTAGCACCTTTGCCTCTAAGTCCGAAGGCTTCAAGTCCCACTACAGAGCCTTCAACACATAATTTCCAGGGACACGCAGTATGGTGCAGAGGGATTGAGTACTGTCATTCTCAGAATGAAGGATTTTGATCTGAAACATTGTCTTGTCTTCTGTCGTGGACATAAAAATATCTCAAGTCACTATTTTGAAGAAGAGACCTTCCTGACATTTTGGTCTAATATTAATCCCTTGACCAACCTCACTCAGAATAGATCATCTGGTTGTCATCACTTTGCTGTCTGTGGGATCTGGCAGTGTGCCTTCCTCACATCACAGCAGCAACTGAACTTGAAAAGTATTTCATTCGGGCGAACATTGCTTTTGAAGCTCCCGAGGTCATGAAAGGTGCTATACAAATGCAAGTTTGTTCTCGTCTTTTCTATTAAAACATCAGCCAGCCTCCAAGAATCAAATAAGAAGTTTATTAATTGATACATTTACAAGTTGAAAGCTGCATTGAAAGGGCAGAAGTGCGCATCACCTAGACAACAGGGCAGCAGATGCAAGTCCCTCCTCTTAAGAGAAATTGGGAGTTGGGGGGGGACGGTATATGGAGAACACTAGAAATGTAAATATTTAATCAGACAGCTCTGGGAGCACAATACAGATCCTTGGCCTCTCAGCATTCCAGGGAATCTCACTCCTCCAAATTCAACACTAACAGGAGTTGCCAAGTCTCATGTAAAGGAGGAGCTGGCAGTAAGATAGGAGTTGAGGCCTCAATCAGACCTAAACAAATGGGAGAGAAGTTAGAAGAGCCAAGTAGCCTTCTTGCGTTACTAAGCCGTCTGAGTGATTCCAAAAATCTGAGGGGCATTAAAAAGAATTGCGTGCAATTGTCTTTTTATTTAAAAGATTCCTGTCAAATATTAGTCATTAAATATCAGAGATGGGATGGAAAGGGCTCTTTGATGGCAAAACTTCATCCAATGAGATACTCAAGAGCTGCTTCTCCATTGGCTGGGAAGGCCAAGAGCTGTGAGCCAATCAATGGTGGGAGGCCTTGGAGGTGGGGGGGGTTGAATTTGGATGTGAAAGGTCATGTGGGTGAACACACCTGAAGTCGATCCCCACCCCCTATGTCCTGTGTCCATTTGGAGGGTTTCCACTTCAGACGCCGAAAGGTCGACTCTACACTTCCAGCAACGTCTGCTCTCGGGATCCGGCGCTGCTTCACAGCTAGGCCGGGCAGTTTATGTTTGAAGTTCCCCTGCCACCACCCAAACAATAGACCTATGCACGGTCCGGATTCAAGGAGAACCACAAGACAGTTCCTATGGCCTTGTTGCACAGCTAAAGTGCACTCTCCTGTCACAGCAGCAGATTCACGGATCCAGTACTTTTTTGTTTTTATGGCCACAGTATGGATCATGAATCCATTGCAGGTGATAAGTGAGCTGCTTTAAGCAGTGCAAACTGGGGATCTGTCCTGGGACTCAATCTAAACAAGCCACAGTCTAGAAGGAGCTGCACAAACCTCTGCATCAGAATAGCCTTTGACCCTCTTCCAACCTTGCCCGTTGACCAGCTACAAATGGCCACTGGTGACTGGGTACAAGGCCGGGAAGGGGAAGTTGCGAGACAAGCCAGCTTTTCATTGCCCTCCCACGCCATGAGGCTGGTATGAACTGTGCACGCCCCAGCGGGACATAAACCACAGAAGCATCCCTCAGCCCATTCACCTAGCAGAGCCTCATAGCCTTGTCAGCATTCCCTGTTATGTCCTTGTAGATCATTTTAAAAGAATCTATGAACAGGTTTGTCCAATATTTTCGTTCCTCTCCGGTGGAGAATTTGGCCATCCCTGCGGTGTAAGCCAAAGTTGCTACCAGTTTGTTGTAGCTGTCTGGGAGCTCAGTAGTTTGCATGACTGATCTAAACTCCTGGATTGTCTGTAACCAGTTATGAGGGTAGGTCCCAAGCATAGGTGAGGGTGGGATATCTGGGTGTGCAGCATTACTGTTTAAGATATCTGAAAACGATTAAAAAAGAAACAGTTTTAGGCTCGCTGACACTGGCTGACAGCGTATACCATTCACTCAGTCGCAAGTTAACTCACCTAGTCTCTGTCAAAATAGGTAGGACCTGCAATTCTACATCTAAATGAGACTTTGAAACAGAAGTGCAGTTGTTATAGACAGGAGCAAAGAATGCCGGGGGCATCCCATTTTAGAAGGGACAACGAGGCAGGCAATCAGAAAAAGGGCCTTGCATTTATATGGCGTCTTTCACCACCTCGGGAAGATTGTGTTAATGCCGCTGGACTAACAGTCCAGAGACGAAATACTGCTGATGCTGAAGATCTGAAACAAACACGGAAAATGCTGAAAAAATCTCAGCGGGTATAGCAGCATCTGTGGAGAGAAACAGAATTAACGTTTCAAGTCCGGTATGACTCTCCTGTAGTTCCCAGAACCCCAGCACTTGAGACGTAACTCGTTTTCTTCTCTCCACCGATGCTGCCAGACCTGCTGAGTTTCTCCAGCATTTTCAGTGTTTGTTAGTAATCCAGCGGCCCAGGTTAATGCTCAGGCCGACACAAATTCAAATTCCACCACTGGTAGAACTGACACTTGATTAAATTCATAAATTTAGAACTAAAATGATGAAACTGTCTTGGTTGTTGTAAGACTCTTATTAGGTTCCACAAGGAAGGAAATCTGTCATCAGAAGCCACTCTGGCCTACATGTGACTCCAGACCCATGGCTTCATTCATAAATGTCTTCAGAAATGGCCCAAGCAAATCACTCAGCTCGCCAGGGACAGACAACAAATTTTCTCGCCATACCCACATCCCATGAAAAAAATGTATAACAATGTCCCTAAGTGTTTAATGGGCACTTCAGAGGAAAAAGCTCAGTGGGCTTTTACAACAGTAATGAAGTAAATGACAAAACCATCTAAGCGTTGGTGCAGGGACAATTACTGGCTCCCTTTGCTTCCTTGAAAAAGCATCACGGAAACCTTTCAGTTCTTAACAGTCAGACCAGCAGTTGAGAACATTAACTCTGTTTCTCTATCCCCACTGATGCTGCCAAACCTGCTGAGTTTCTCCAGCATTCTCGGTTTTTCTTTCATTACAACGGATAAAGCCACCTGACAGGGCATATATAAACTCCCAACTTTCAATCTGTCCTTCTATTCCCCCACTGCCTTCTGTTTGCTCGGGGGTTCGGTAATGGGATGGTTCTTCAGTGCTCCCCTGTGCAACACTGCGCTGGTCAGACTTGCACATAGACAGAATGATTGCCATTGTCAATATCCATGTGTCTCATACCAAAAACTCATGGTGAATAATGAATCTCATCATTTGAGAATCCCATAGGTAATTCAGAGATTATAGAAAAGGAGGAACTTAAAACACGGGGGAAAACACGGGAGAAACTAATGGGATTGAAGGGTGACAAGTTCCCAGAGTCGGATGGCTTACACCCTAGGTTCTTTACAGAAGGGGCAGCAGAAATAGTAGATACATTGGTTATAATATTCCAAAATTCCCTGGATGTGGGAAAGGTTCTAGTGGATTGGATAAATGCTAACTTAACAGCCTTATTCAAAATTGGAGGGAGGCAGAAAGTAGCAAACTAGAGACCAGTTAGTTTAACATCTGCTGTTGGGAAATTGTTAGAATCCATTATTAAGGAAATAGTAATGAAAGATTTGCAAAGTCAAAATGCAAACCATCAGAGTCAGCACGGTTTTATGACGTGTAATTAGCGTTTGAGTAATTTGCTGGAGTTCTTCGCAGATGTAACAAGTAAAGCGGATAATGGGGATCCTGTGGCTGTAGCACACCTTCCAGTAGGCATTTGAAGCGGTACCACACAAAAGGTTAATGCACAAGGTAAAATCACTGGAGGTTGGGGTAATTTATTAGCTTGGACAGAAGATTGGCCTAGTGGTATTATCAACTGACTGTTAATCCAGGTAGTGTTCTGGGGACTGGGGTTCAAATCCCACCCAGGCAGATGGTGAAGTTTGAATTCAATAAAAATCCAGAATTAAGAATCTAATGATGACAATGAATTAATTGTTCAGGAAAAAAACCCATCATTTAGGGATTGAAACTGCTGTTCTTACCAGGCTAGCCTACATGTGACAACCAATCCATTGTTGACTCTTAACAGCCCTCTGGGCAATAAGTGCTGGCCTAGCTGGTGTTGGAGCGAACATTTAAAGAAGTTGGGATAAAATGGTCTTTTTCTGGTTGGCAAGATGTAACTAACGGGATGCCACAGGGTTGGTTCCTCAGGCCCCAACTATTTACAATCTATAGTAATGACTTTGATGCAGTGATAGAAGGTACTGTAGCCAAATTTGCAGATGACACTAAAATAGGTGGGGAAGTAAGCTGCAATAAAGAAATAATAAATTTAGATACGGATAGATTAGCTGAAAGGACCAAAATTTGGCAGATAGGGTTTAACGCAGATAAGTGTGAGTTATCCATTCTGGCCAGAAGGCAACTTATTATCTAAATGGGGAGAAACTTCAAAATGCTTCATTGCAGAGGGATCTGGGTGTCCTTGTGCATGAATTGCAGAAAGCTAGTGTGCAGATACGGTAGAAATAAGGAAAGCACATGGAATTTTGGCACTTGCTGCCAAAGGAATAGAGTATAAAAGTAGAGGAATGTTGTTGAAATTGTATAAGGCATTGATGAGACCACATCTGGAGGACTGTGTACAATTTTGGTCCCCTTACTTGAGAAGGGATGTAACTGCATTATAGGCAGTTCAGGAAAGGTTGAGTACATTAATTCCAGAGATGAAAGGATTGTCTTATGAGAAGAGATAAGCATTTTAGGCTTAAACGGTCTAGAGTTTAGAAGAATGAAAGGAGATCTAATTGTGGTACATAAAAAGGGGAGATTGACAAAGTAGATACGGAAAGGATGTTTCCCCTTGTCAGGCAACCCAGAACAAGAGGTCATAGTTTTAGGATAAGGGGTGATAGAATTAAAATAGAAATGAGGACAAAATAGTTCTCTCAAAGGGTTGTGAATCTGTGGAATTCATTGCAGTGGACACTGGGACACTGAGTAAATTTAAGGAGGAGATGGATGGATTTTTAATTAGTAATGAGTTGAAGGGTTATGGGGAACGTGCAGGAAAGTGGAGGTGAGGCTGAGATGATATCAGCCATGATCGTGCTAAATGACAGAGCAAGCTCGAGGGGCTGAACTACCTATTCCTGCTACAGGATCTTATGTCCATTCCATCAAAGCTTCTAGATTTCATATCCAATGCCCAATTCACTGCAAGGAGAGTTCATATCTTTCCCTCATGTCCTTCCATTGAGGACTTAAGGCAGCCATTTCCATTTGTTCTGAGATCGCCTGCTTCCACTTCCCTAACTTCACCTGCTGCTGCTCCTGCTTCAGCTGATCGGCTGTGGAAGCCCCCATCCAGTCTACGTCACCTCCAGAGCTGGATTATTCCACCACATTCCTGACCGGCTTGTCAAATTCAACCTTCTGCTGTACAACTGCTGACTGACACCATGTCTTATTTACTGACGCCCGCCTTGTATCCACTAACCCCACCACAGAATGGAAAAACCAGTAAAACTGGCGAAGGGAGTTAACTATCACGCAGCAGCAGCATCCGTGGAATTCAGATGCAGGCGGCAGAATTGCAAGCAAAGACAGCCTCACTCCTATCTCCCTGACAATCACTTGGTCTTTGGTCTGGTTTATGTGTGGTGTGAATACAGTCTGTCTACAGTCCACCTATAATGACCGTGGCCTCAGAGTGAGACCCTTTGTGCAATGTGTTTGACATGCTTGCAACTTACCTGTTTTACAGGGGAGATCAGGGCAGATAATCTCGGGGTCTGAAAGAGAAGAAGAACACGATGTAAAAAACATATGCGTCAAGGGTCTGAAAGAAATAATAGCTTATATCCCTGGGGTGGTCATTTGAAGGTCCATTTCAGGTAGCCCTGGGGAAAGCTGGCTGCAAACAAAGTGATGGCGTTCTCCAAGACCCCAAAACCTCATAGATGTCATGCCAGGGACTTCAGGGCTGGTGCCAGGATAAGCAAGCATTTTGTAACTAGCAACCACTCCCCACCCCACTCCCCCACCCCACCTTGCAGATTCCTGCTGACTGCGGCATTAAACCTTTTGGAAAGGGAGGCCATTTCCAGTGAGTGGGACATACCGGGGCACAACAGCTCTTCCATCTGATCAATGAACTCCTCAGCCACCAGATCCGCAAACAGGTTCATCTTCTGCACCCGCCCGTCCTGTTTGCAGGCAATCGACTTCAGCGTTTCATCGTCCTGCGCCCTGGCAAACATGTCCCCGATGCCAATTGCATTGACAATGACGTCGCCCTTGCACAGGGAGGTGAGCAGCGAGTCGTCATCCCTTGGGTCGTGCCGGCCGTCAGTGATCACCACAGCGAAGACCTTGGCCTTGTCACGCTTGTTGGCCTTTATCAGCGTGTCATATGCAAACTTGAGGGCGGATGGGGTCCATGTGCCGCCCGCGATCCACTCCAGCTTCTTTACGGCCTCCTTGAAGGACGACAGCGAGTTGATTTTGGGATCATTCAGCTGCACGGCTTCAAAGGTCCCTTCGTGACTGTACTGGACGACGCCAATGCGGGCTCCTGCAGTCCGCAAATTAAAACGTTAAAACACAATCAGCAAATAAACAGAGACCACACACATAGAACTAGCAAGGTACAGAGTGCCAGGTAAGAGGGATATCAGTGTGCTTTCTGCAAGGGATCGTCAAATTCCTTTTGTACAATGGTGTCCGTGCTCTAGGCCTTGCTCTACACACCAGTGGGAAGTTAACAACATCGAGAGAGAGGGACAGGGAGGGAGTGCCACTTGGACCTGTAACCATAGTGGGTGGGAGCTGGCTCACAAAAGACTTCAGGAGTGATCCGAGAGGAGTTTGTTATAGGCTGTTGAGTAGTATTGTGTAGTATCCGAATGCACAGACAACCTAGACAGCGAACTGTCATCTGCGACTATTTTGACACTTCAGGCGGGGTCTCAGGGAGAGTTTGAGCTGTGTGTGTGCGTGTGTGACCATCCTTTCTAGATTGTGCCAATGTCGCTGGTCTGTGCAGGGTGCTGAGAAGACAGGGGATTTCCAAAAATGACAGAAGTTTGAACCATTAATCATGTCAAAACAAGCTGACTGTGAGCATCTCCATCGTCACTCGGGGTGGTAACAACTGCTTGTCTCAGACCCAAGTTTGCCAGGCAACTGTTACCCTCATTACACAACTTCAGTGATAGGCCTTATCAGTTCAAAAGTACATCATTTCAAATTTCAAAAGAAAATTTTCACTGCATGTATTCATGATGAAAACAACTTTTCAGAAACACAGACAAGTCCATTTAAATAAATATTTCCTTTTCAAAGCACTTACTGAAGAATGTTTCCCACAACCCAGAACAGGAAGTAGGGTCATATAAGAGGGTGACTCTTCCTGGAATCACTGACCTGTATGAGATTTGGGATCCTTGGCGATTGTGCCCAGTCGGCTGACAGTATTGATGACAAAATTCTTTTCCAGGGTGAAGTTGGTCAGGCCAATACTCTCCGAGCTGTCAATCACAAATACAATATCCAGTGGTCCACACTGCTTCTCACAGTCTGAAAGAAAGGGTCAAGAGAGGACAAGGGGAAGGGAATGCTATATAAGTAAGGGATCAATTGAGCTCACCAACGCTAAATTTGGTACATTACATGAGAAAGCCTGCAGAGCACTTTTGTAGAATTGAAGGATGCAGTTAAAGCAAATTTCAGACTGATCCAATTAATTAATCCACTTGATTGACCACTTATTAAGTGGACCAACTAGTGGTCTAAAGGAATGTAGGTGTGTAGCAGTTTATGGATGAAAAATATTAAGGTCCATCTTATAGGCCTCCTGCTATCATTGGTTAGAAGACACAATAATATTGGAATTGATTATTCATCGCAATCAATGGATGATATTGTGAGGGAAGGAAAACCATCAGTGATGGAGACCTTTGACAAACATAAATGCAACGATACTTGTCCTTCCCAAGCTACATTTACCTGTACAAATGACTAACCTATGGAAGACAAGGAAGACGATATGTGATGTTTTAGCTCTAAGCTGACACACTTGTTGGCAAGAGTTTAAAAAGGGATGGACAATCTGTGACTGGCTCAGTCCTCTAGTATTCATTTCCATGGTTCTCAAAAGGTGACACTGATAAACAATACCAGGTTGATACTTCCGAAGGATCTGATAGTCAGTACAAGACACAGGCAGCTCAGACTCTTCTCAACTGGCTCTGGGTAAAAATCCAGACTGATGGTCTGTATTGGAGTCAGGAAGCTACCCAGTACCCCATGTTAATAAGGTCTACTCAGTGCAACCTCCAACTACGAGATTCCTAATGTTCAGATGTCTGAGTTTAAATCATAGTGGTACCTGCCTGGGAAAAGAATGTACAAACAGAGATCGCTGCACACTGCTCACGTTTTATTGCTACATTCCTATAAGGCATGGTTCCCTGCTGATATTTTCACTTTACCGTCAACAAGGCTTTCTGAGGGAAGGTCTCGGAATGTGACTGCGTGTTAAGTGCTTCAACATCATCAAGATGAACTTACCACAACATCCACACGTCTCCCTGACATAAGTCATCACATCACAATCCTAGGGAAATGGAGATCAGGAGACGTTACTGAGGAGGGAGGCATCAACCCAACCCCGTCACCTTAACCAGCAACTTGCGAAACAATCAGGCAAAGCAGAAAACTGTGAATACATACTGAGGAGGGAGAATCTGTGCGTTCAGGATATGGATCGGAGGATAGTGATGAGGGATCATTGATACTGATTGATGCTTTTTCTAGCCACAGCTTAAGGTGTTGGTTTGTGGGTTGTCGACTGCAGTTGGCTGTATCTCTGGATCTTCCATCAAACAAGTACAGCCCAAACACATCTGCCATTGGTCCACCCCCCAGGGAGACTGCCTTCCCACAGCCAATCAGAAAGGAAGATTCTTTGCTACCCACTCGACATCCCCTCCCTCTACCACTGAAACATGGCGGCAGCTGTGTGTACTGTCTGCAAGATATACCCAAAACAACTCACTGAGGCTCCTCCGACAGCACCGTCCAAGCCCCTCCCGACTCTAGAACAGAAAGACGCACACAGGCATCTTAAATACCCACGGGACTTTATCTCTGAGTTACTCGAGGAGCTTCCAATTCCTGGAGATTTCCAGTCCTGCAGGGTTGGAAAGCCCCTCGATCCTGGCCCTCAAGTTAGGCATGGCTTGGGATGAATGCAAAATGGCTGGATTGACCAGGTGGGGTCAGGGAGTTTAAGTGTATACTTAAACAAAACAGCGCAGTACCTAACCCCTTACCCGTCAAGTTGGTCACGTTCCTGACTCAGCTAATTAATCCCAGGCCCACTCACCTATTCTTCATCCTCCCTCTCTGGGCAAGCTGCCTGCTATTCTGCAGTTCCTTCATTTGACACTATGGGGGAGCTGTTTGCCACTCCAACATCAGTTATATAAGGGCCTCATTATTCAGATACAGAGCAGGGTTATCAGCCCTCTTGGGCAGTTCTGAAGTCTACAGCAATTTAAGCTCAATCTCAGTCCCACTGCTCCGAGTGAAAAATTCTCAGGAGAAATGTCATAGGGCCAATTTTTTTTTTTTTTTGATAAAGGTGCTTTTTATTCACTTCCTGTGGACCTTTGCATTCATCGCCAGGAACATTTGGTGCTGGGGAGGGATAGTATCTCGACAGTCAGGAATCATCCAGTCAAGCAGCAAAGACGCGGATGGTTATGATCTGGTTGAGAGGGCGGGACTCTCCAAACATGCACGTGTTGGCTGACCAATGGTGAGAGGGTAAGGATGGGTCACTGGGAACAGGGGTGTGGTGTGAAATGCTCTCAGAATACAGACGGACAGAGCTGGTGACCCTAATGCAGGGAGAGCTCCCTGAACCCTGCCTGACCTCGGCCAAGAAACATGTTCAATAGAGGATACTTACTGTTAGGCCAGGATCTCCTGGAGGCCCATGGCCACCCTGAAACCAAACAAGAAAAAAGTTATATTTAGTTCAAACTAAAGGGAAATATTACATGCAGAATAGTATGCCTCCTCATCTACGTCAATATGTTCCTCTTCTAATGCTACAGCTCGACTAGTTTAATTGGCTTTGAAAAATGCCCTCCCCTCTCCCAGCCCTAACATCCCACAACTGCAGTGATGTGGAGCTGTGAGGTTCTTTGGGGTAAGCAAACTTGCCCAACGAGTTTGCTCGATTAAATCCATGGTAGACTTGATGAGTGAGCTGTCATCTATTTTCCTACATGCCCTGGGGGAGGGGATAAATCCACTAGCTCTGCCTTGGCCAAAGCAAGAGAGGGCCTGAAGTGTAGGCTTTGGGCCAGTGGGCTGCTTTACTGGATAAGGATTCCAATAAACTTTGCTGATTGTGCTCACGGCTGAACATAGTGTATGCAAACGCTATGAACGGTATGAACAGTATCCTTTGGGATCCAGGCCTGGAGATTCCTACAAGATCCACCTGGATGTGAGATCAGAAATTCTGGTCTCTCTCTCGCTGGGTTCCAGGAACTTCTGGAATTGGCACAATGAGGCTCTGTCCAGCTCTTACAAAAGCCCTTGATATATTAGGAGTCAAATGAAATTTGCTCACAAACTTGTCACAACTGTCAGTCTCCTAATGCCCCCTCCTGTTTTTGGGAATGTTTTAGTTCCTATTATTCATTGGTGGTGAGGAACGTACCCTGATTTTCTCACCTTCCCAGCATGCAAATGCAATTCCTCCTCATAGAACAGACCCTTGGACATCCGTAAATTCGGTCTTTGTTTTCATTGATGGTGATGGGAGCATGACTGTATTTCTTATCAGTCCAGTGAGGATTTGCACTCGCTGACTGCTTAATATTTGCCTGGCATTTCTGTTTCCTGCAAATATTCCGAGTAAAATGGCGACATTTTTCTAGGTTGTGACTGATCATTATCGTCACTAAAAGGACTCTGAGAGAGGATCCTGGATCTTCAACTCAAGCTACCTCTCCTGGTGGGATACTGAAGTCTTTTCAGAGAGTGCTTGGAAGTTACAGGATCAGAAAAGGCCCAGCTCAAGAAGAGCAAGGGGAATCAAACAAGGCCTTGGATCATTTGGAGTAGTATGAGCCTTTGGCTTGATGGTAGGAAGGCCACTTCTGAGTCAAGAGGTGTCGGATTCATTCCTGCTCCTGACAGCCCCAGCACTGAGCTTAGAATATAGTCTCCGTAAGTGTTGAATTGCAACAGGACTGATCCAGACTGCTTCACCTTAACTTGCATTGCCAACAGTTTGTGGCGTCAAACCCTAGTGACACAAGGTGTGCCACACTGCAAAATCCAATCTGGAGAAACTTTCAATCCTTGGTTAGGTGTCAAACAAGTGGCCCTTACCTCTGGACCGGAGTCTCCTGGGGGGCCTCTGTCTCCTGGCTCACCCATTGGTCCCGGGTCACCCTAGAGGGAAAGGAGTAACACAGTGTGATGCATTCTTCATGTAAATCGATATTGCAATTGCTTCAAAAGGCTGATGACTTGGTCAGGAACTGGCAATGTATGGCCGAAGAGGAACAGGAAACTCATTGAACTGGCCTAAAGTGTAGAAGGGATTTTCTTACAACTTCAATTGATTAAATAAGAGAGGAGGAAACATGGGGAATACTTACGGGTTCACCAGGGATACCCTTTTGACCCTGTTCTCCTTTGCTTCCCATTTCTCCTTTGTTACCCTGTAGAGAAAAGGTCAGTCTTAACATCGGGCTAATTGAACTCTGCTCTGCATTGAACAACCATTCTTCAAACCTGCTTCTGACACACGAGACTCCAGTCACCCTCGCCTCAGCAAAACTATTCCGACAATCGGCTGCTCAACATCACGGTACGATTTGTGGGAGCATGTTCTGTGCAAATTGCTCGTCTGTGTTTTGTGGACTACAACAGTGACTACACTGTGGTTCCAGAGTCTTGTCCTCGTCCGTATCTAATAGGATTAAGGGATAATCCATTTGAGGCAGTTTAAGATGATTGAAAAAGTCAATCGTCTGCCCCCTGGTGCCTCTGGGAAGAGGATGAACCAAGAGGATGTGCCTTAAAACGAGAGCGAGGCTATTTGGAGGTGAAGCTGGGAAATCTGTTTTCCGTGTTTTATGCATGCCAAAATCCTGCTTAGGCCAATCTGAGTGCAGCAGATCAGAAACACTTGTCACGGCCAGAGATGAACTCTGCCTTTTCAGTTACAGCAAGGTTACACTGCGTCTTCCATTCCACTAGGTTATAATGACCGCGCCAAAGCAAGAGCAACTAGAATAGTCGTAACTGCAGTCACCTCCTGAACCTTTGGCTTGCCACCTTTTACAATGAACTGCACAACCCACTACACTTCTGTATTAGCTCACCAAATACCCTGCACTGAACCAAGAGAGGCCTCACTCACCGTGTATCCAGGTGGTCCTCTTACTCCCTCGTCACCCTGAAAAGCAAAAGGACACACAGTAATGAGCTGTTGCAGATCACTGAGCGAAGGAGAACACTGCAAGGAAAGGGGAATGAAGGCTGTCAATTACAAACAGAAACAGGTTTGGTTGAGAATCAGGCAAGACGCTCGATCTGTGAGAACACTGATGCCGCTGGCCGTTTATG
Organism: Rhincodon typus; assembly: GCF_021869965.1. Lineage (NCBI taxonomy): Eukaryota > Metazoa > Chordata > Chondrichthyes > Orectolobiformes > Rhincodontidae > Rhincodon > Rhincodon typus. Next base: position 9,627,626 of record NC_063338.1, read on the forward strand.
AACAAGGAAGCAATGGATTTGATTGGTGGCGAGCAAGATGAGTTATGGATTGGTGACCGTCTTATAAAAAATACCGTACTCAGAACTGTAAAGCGATGGCAACAGAGAGGAAGAATGATTTTGATCCAAATGAAACCCTCATCATATCTGAGTCAAATAGGTTGACTTTTGGCTGTGTAAGACGAATATGAAATAAGGGGCTCCAACAGCTGATTTATGATGCAGAGTGATGGCAACAGCGTGGGTTCAATTCTTGCATCGGCTGAGGTTACCATGAAGGATTCTCCTTCTCAACCCCTAACCTGTGGCATGGTGACCCTCAGGTTGAACCATAACCAGTTCTCGCTCACTGTTTAATGAGAGAGCAGCCCTTTGGTCCTTTGGGACAACAGTGACTTTACTATTACTTTATTAATATCAAATAATTAATAGTTTTTTCCCAAGAGTTGAAATGTCTAATACTAGGAGGCATGATTTAAGGTGAGAGGGAGAAAGTTCAAAGGAAATGTGAGGGGCAAGTTCATTTTTTTATACACAGAGAGTGGTAAGAGTCTGGAACGTGCTGCTAGGCCTGGTGGTGGAGGCAGATACGATAGGAGAGTTTAAGGGACTTTTAGATAAGAAAATGAATATGCAGGGACTGGAGGGATAATGGACCTAGCGCAGACAGAAGGGATGAGTTTAATTTGGTATCTTGTTTGGCACATGGTGGGCCAAAGGGCCTGTTCCTATGCTGTGCTGTTGTATATTCTATAGATTCACAAGATCCAATTTCAGGGAAGTGATAAACTTTGTTAAACAGACCACTTCCGACCCGAACAGTGAAAACAATTATTACTAATATCACAGACCAACTCTTTCTCACTCTGCTGGGTTGCAGACCCATTCTTGCAGCTGGCTATTATAGGATCTTCATGTGCTGCAGGAACAGTTGACAGAATAATCAGCAAAACAACGCTTCCCAACTTTGTGCCAAATTTAAACAGTGCAGGTCAAAACAGAATCTGGCTCAAGACCAGGCCATGCTGACCTCACTGATCTTGTGGACTGGAAGAAATTGGATAGTTCTTCCTAAGAGACAACACAGAAATGACGGGCTGAATGGCTTTCTGGGATGAAAAGGGACAGGCCATGAGGAAGTCCTGCTGTCCTTTTGCAGACTTTGTCACTGCAGGGGCATTATTCTATTTGCAATGAAATGATTGAAATTGTTCACACTTAGAATGAATGCAACTGGTGCTCCCACAGCACAATTTCCAATCCTTAAAGGTTTACCAAAGGTGATGTTAAAATACCCTTGGGTTGCACCACCACCCAGTCTGCTCTTGGGACACATTTTGTTTGAAGAACTGGTGCACTTTGTCAGTGGGCTTTGTGCTTGGAAATTATTTTGCTCTGTACCTGGAGTGCTCGAGCCTCAAGCCAAATAAGTAGCATGCAAACATGCTGAAAATCTCATCCATAAAGTTATAAAACAAGTCAAAAAAAGAGATTGTGTACCTGCTCTCCTCTAGGTCCAGGGAAGCTGAATCCTTGCCTTCCTTTGTCACCCTTAAAGTAAATTCAAGAAGGGAGTCAAATTGAAAGCACAAAGCCACAACATTTGAAAGATGGAAAGAGTTGCGTTTATAAAACGACCTCATACCAACAAGGTGTAGGGCTGGATGAACACAGCAGGCCAAGCAGCATCATAGGAGCAGAGAGGCTGACGTTTCGGGCCTAGACCCTTCATCGGAAAAGGGGGAGGGGAAGGGGGTTCCGAAATAAATAGGGAGAGAGTGGGAGGCGGATAGAAGAGGGATAGAGGAGAGGATAGGTGGAGAGGAAACAAACAGGTCGAAGAGGCGGGGATGGAGCCAGTAAAGGTGAGTGTAGGTAGGGAGTTAGGAAGGGGATAGGTCAGTCCAGGGAGGACGGACAGGTCAAGGGGGCGGGATGAGGTTAGTCGGTAGGAGATGGGGGTGTGGCTTGAGGGAGGAGGGAATAGGTGGGAGGAAGAACAGGTTAGGGAGGCAGGGACGAGCTGGACTGGTTTTGGGATGCTGTAGGGGGAGGGGAGATTTTGAAGCTTGTGAAATCCGACCCAATCCGACCCCACCACCAAAGACATCTTTCCCTCCCCACCCTTCTCTGCTTTCCGGAGGGACCACTCTCTCCGTGACTCCCTTGTCCGCTCCACACTCCCCTCCAGCCCCACCACCCCGGCACTTTTCCCTGCAACCGCAGGAAGTGCTACACCTGCCCCCATACCTCCTCCCTCATCCCCATCCCAGGCCCCAAGAAGACTTTCCACATCAAGCAGATGTTCACCTGCACATCTGCCAATGTGGTATACTGCATCCGCTGTACCCGTTGTGGCCTCCTCTACATCGGGGAAACCAAACGGAGGCTTGGGGATCGCTTTGCAGAACACCTACGCTCGGTTCGCAATAAACAACTGCACCTCCCAGTCGCGAACCAATTCAACTCCCCCTCCCATTCCTCAGACGACATGTCCATCCTGGGCCTCCTGCAGTGCCACAACGATGCCACCCGAAGGTTGCAGAAACAGCAACTCATATTCCACTTGGGAACCCTGCAGCCCAATGGTATCAATGTGGATTTCACAAGCTTCAAAATCTCCCCTCCCCCTACCGCATCCCAAAACCAGTCCAGCTCGTCCCCACCTCCCTAACCTGTTCTTCCTCCCACCTATCCCCTCCTCCCACCTCAAGCCGCACCCCCATCTCCTACCTACTAACCTCATCCCACCCCCTTGACATGTCCGTCCTCCCTGGACTGACCTATTCCCTCCCTAACTCCCCACCTACACTCACCTTTATTGGCTCCATCCCCGCCTCTTCGACCTGTTTGTTTCCTCTCCACCTATCCTCTCCTCTATCCATCTTCTATCCGCCTCCCACTCTCTCCCTATTTATTTCAGAACCCCCTTCCCCTCCCCCATTTCTGATGAAGGGTCTAGGCCCGAAACGTCAGCCTTTCTGCTCCTATGATGCTGCTTGGCCTGCTGTGTTCATCCAGCTCTGCACTTTGTTGTCTCGGATTCTCCAGCATCTGCAGTTCCTACTATCTCTTATACCGATAAGATACTTTCAAAGATTTGTTGCATCAAGAAAACATGGGATACATGAGACCTAACTATAAAGGGAACGTCGGAAACCACCAGCACAAACCTCAGGTTTAAAATGTTTACTTATGTGAATGTTAAGGTAGAAAGATCAAGCAGCTATCTTCCATCTCAGATTTAGTACTGAACACCAAAAATCAAGCTCACTCAGGCTTCCTCCCTTTTCTGATTGATCATCTCTCTCCTATATCAGTTCCACCGCCCAATACCAATCCCTCCCTTAGGCAATTTCTTTTTCTCTTCCGATCGCTCTCCCAATCCAATAACCTCATCTCTCCATGTCATTTTTTTCCCTCTGCCTTCCCCTTTCTCTCCTGAAAGATCTTGGCACCTCCCCATCTCGAGCATTCTTCCTGGTCACATTCTCTCCTCCCCTAGGAACCACCAGGGAGATGCTCCCCAAATTGAAATCCTCTTCACAAGTGAGCTTGCCAGTCTCCTGTAAATGAAGCCTGAACCCAAACTTAGGTGGGTAGTGGTACTATCTGCCACACAAATGCCAGAATGTGATCATCTTCAACCACAAAGAATGGAACCATCAACCATTGACATTCAATGGTGTTACTATCACTGAATCCCCCACTATCAATATCCTGGATGTTACCATTGACCAGCTCTTGTAGCCAGTGTCTGAGGCTAGGGATACCACATCAACTAACTCACCTCCTGACTCCCAAAGCCTGTTCACCATGTACAAGGCCTAAGTCAGGGGTGCAATGGAATACTCCCCAATTGCTTGGATGGGTGCAGCTCCAGTAACACTCAAGAAGCTTAACACCATTCAGGACAGCAGTGTGTTATTTGAAGATGTCCTGTGACAACTCATCAAGATTTCTTCAACAGCACCTTCCAGACCTTCCATCACCGAACAGGACGAGTGCAGCAGACAGATAACCTTCCCACCAAGTTCAACGTCACCCTGACTTGGAAGTATAATCGCCAGTATTTCCCTGTCACCAGGTCAAAATCTTGGAACTTCCTTCCTGACAGCATTATGGGTATAACTATATCACATGTGGACTGCAGCATTTCAAGAAGGCAGCTCACCACCACCTCAAGGACAACTATGGGTAGGTGATAAATATGGCCTTGCCAGTGATACCACATCCCATGATCACATTTTTTTTGAAAGTTATTCACAAGGGGGGAGGTGGTAGTGGCCTAGTGATATTACTGCTAGACTAGTAATCCAAAGATCCAGGTAATGTTCTGGGGACCTGGGTTTGAATCCCACTATGGCAGATGGTGGAATTTGAATTCAACAAAAATCTGGAAATAGGAGTCCAATGATAACCAGGAAAAAGTGGGTCAATTGTTGGAAAAACCCATCTGGTTCACTAATGTCTTTTAGGGAAGGAAACTCGCCTCCTTACCTGGTGTGGCCTACATGTTACTCAAGACCCGCAGCAATGTGGTTGACTCTTAACTGCCCTCTGAGCAATTAGGGATGGGCAATAAATGCTGGTCTAGCTGGTGACGCCCACGTATCACAAGTGAACAATAAAAATTGTTCTTCTCTCCAATATACACCCAGGTAGTACATGAAACCAAGTGGTTGATAGGCTGGAATAAATCTAGCTAACCAAACAACAGGGATGTCCTAAAGAAACACTTATGTATTATAGACCTCAAGGACTCCTATCCTTATCCATTGAGCTTTGGGCAAATAAATTGTTACAATATAATTATTACAATACTATAAATAGTTTATTATTAGTTCATCTTACTCTCAGGGCACCCTGCACAATGTAACAACTTCGCTTTCTTTCTTGCAGTTGAGCACATCTCTGTAACTTAATCCCGCTTGCCTACCTTAGGACCTGATGGTCCTATGTCTCCCCTTGGTCCAATCTCACCAGCATCTCCTCGCGATCCCTGAGGAAGACAAAAAGCAGGTTTTAAATGGATTGCAGATTTCCTGAGCTATGTCGGAAACAGCTCTCATGACCGAGGTGTGCCCATCTGACATTGGCTAGATGACCTCAATAACAGAAGCAAAATGGCAGCCCAGGTGAGATGAACCCCATATGCACATAGAAGACAGGCTGGGAAGGTTCCCCTTTGTTGGCACCGGAAAGTATAGACAGTGAAGGCAAGGACACTAAACAATGGGCTGAATGGCCTTCTTCTCCACTGTAACAATTTGGTGGTGCAGATACCTTCCCTGTCTCACCTTCAGAAAGCATAACTTGCCACCTTGCTAGTGACACCCTTTTTCAATTCAGCCCATGTTGAGATGACCCTGATAAGCAACAGTTTCAGACAGCCATCCTTATTATAGCAGTGAACATTGGGTCTGTATGTGGTCAATACTGGGTGAGTGGGCATTGGAAGACTTTGAGTTGACAGGGGGCGCACAGGCTATGGGTGGATCATACAGTGGCAGAGTGCACACAATGCAAATGGGTGTGACATGTATGGGCTAGAGGGTCCAAAATGTCTCAATACAACTGGGATGCAGTCCTCAAGCACTTAGCAGCCCTGCAGTTGTCTAGACTCTGCATATGCAGAGTCGCAGGGTAAATGAACCCAATTCTCATTCAACTGCCTCCACCCACCCTCCCATAGCACAGCCCACAGAGTTACAGAACGGTTTGGTACTGATAAAGGTATAGTCAATGATTATTCCTCTTCAGAACTAAAATACACCACTGAGCAACGTCACTGACGGCCTCAGTGAACCTCAGTTCTCTGAAGACAGGTACTACCTATGTACAGCAATGCGACCCTCTTGTGATACCAGAGCTCCCAAACCTGACTTGTGTTGAGAAAAAGACTGCTTACTGCAGTAAAAAAGACATCCAAAGATAGGCTCGCAGCTACCTCTGTGCGCCAATAATGAGATAGGCCAAGATAGACGGCACTGCCAGATCATCCTGGAAATCATTGCCCAGGCCTGTTTTGCAAATAATGTAGGAGGAAAGGGGGAGGAATGTCAAAAAATGCGTGACGCTCTCCAATTCCCTCTGAAGTCTTTGTATTTTTGAGCTGTAGGAATATTGGGAATTGGGTGAAGTGGAGGAGAAGTGAGAGGTGGAGGTAAACCAGAGCTGGCACCCCTAGGTTAGGCCACACAGTACTCAGTGGTTATCAAGCTCAGAAGCGGCAACTTACATTCAAGCCTGGCCCTCCAGGTAACCCTGGCGCTCCTCTTGGTCCGGGAAGCCCGATGTCTCCCTGTAAACAAAGCGAAGATTTCAATGAGTGAAGAGGAAATGGGTGTTTTCCCTGCTCTGACCAGCACAAAACTCTGGACAGCCAGCGGAGTGACCAGTGTTGGCCAAACAGAGAGGAAAGCTTCTGTCCACTTCAGGCCAAGAGGACTATGACAGATCTTCCCCCTGGTGTGGCAACGTTGGTCAAAAATATTTTAGCACCAAATCCCAAGAAAAGCCTCTCATGCTGCATTAAGACCAGGAAAGGCTTCCATTCATTGTAGTAGGAAGGAGGCTATTCACTCCACTCAAAACTGATAAGCCATTCAATTAGATCAGGGCTGACTCTATTAATCCACCTTAGGCCTACATCCCTTGATGAATTAAGAAAAATGGATCCGTCTCAGTTTTTGGAATGTTCAAATAACACCACGCCCTTCCACCCACCCCCAAACCCCTTTCCAGCCTCATGGCTTCTGGCAAAGGAGAGTTCCAGATTCCCAGTAACCATTGTGGGAACAATTGCCTCCTCACCTCAGGCTTAAATGGCCTAACTCTACTCAGATTCCTTCTGACATCCCTTCAAGAGGATCCAAGGCTAGTCCACATTGCCCTCTTCCATAATTCAACCATGTCAGTTCCAGTATCAGTCTGGTCAACCTGCACTGTATACCCCGTAAGCCCTCCAACCTCTCCTCTTCAAGGCCACTGTACCCAACTTGAGGGGCAATACCCAGAACTGAATAGCAAATTCAGATGGGCTCCAGAGCTCTTGTACTTATTTCAGCCATCCAAGAGAACAGTGAACATTCCAGTAGCCTTTTAAGTCTTTCCTTTGCATGCGCCCAGTTTAGTGATTCTGCAGTTTGACCACCCAAGTCTCCCTGCTCATTCACAGTTCCAAGCCATTCAGAAAATTCAAGATTGGCCGTTACCTTTTCACCTTTGCGTCCACCTTCACCTGGCAATCCTCGCACACCTTCATTTCCAACGTCGCCCTGTAAGCGGATCAAGAGCATGGTCACTGAGTTGAAAGGCATGATAATTTCAACTTTCAGCACAGTTTGCCATGATTGTTGCTATACCGTCACACGTAGGCTAACGTTCAAGTTAGATGTCAGCTACAGGAAAGCTACCCCGTTCAAAGACTGCCCGGAATTCCATGCTCACGTTTACCCCCATGTCAAGGCTGGCAAAACAGGTTGGCATCAACTCTGCTAAGTCTTGCTTGACAACTTAAGAGTTGCCAACTCAAAGTGGGTGGATTCTTGGAGGTCTAATCGTATGAACTCCTGAGTTTAGCTGCCACCCCAGCTTCTCCGTCCAAGAACTCCTTGCCCTGTGATGGCGGAATGAGTAGGAACGATTGAAGAAGATGCCGAGACAGATGATATATGACCTGATGACCTTGTCCTAACCACGTCCAGGACATTCCAGGGCGAAACTAGAATGTTGGGAACTCTACAATAACCTTGCCCAGTGGGCCACAACTGCCACTTTGAAAGGGGCAATGCCACCAGCTAGCAAATATGATGATTACTACCAGATAGCAACAATCCTGGCACAGCACAGCTGAGTAACTCAATTACTCTGCCAATGGATGTTACTCATGCAAAAACCTCTACTCTTCTTCAGCTTCCTCTCCCTTCCACATTTAACCAGCATTGTCGATAAGAAAGCACTGGAGAGACAAAACAAAATTTGTCCTCACCTTTTCTCCCACACCTCCTTTCGGCCCAGGAGCGCCTTTAGATCCCGTGTCACCTCTGCGACCCTAATGTTCAGAAACGAAAAAAACAACACAAGTTGAGAACTTCCCATCGTATGGGCATTGAGGCAAGGCCTAACTAGAAGCTTGCAAATAATGTTTAATGCAACTTCCTTTTAATTCTAACGTGTGTCTGTGTGTGGGTCTGGATTTGTACAGGCCACAATTTTAACTCAAAATGTTTTGAGTGATTTAAAATTGGGCACAGGCATAATTTGCCTATGTACATGTGCACTGTACTGCACACAAGACTGTGCTGATGCACACATAACTGCGTGTCTCTAAAGTGCACATTCCTTATCAACGCCTGGAAATAGACCATATAAATATGACAAAAGAGATTAAAGATTACCACATCTCCTTTGGGCCCAGGAATGCCTTTGTTACCCTGTGAAGTAAAACAAACAAGGCAATGTCAGTCAGTAAGAAGTCAACCTATGCCGGCTGGTTCCGACGTTTTATCCAGTCGTATTCGCTACTTGATCACCGCACATTTACTTCCACGTTGGGGCAAACAGAACTGCAGACTGGCTCACCGGTCTGCCTGACACCTCCACTTGTCTCACCCCCTCCCGTCCACAGTCTTCCCATCCCGTCTTCAAACACTTTCGGCCAAAGCTCCAGGAGCAGGACTTCACCTTCCCCAAGCACTGTGCGGGCCTCTGGTTTGAATGTGGGGGATTCAGAGCTCAAGGGTCATTGCCAGAACAAAGGATGGAACAACACTCAATGCCTCCTACAGTCACGATTGCCAGTCCCATCGCAAATCCCACGGACAGGGCCATCAAATCAGTCTGGAACAGGGACCTGCTGCATTTATGGAAGATACATTACCAACCTGCAGATTAAAGGGGGGAATCTCTTTAATCTCATTTTAAACCCCCAGACTAAGAGATAAAGCACTCCAATGGCCAATGGCTCCAATGGCATGCATAAATCTGGTCAATAGTGAGGTGCGGTGCTGTCTGAAACTAATTGCCTTAAATCTCGTAAGGTTTTTTTCTCTCTTTATGGGAGTCACATCAATTTTTAGCAGCCCCTAGGTCCACAGAGGGCCCCACAGAACAACGTAACAGGAAGAATTACTGGAGCAATTGATGCAATGGGTGCAGGCTGAATGTGCACCCAAGGCAAAAACGGCTGGAAGGGGCGTTAAAAAAAACCCCACACAAATGGGATGGGTTTTCTGATTTCTCCAGGCTGGCCCACTGGCTAGAGGTATGCTTCATCTGCATATTCACCTGAACTGGAATTCTGGCATCAATGAGGTAACTCCCTCCTCCCAGCACCCCCTCACCCAACAACTTAGTCTCAATAACACAAATAATTTGTTAATGGGAAGGAAGACCGGGTCAGGATTACAATTAACAGGCAGCAGATTCCGAAGCCCTCAATGAAAAGTCAGGATTGGTGGCTGTAATGGTTAAAAAAACACATTGTGAATGAATCAACTGATGTTTCCTTTAAACTGTTACTATGGTACATTTGTGCATTCTAAAGTTTTACGAGTTGGCACGGAAACAATGAGCTGGGAGCAAGTCACAGACAGCGAGTATTTTTATTCAGGCCATCTTTATCAACAGATTCAGAAGATTAACTTGACGTAGCATTTAAAGAATAAATCTTTAATGCCAGAGGAAAAGCAAGATAAGAAATATTCCTTCAAAAAAAAAGGACAGAGAAACAAACGGGGAGAAAGCAAGAATGAAGTACAAACAAAAAGAGTGGAGATGGAGCAAGATGCATAGAAACAGAAAATAAGACCAGGAGCAGGCTATTTGGCTCATTGAGCCTGAAACTGTAGCCAATATGATTATAGCTAATCATCCTCCCTGTTCGTGCTTTCACCCCATACCATTTGACTACTTTATCCCTCAAATCGTTCTTGAAAACATGCAATTTTTTTTGGCCTCAACTGCTTTCTTTAGCAGTGAGGGAGTGAAGATTACAAGAGATACAAAAAAGCCAGGAGAGTGAGAGGGAGAGGGGGAGTGTGGAGATAAAGAAAAGCAGAGGGTGAACAAATGATTAGCTGTAACTACAAAAGGAAAATACGAAAAGGAGAATGTAGGGTGCAGGAAAGGAGAGGCAGGAAGACAGAGAAACAGCAGACAGAGGAAGAAAGGAAGAAAGAAAAGAGGAAGGAGTGGAACAGAAACAAAAGGAAGAAACTATGAAAAAAGACTAGACAGTGAAAGGATCAGGGAGAACAAAGGTAGATGATCAGAGCTACATTCAGTTTCCAAGAAAAACTGGGAGAAACGGACACCAGACAGTAAAAGAGCAGTGAGAGAGTCAAGACTAGTCTGAGAGATTATATAAGAAGCACAGAATCCCTACAGTGTGGGAACAGGCCATTCAGCCCATCAAGTCCATACCTACCCTTCAAAGAGCATCCCACCCAGACCCACCCTTGTAACCCCACATATGAGAATGGAGTAATCATTAAATTTGAGTACAAAAGCATTATCCGACAGAATCTCTCCACCAACGCTCTAACAGTCTTCATCATGACAAAGTATAACTTCCTCTTACCTATTTAGACTACAACAAACCTAGGCACTAAGATTCAACCACCAGTGTTAGAAGGCAGTGGCTAACTCAGGACCTACCATCTTGCTTTTGGTTCAAAAAGTTAAAAATTACCTTTGCACCCTTCTGACCCATTAGGCCTGGACGTCCATCAAGTCCCACTGAACCCTAAGAGAAAACAAAAGCCATTAAATAACGGCATCTGAAGAGACAGTCTATTAATGCACATGTTTTCAGTCTCAATCCGGAATCTGGGAGAAACATTATAGGACCTGATGCTTGGTCTGTTTCCAGTCACCTCATACGTCCTCCCCACCATGTTTTAACCCTTCCCCTCATTTCCTTTGGGTGGCCATGATTGGGAACCATATTCAGGCTGGGGTTGAACTATTTAAGACAGGTTCAACCAAACCTTTTGCACTCTATGCCTTTAATTATAAAGCCCAGTAAAAGTTCAGGTTGCTAATGACACCACTTTACAACCATGGCTTTGTTAGACAATTACGAACCATCATTGTGTGTGTGTGTGTGTGTGTGTGTGTGTGTGTGTGTGTGTGTGTGTGTACTGGTGGGGTGGAAGGCAAGGGAAGTATCGGCAGTGATGAGATACAATCCACAGGGAGGACAGACAGCATGTTAGCTCAGAATGGCTCAGGGATGGTTCATACACAGCATCGAGAGTAAGAAGGGTATTCTAGGGTGGAGCTGAGGCACTTTTAGAGCTTTCGTTGACCTCAACGTACCAGTCTGCAGCCTCCAGCAATTCCGAATCCCCAGTGCCGGGCACGAAACAAAGGTAGGCCTACAGAATCTGATGATTCCCACTAGCCGATGATGGCAGCTTTTCAGAATAACAGACCCACTTTGTCTGTCAACTGGGATTGTGTATGTGCCCGCTTGGCTTTGGACGCAGATCACCCAGATTGACAGAGTACTCAACCAATGAGCCCAGGTTCCTCGACAGGAGCAGGCCCTGATTTATTAGCACTGTAAGCACCCCTGCTCCCCCAGACTCTATATTTATTCATAATGCCACAAAACCCCACTGGGGTATACAACAATGCACAATCCACCCCATTAGGTTTCACTCTGTCACACAGGAAGCAAAGCTTGAAGTGGCCCCTGCTATTGAGCAATTTTATGGTTAGCTGATTGATTGACACTTAGTCATAAGTATCTACAGCCCAGAAAAAAGGCCCTTCAGCCCATCAAATATGCATCGGCTAAAACTAACCAAAGTCAAAACCTGCTCCTCTGATGCTGCCTGGCCTGCTGTGTTCCTCCAGCTCCACACTGTGTCATCACTTAACTATCTAATCCCATTTCCCAGCACTTTGCCCATAGTCTTGCATGCTTTGGCATCACGTGCACAGTTGGATATTTCTTAACAGTTCTGCAGGTTTCTGCCTCTACCACCTTGATAGGCAGTGAGTTCCAGATTCTCACCAGCCTCTGGGTGAACATGTTTTTCCTCCTCTAAACCTCTGCCCCTTACCTTAAATCTATGCCCCCGGGTCATTGATCTATATATCAAGGGGAAAGTTCCTTTCTGTCTATTTTATCATAACAGATACTTAGCTAAACAGATTCTGCAAAGAAAAAAAAAGTGTAACACCCAGATACTTCATTTAGAAGAGCCATTCGGCCCTTTGACTAAGCCATGGCCTGATATCCCACCCTGAGCACTGGGAGAGCACGGCAGCTCATGATTTATAATGTTCTGCAGCTCCAAATGACTCTGCGGGGCAACATGAAAGTCAGTGAGTGTATCATGTGAAACATGAAGAACACTAAGAAACACACTCAGTTTCTGATGTTGTAGGACATCTTCACTCAGCATTAGACTAGCTGCATATAACACCCTGAATTATCTGAACTTATTTGCTGTATATACACACACACGTACACACACACCAAATGTCTTCTCAACTCTGCCTCAGAGAAGTACTTTGAAAGCTGGACACTTCCATTTCACATAATCATTAAATAAATACTGGAGAATGGATAGTTTTACAACTTGAGTCCACTCTGATAGGTATTTCTTTGCGCTTTCTCTCTCTCCCAACCAGTAATATTGACAGGAGACCTGATTACAAACAGACGATTCTGCCAAATGTCTGCTGATTAGTCCTGGTCAGATCCAGAATTTCTAAGTGAGCTGTTGAACTCCTCTTTCCTCTGTCCCCCTCTAAATGCATCTGTTCCAAACCAAATCTCTGAACTGCATGGGTACCAACTGTCCATGTCCCACACCACTGATTGAGTACCATTCCCAGATCTAATACCAGAAACGTTAATTCAGAGGCATTAAGAGCAAGGATGAGATTCCTCAAAACCAACTCAACACAAGACTAACAGATAGAGAACCATTCATATAGGTGGTACCTGATCTCAGCCCTAAAATTTTATAGGAGGCCAACTCACACCACGGACTATTCTTCATGGAGATTCCTATGATGGAATTGATCCTTGCACCAGGGAAAATCCACAGCTACCTACATGACATCCAGCAGGTCAAGAAACCATTCCTTGTTCCAGGCTTTCATTGTGATGACTTAGAACATAGAACAGTACAGCACAGTACAGGCCCTTTGGCCCACGATGTTGTGCCGAACTTTTACCCGAAACCTAAGGTCTATCTAACCTCCACCGCTACCTTATACTATCATCCATATGCCTACCTAATAGCCGCTTAAATGCCCCTAATGAGGCCGACTCCACTACCCTCTCCGGCAATGCATTCCACGCCCCTACCACTCTCTGAGTAAAGAACCTACCTCTGACGTCTCCCCGATATCTACCTCCTTTCACTTTAAAACTATGTCCCCTCGTAAAAGCTACCTCCACCCGAGGAAAAAGTCTCTGGCTGTCTACTCTATCTATACCTCCGATCATTTTGTACACCTCTATCAAGTCACCTCTCATCCTTTGTCGTTCTAAAGAGAAAAGCCCTAGCTCTCTCAACCTTTCCTCGTAAGACCTTACCTCCATTCCAGGCAACATCCTGGTAAATCTCCTCTGCACCCTTTCCAATGCTTCCACATCTTTCCTGTAATGAGGTGACTAGAACTGGACACAAAACTCGAGATGTGGCCGAACCAGGCTAACCTCCGTAGATTCCCCGAGAAAAATATACCCTCAATGGGTTAAAAGAGCAACATGAAACTGCTGCTGCTGAAGGAAGCACTTTAATTTATCAGCTTTTGTCTTTAGAGATACCAAAATGCTTTCCCAGAACCTCATCCCCTGTATCTGCAGCTAATACAATAGAAAAGTTCACAGAAACCCCACATTGCACAGAGTAGCCATTCAGATCATCAGGTCTGCACCAACCCTCTGAGGAGCCTCCCATCATACCAACTCTCCTTATTCCCCACCCTTCTCTTGGCTAACCCACCTGACCTACACATCCCTGAATACTATGGGCAATTTAGCATGGCCAATCCAGCTAACCTGCACATCCTGTGGGAGGAAACCAGAGCACCCAGAGGAAACCCACACAGACACAGGGAGAATGCAAACGCCACAAAGACAGTCACCTGAGGCTGGAATTAAACCCGGGTCCCGAGCACTGTGAAGCAGCAGTGCTAACCACTTAGCCATGATGCTGCCCAATACTTGTACCTCTACAATAACTGTCCAAACAGGCTATGAATTCTACCACACTCACTTTAGGACCTTTGTCTCCTTCATCACCAGGAGGTCCACTTCTTCCTGGGCGCCCGACATCTCCCTGAAAGAAAACAGACAGCATTATTCAACAGTTCCTCCCCTGGGAAGATCCACTGGACCTGCTACTGTGAGGGGGCTAGAAAATTGGATTGGCTCAGTAGATTCTACTAAAGGAGATCCTCAAAGAATAAAAGAGGCACCAAATTACAATGGGGGTTACTGACGACTGACAACTGAACTGGGCCAGAAACTAGGAATTTTGCAACAACTTACTCCCCTCCTATCTCCCCAAAGCCTGACTACCACCTACAAGGCACAAGTCGGGAATGTGATGGAATACTCTCAATTTGGTGTTTTCTTTCCTGCAAGCCTTCTCATATCCTATTTCATCTTATCTTATGTCTCCTTTCAGGGTACCCAGTGCTGTATGGAATTTGGTGCTGGAAATACACTCAGACAAACTTCCAAGCTAAAGACACCATTGTATTAACAGTGTTGGGTAGGAAGCTAAATATACTATCAGCAAACTCAGTTCCATTCTTGTTTGCTCATCAGGATAAAGGCATTATTTGGCCAAGAAAGAATGGAATCTCTTTAATGGGTGAAAAATGTGGTACTTGGTGCATGTTCAACATGGCCCAGTTTTGGGGATTTCCCGACCCAAGAAAGCCTGAAAATCGGTCTGACCTAAAATTGGGTTGATTTACTTTTCAGGGATACAGGGAGGCTACCTAAATCTTAAATGAGGAGCCTAATGCGTATTTAACAGAAACTGGAAACCAATGAGATGGCCAGACACCAGGCCTTACACTTCTGGGACTTCTCAGTCACCATCACAGCTTGGAAGGCAGAATCATGTCCCAGATTCCAGAGTTGTTGGATCGATGCCCCCTTTCCCCTCATTGCCTCCTCCGACCCCCTGTCTTCAAGGTTTAGCTTCAGTCTGATGCTAATGAGATGAACAGCCTGACCTTTGACATCTCCAATGTGCAGGTTGTCCCTGTGGAGGCACCATCTACTAACGGGAAAGGGTTCAGAGTCCCCAAGCTCAATTTCCAGCCAACCTCAAAAACTGAGACGAAAAGTACCTTTGAAGTGCAGGATCTTAGGCCCAAAACAAAAAACGGCCCAAACACACTGATATCCCAATGTGTTCCTGTTTTCTAACATCAGCGTCAATTTTCCTTTAGTCTCAGGGAAGTTGTAGAATGAGGGAGCACTAGGTTCTGATTTACGGATGAACCATGCCACCTTTGCGAGGTACCTGGATTAAGGTTGGATATTAGGTGGAGCTCCAACTTCCCAGTATTGTGACCTTAATCACAGGAAAGGAACAGCCGTTGCCACAGAGGGGTCTGACCCTCTATGACCCATACCCGCAGACCTCTGACCTTGACATTAGAGAGCCAACCAAAACGTTAGCTCTTGCTTCAGCATTCACTGTTGGTGAACCAGGTTCTTCTTTCAGCTTGAATGCTCACCGAATGACCTAATAATTAAAAGAAAAAGTTCCTTTTTTTTCAATAAGCAGACACACACACACACACACAAACCTTCGGCCCAGAGTCACCAGGAAATCCTCGCTCACCAGCTTCTCCGGGATAGCCAGGGGCTCCCTGTGAACGACAGAATGACAGCCTTGTTATACACAGCATGTTGGATAATGAACGAGAAGCAGTGATTAACCCTGTCTAACTCTGGGCAGCCACAAATACACAGCCCTTTGGTAACACCTTGGTCATCAGTCAGCCGGGCAACATTTTGAAATGATCAGTGGTCTTTCAGGCACATCTTTTATTAAATATAACTGCTGACCTGTTGAGGACATGGGAGTCTGAGCCTAGAACTGTTTGCGAGTCATGCCCCTGAAACATTCCCATTTCAATTCCACTGCCAACTCCTCGGGTAGTCTCATCTGATTCAGCACTTCTGTGGCGTGCTCGCTATTCTAATGTAGGAAATGCAACTGTCAATTTAAGCACAGCAGTTCCCACAACCAGCATGGAGATGACGATCAGACAATCTATTTCCTAACTGGTGTTGCTGAAGGGGTAAAAGCTGGCCAGGAAGCCAAGAACTCCATTTCACCCCCTCAAAACATTTCCATGGAATCTTATATTCCCACCTTAGACAGCAGATGCGTCCTCTAGTTAACATCTCATTCAAAAGATAGCACTTTTGACAGAGCAGCACTGGGCGAGTATCAGTCTAGATATTTTCACTCGAGTGCCACTTGAACAGACGGCCATCTGACTCAGAGCTACCCACTGAGTGACGGGTGAAAGGTGACATTCACAACAGGGAGCTCGAGATTTGAGCGATCATCACCGGCCTGTTAAAGACTCTGATCACCAAAGAGCCAGGCTGGTTTCTGGGAGTCTGCTATGGAAGAAACCGGGTGAACACAGGTTGATGCTGGGTGTGGGCAGGTGATCACTGTAGCCTCTCGCATTCACTCTTCCTTACATCTCATTCTTTCCCTGTCTCTCAACCATTGCTGTTTGCATTTATCAACCTCTCTCAGACCATATCCCTGTAAAGGTCCATTCCTTAGAGTGTTGATGTCTCTACTGCCGTAATACAAGAACCCTGAGCAGCATTTAGAAACAAGGGCAGCTGTTTCTGCTGAATGACTGATGGCACGTGATGAATAGAGCTTTGGCTGTTGCCACTTGAAGCACTCATGAATCCCCACCAGATCTCCAAAGTGAGCTGCACACAATGGGCTCCCATTAACTGGGATTGAGATAATGACCGCATTACAGTCAGTCATGGGATATACTCTTACAATTGGCTTGCCCAACAACTTGCATTTACATAGTACTTTTAACTTCGTAAAACATCCCAAAATGCTTCATGACTGCGATTAGACCAAAAATCGACATCAAGCTAAAGGAATCAATAGAAGGGATTTTGCCAAAACTTAGTCAAAGAGGTTAATTTTATTGGAGGCCGGGGAATGGTACAGGGGAATGAGCAGAGGTTTCAGGAGGAAATTAGAGGGATTGGGACATGGATAGCTGAAGGAAGGGCCCCCAATGATTGCACAAAAAGACAGGGGCTGAACAAAGAAGCTAGAACACAGAATGCTTGCAGGGCTGTAAAGTAGGAAGAGGCTAAGAAATAAGGAAGCAGGAGGTGGTGGAGACATTTGAGTATTCTTAAAATGAATTAATAGAGTGTACAGTCTATTGGGGAGGCGATGGCCTAGTGGTATTATTACTAGACTCTTAATCCAGAGACCCAGATAACATTCTGGGGACCTGGGTTGGAATCCCGCCACGGCAGATGGTGGAATTTTTTATTTTTATAAAAAATATCTGGAATTAAGAATCTAATCATGACTATGAATCCATTGTCAATTGTCAGAAAAACCCATCTGGTTCACTAATGCCCTTACCTGGTCTGGCCTACATGTGACTCCAGACCCACAGCAATTTGGTTGACTATGAACTACCCTCTGGGCAATTGGGAATGGGCAATAAATTCTGCCTGGTCAGCAATATCCTCATCCCATTAATGAATAAAAAAAAAAGCCAATTTAGACCAGCAAGCAGGGCTGATAGATGAACAGGGCATAGTGTGTGTTAGGATACAGATGCATTGAAGTTGAGGGGCCGTAGATGATGGAATATTACATTGGGGAGAAATGGAATAGAGTAGTCTAGAGGTGACAAAAACATTGATGAGATTTCAGTGGTGATGGATTGATGCAGAGGTAGAGGAGACAGTTACTACAAAGGTAGAAGCAGGTAATCTTGATGATGTGGAGGATGTGGGAGTCAAAGGTTCAGTTCAGGGTCAAATAAGGCGACAAGATTAGGTATTGCCTGGAACAATGACTAATAGAGAGGGGATAAAATCT
The DNA here is from genome assembly GCF_021869965.1 of Rhincodon typus. Classification (NCBI taxonomy): domain Eukaryota; kingdom Metazoa; phylum Chordata; class Chondrichthyes; order Orectolobiformes; family Rhincodontidae; genus Rhincodon; species Rhincodon typus. The sequence continues at coordinate 9,645,745 of NC_063338.1, forward strand.
GCAGTAAAGAATGGAGGCTACTGCCGAGAGCGAATACAAGGGCCATGGTTTTCTTCAAGGTTTCACTGGAGGAAGTTGGGTCAGTGGTGTAAATATGGAACATGCAGCAATATCTTCAGATCATGTCAGTGAGGGAGAGAAGTTAGATGAATTTACCTCACATCTTATATATCCTTCTCCTTTAGCAACTTTATAACATTAAAGACGCTTCATAAAAATGCAACATCAAATCAACAGTGAGTTAAAGAGGAGAGGTAGTAAATCAGAAAATCATGATCAGATTGAGTTTAAAAGTTCAGCTAACTGCACAAAAGGGAGGTGGCTTTGGAAAAGTGAGCTGGAGAGGGGGCTAATTCGATGAGTCCCAACTCCAGCACAGAAAAGAGGGACGTGGGGGAGCAGCGTGGGGGGTAAGTCAATTGCCATTTAGGAGACAGAAAAGGGGAATTTACACAGTAGTAAAGGCCCAAAAGGACTTTACCAGCTTCATTTTCATCTTGCACCAGAAAAACATCAGCTATTCGAGGACTATTGTGAAATTTGGACAAAGTTGGACCTTCAAAAGCTTAAACAGTTGGTGAGAAACATTCAGCATGGAGGGGGAAAGCCAGCATCTGGCTGACAGGTTTTAGTTATGAAAAGCACGTGGGAACTCCACTTGAAGTGAGAAAAAATATTTCAGTCAAGAATATTTATAGATGAAGAAAGATTAATGGGTGAGCTCAGAATGAAGTGGTGGTGATGTTTTTTCCACTGGCTTGGTATGAAGGCAATATAATTTGGAGAGCTGAAAGATGCAAGATTTTCATTATTCCATCAAATATCATGAGTGAATCAAGATGTCATGGCATTGGAATCAGATGGGCAGAGTTCTGCATGCAACGAAGGTGCGATCTGTGCGAAGTTATTGAATTATGGCAGTAAAGGCATCAAGGAACGGACCTTTACAGGGATATGGTCTGAGAGAGATTGATAAACGCAAACAGCAAAGATGGGCAGGAAGGAACAATGGTTGAGAGACAGGGAAAGAACGAGATGTAAAGAAGGGTAAATGCGAGAGGCTATAGTGGTTACCTGCCCAATTATATTGGGATTGGGCAGAGTGGAACTTTAGAATCTATGTTTTAAATGGAGGACCAAATTGCAAATTTTCAAAGCTGATTACAAACAAGCCTAAAAGAGGACTCCTTGAATGACAAGCATAAAGTAAAACCCTGAAGGTAATGAGGATTAAGTCAGATGATGAGCTGAACTAATTCTCCGAAAGACAACAGTGATTCAGTTACCGGGTCACCAAGGTCTCCTTTGCATCCTGGGGGTCCAATACGTCCAAGTTTTCCCTGAAAGTCAGAAACAAAGGAAAAAACACCAAGTTCACTCCAATTTCTCTGAATGATCTAATCTTGCCAGCAGCATTTACATCTACTGTGCTACATGATCCAAATTTATACACAACAGACATTTGGTACTGCATGCTAAAGGTGTAATAACAAAGTTTATTGTATACACGATATCATGTTGTTTGGATAGTGGTAATGCCACTGAACTGATGATCTAGAGGGCCAGGCCGAAGTTCTGAGATTAACCCTCACTATGACAGCTGTTAGTATTTATAGTCAGTGAATACATCTGGAATTGGAAACTAAACTCAGCAATGGTAACTATTAATTGTTCTAAAAACATTTCAGGAAAGATAAATCTGCCACCCACACACTATCTGGGCTATATATGACTCCAGACCGACCACAATGTGATTGACTCTTAACTGCCCCCTGAGCTGGCCTTATTAGTGATGGGCTCCCTGTTCTGGATTCCCCATTCGGTGGAAAGATTTTCTCAGCTTCTACCCTGCCAAGTTTCTTCAGAATTTTGTGCGCCTCAATTAGATCACCTTTCATTTTTTAAAAACTCCAGGTAAAACAGTCCCAGCTTTCTCAATTGCTGCTTACAGGACAACCCCCTTAGCCAGGGAACCAGTCTAGTGTGCTTTCATTGCATCGCCTTTAAGGCAAATCTGTCTTTTATTAGGTAAGGAGAGAAAATTGCACACACTTGTTCATGTGTGGCATCACTAATACTCTGCATAACTGCAATAAGATTCCTTTGCTTCAAATTCCACCACCGCAGCTGGAGTAAATTAAATTCTATTAATTAATAAATATGGAATAAAAATTTCATTTTAATCAGTGACCAGTGATTGTTGTGAAAACCCATGTGGTTCCCACTTGTCCTTTAGGGAAGGAAATCTGCCGTCCTTATCCAGTCTGCCTACCTGTGAATGCAGGCTGGTTCACTGCTAACTCTGAAATAAGTGAGCAAGCCATTATAGAAGGAGAAGTGCTGTAAGAATATTTGTATTACATGGCTCAACCGGGCAGTTTACTAACACCTTCACAAGGGCAATTAGAGCTGGGCAATAAATCTGGCCTTGTTAGTGCCACTTACATTCAATGACCTACCCTAACATCAAATTCCAGCATTTTGTCTGCTACTGATGTCAGGCTCGTTGGCCTGTAGCTCTGTGCTTTGTCTCTTCCTCTTAATTAGCAGCATACTGTTTGCTACCTTGTAATACTTGGGAACTGCTCTTGCAGAATTTTCCAAAATCCGAGATCAAGATCAATGGATCGACTATCACTGCAGCTCTTGCTCTCTTTTTAAATCCTTGGATACACTTCATCAGCTCCAGGGAATTGTTGCATTCAGTCCCACAAATCTTGCTGGTACTTCTTAAAAAAAACTTATACGAGGTTTATTTAAATCCTCATTCTCACCAAATCCCTGGTTCCTCATTATTTCTGGAAGATGTTCTGTAGTTTCTGCTTTGAAGACTGTTACAAAGTCAGAAATCACACAACACCAAGTTATAGTCCAACAGGTTTATTTGAATACACAAGCTTTTGGAGTCTTATTCCATCTTCAGGTGTTAGTGAGAGTGGTATCAGACAGTGAAAGAGTATCAGAAAGTAAAAGATCAAAGAGTCACACCATTGATGAGGATGTAATAAACAAACCTAAGATGCTGTTAACTCTTCAATCAGTTATAAGGTTTTAATTGATTAATATGTGTACGTAAATCCCCGAATTCCTTTCAAGTCCATGTCCTGTGAGAACTAAAGGTTTTATCAGTGTAAAGAAGAGGTGACATTTTAGGTCAGACAATGCATGTTAGGTGTGAGGCCTTGTTTGGTCTCACTACAACAAACACTCACAAAGGCCAAAAACCCCACACCCATGACATGCAGGAGCAACGTAGTTTACAAAATACCTTGCAATGACCGCAACAAACATTACATCGGCCAAACAGGAAGGAAACTAGTCATCAGGATACCCGAACATCAGTTAGTAGCAAAACAACACGACGAACTTTCCCTTATCTCAGTGCTCTCGGACCATGAAGGCCATCAATTTAACTGGGACAATGTGACCATCCTTGCTCAAGTCAACCACAGACACGCACGGGAATTCCTAGTGGCCTAGTTTTCAACCCATAATGCGATCAATAAACATGTAGAATTACAGCCCATATACAAACCCATGCTAAAAAAGAACTGGAAATGACACAAACCAACTTCATAGGCCAGATCATATAAATTCCAAGCAGAGTAGAACAACATCGCTTCATCGGAGGTCACATTGACGATGTTACCTAGCATGGTGACTAAACTTCTGTACAATAACCAGCCAGCTCGGCGAGCAAGCCAACAACCTCCTCCACAACTCGAGCTACAAATCTTCGCAAGAACGCTGTTACAAGACAGTTGTTCCAGTCTCTGCCTTTTCCTTACTCTGCTTCTGCTTCCAACGAAGCCACATTTACTTCCTCTAAACTTTTCCTACTGACATTTACAGAAAAGTTTACAATCTGTTCTTCATCTCTCTTGTAGTCTACGCTGATATTCTCTTTCCTTAATAAATTCTGGTGTTTGTTTGTTGATTTCTGACATTCTCCCAAACCTAAAGCTCACTAGTTATTTTGGCAGCATTATAAACTTTTCCTGTGGTTTGATATTAAGTTTAACTCCCCTTGTCAACCCACGGGCGGATCACTCTGTGGGATTTTTGTACCTTAAAAATAGCTTCTTTTGTCAAATTATGTATTAGTTGTGTAAAAGGCATCCATTGTTTGTTTACCTTCATGTTGTTTAATAAAATTTCCCAATCTACTAATAAAAATTAATTCCAACCATAGTTTTCTCCCCCTTACTGTTGCTTAGCTTTAATTCTGCTTCCTGATTTTCTGAGATAATATACTTTCTCTTCACTATCTTTTTATCTCATTCCTTATCATTAGAGCAGCAGTTTCTCCTTTTACGATTTACCCATCTCTTCAAGCCGTTAATTTAATATCTAGTTCCCAACATTGGTCACGTTCAAACCACATCTCTGTAATGGTTATTAAATAAAACCCATCCATGTCTATCCTTGCTATTAATTCATCTAATTTGTCACAAATATTTCACACAGTTACCATGCCTTTAGCTTGTGTCACCTTAGTGACTAATACTCTATTCTCTTTGCTATTGTCATTGTCTCTTCAGGACTCACTTGGTTTATTCTTATCCAAACACTGACCTGTCCCTGAGCCTTGACATTTCCCTCACTTCTTCTGATTTTACCTTTTCCCGAAGCTGTTTCAAAGAGCTTCCAGAACTCTATAGTATTGAGGTTTGTTGACTTGCTTGCTGAGCTGGCTGTTTTTGTTCAGACGTTTCGTCACCATGCTAGGTGACATCATCAGTGGAGCCTCTGATGAAACGATGTTATCCTATTCCGCTTGGAATTTATACTGTACAGTCCGATACGGTGAGAGCTGTCATTTCCAGTTTTGATATGAATGGGTTTGCATATTGGGTCCAAATCTATATGTTTGTTGTTTGAAGTATGGGTGGAGAAACTTTAAATTCTATAGTACTGTTTGAGTCCGGACTAGAATCTACACATTCCTGACTATAGAATCATACAATACAGAAGAGACCCTTTGGCCTATTGAGTTTATACCACCAAAAATACACTAAATCTACACTAGTCCCACAGTCTTGAATGTTATGACACTTGAAGAGCTCATCCAAGTACTTGTTAAAGGTTGTGAGGTTTCCTGCCTCAACTACCCTCCCAGGCAGTGCATTTCAAACCCCCACTGCCCTCTGGGTGAAAGAGGTTTTCCTCAAATACCCTCTAAATCTCCTGCCTCTCACTTTAAAAGTGTGCTACCTTGTTCGTGACTCCTTGATTAAGGGGACTATCTGCTTTCTATTCACCCTGCCTCTCATCACCTTACATAAATCAAACAGGGCCTCCCTCAATCTTTTCCGCCCCAAAGGAAACAGCCTGAGCTTATCCAGCCTGTCTTCACAGCCAAACTGCTCCATCCCAGGTGGATCTCCTCCACACCCTCTCCTAGTGCAATCACATCCTTTCTATACCAGAACTGCACACATACTCCAGCTGCGACCTAACCAAAGTCCTGTACAGCTGCAATTTAACTTCCCAACTCTTATACTCTATGCCTTTGTACGCATTCTTAATGAGCCTATTAACCTGCCCTGCCCCTTTCAGGGACAAGAACCACAAGATCCCTCTCTTCCTCTCAGCTTCCCAGTGTCCTGTTGTTCGCTGGATGCTCCCTTATCTTGTTTCTCCTTCCAAATTTCATCACCTCCCATTTATCAGACATAAATACTGTCTGCCACGGATCTACCCATCTGACCAATGTGTTTATATTCTCCTGTGACCCAACATTTCCACCTTCCTCCTCACTGTCAATCACCAGGTAATCTTTGTGTCATCTGCAAATTTACTTATAATCTTCCACCTCCTCCTCCCCCCTTAACATTCTTATCTACATCATTTATGAATATCACAAACAATAAAGAACCCTGAACTGATCCCTGTGGTATGTCACTGGGCATGACCATTAGTGTTTAATTCGCTTCATCCAGTATAGGATCAAAGCACCTACCTTCTGTCCATTAATCCCATCTCGACCTGGTAATCCAGCAATACCCTAAAGGATACATGAGAAGTAATGAGATAGTGTTAGGGATCCATAGACAGGTCAACAATCTAAAACAGGTAAAGTATTAAATGTAGCTCATGAGAGACAGTGAGAGCAGGAGACAGCATGAGAGAGAGCACAAAAGAGAAGATGAGAGATTGAGAGTGAGAGAGAGAGAGCATCATACAGAGAGTAAGGAAGAGAGAATGTGAGAGAGCATAAGAATGAGTGACAGTGACAGGAGGGCAAGAGAGTCGGTGAGGATGAGCACGAGACACCAGGAATGTGCGTGAGAGAGAAAGAGAGAGAGAAAAAGAGAGAGGGTAAGAGGAAGCACAAGAGAAATATAAAAGATTGTGCATGAGACGGAGCGTGAGAGGTGGCACATTAGAGAAAGTGAGAGAGAGCCTGAGAGAGCATGAGACTGAGCTTGAGACAGAGCGAGAACAATAGACTGCAAGAGGGATAACGTGAGAAAGTGCAAAAGAGACCGCAAAAGAGAGCGAAAGAGGAACAGAATGAGAGACAGCATGAATGTAAACATGAGAGAGAGAGAGTCTAACTCAGAAGGGAGATCTCACCTTCTTTCCTTCACCTCCAATTTCACCCTGTAATCATAAAGAGGAACATGTTCATACATCATAAGTATCGTCATTAAATTTAAACCCAGTAGGATTGAGGCAAGTGAATAGGAAGATTCAGCGGGACAATCTCCTCCACTCTGCAGTGTCCATAATCCAGGTGCCTTAATGACAAGAAACTCTCATGACTGACCAGTTTCTCCAAATTCATTCAATTGTTCCTTCTTGCAACCTTGGAACAGGCCAGTTTGACAGAGTTCAGCTTTGTGCTGGGTTCTTGTACTTTCCCCTGGACTTCAGCTTTCTCTGGGTAATTTCAAAATCCCACATCTTCCCACTATGTGATGCTTGCTCCCACCTGCATGAAGAGATGGTGCTAGCACAGAGGGTTGGTGGGACTGGAGTCGCTCCACAGAGGATGGTGGTACGGCCTCAAACTACCGTTGGTTGACGTAATCTGCATTGGGCCCTGTCGCCATCTTGTAATGGCATCAGTGAGGGGTTGAACCAGGTGGCACCAGTCTTACGAACTAACTGACATGTGATCACTTTGTTAGGATCTAAATTCCTATTTTCCAGGATGGGTACTATTACTGCCGTTCCCAATAGGATCAGGCCCAATGGACATGACACAGAATAGAAACATTAGGCTGCGAATGGCCAAAACCGAACAATGCTACCCAAAACTGAACCAGGTAACAAACGGTCACCTGGGAGCCTGTTGAAACAGGCTAATCTAAGTCTACTCCAATTGGGATCCTACACCTGATGTTGATCTCAAACCAGACAGCTCATTCGGCTCTGGGTGGGTCCAAGCAACACCTTTGGAGGCCATGGACAGTCCTGCTTTTAGTCCCACCCCTTTCAGTTTTATCCCTGATTCTCTACAACCCTGCTTGCTACAACCGTTTCCTCCATTCAAGGTTGGTGAGAAATTCAAGTCTCCACCACATGTCACCATGCCAACAGTGATGAGGACATGTCCCTTGAGTACCACACGCCCAACTTGCGACCTGCACACTGGATGCCCACTTAGCACCTGCAGTGTCCCAATGGAATCCAGGTCCAGGAGCAGCATAACACTTGGCGAGGCCCAGTCAATACCCTGGGCACAATGCCTAATTTGTGGAACACGTTGGAGGGGCTGGAGGTCCAAACCTTCAAAGACACATTAATGATGCCAGCTGCGTTTTAATACATGACGGCTCTGCTTGGAAGTCAGAGTTGGAGATTTGAAACAAAAAAAGAGGTCTTACCTTTTCACCTATAGTTCCCGGATAACCCTGTGAAAGGGAGAAAAGAGGCATATTAACATAGCCAATCGGAGCACGAGATACTGGCATGCCTCAATCCAGTGCATGCCAATTGTCCAAGCCATGTGTTGCCAAAGGGACATAAAGAATTACATGCTTACGTGATTATGAGAGGTCATCCTGAGGAACAGAACAGTTTGTAGTTACATACCTAAGGCAGATTCTTACACAGAGTAATTCACCCCTGCCACCCTGCCGGTGTCAAATCTGCTAAATTCCCACTCTATTCAAGTTGATGGAAATGAGAACTAGGCTGTCTATACTGCTCAATTGCCGCTCCGGCAACTATGGGGGCTACCTTACCCCATCCTTTCCACAAGCCCTGTGCCAATTTTTACACCCGAATGGATCAGATACCGAGTGTTAGAATAGTTGATCTCTGACGTGCACCCTCAATATTCACAGAGCCCCGACTGACCTGCCCTCTGCTCGCACACTTGACAAGGGCCCATTGCTGGGATCGAGGACTGAGTTCAAAGGATGACAAAGATGGTGGCCAACAGCTCCAGGGTTCCGTGTCTGGTGGACAGCGGCAGCACATGCAGACACCAACGACTGTGACTTGGGTGGAGGTGGGTTATTGACTCCACCAGAACCTCTCCCCCTCAGGTTCTGGCTCTATGTGATTGGGCATCATCTAATGGCACACGCTAACAATAGATAACAGCTATTTCCCACTTATGCTCTGAGCTCCCCTTTGCTCTGATTGCCAAGCACTCTTGCCTTGGAGAAGCACTCCTCACAGGAATTTACTCCTGTAAGCTCCTGGAGTCAGAAGCTCAGGCTAGAGTGGATTCACGTCCAGTAGACTCAGGGTAACTTGTATTTAGGCATTCCACGGTTGTGCTCCTGGACTCGAAATTCAAAAGTGGGGCCTAATCATCTAACCACAGCAGTCTGTGAATTTGAATACAGTTTCTGAAAGTTGAAATATTTGACTTACACAAAAAAAGGAAACGGAATGTTAGTACCCATAAAAGTAATGGTAAAGCAGTCAGATTATTATAAAAACTCAAATGAAAGTGCATTCTCTGGTTTACTTTTGGGACTTCTCAAATCAAATGAGGTCCACAACCAGTTAATTAGGGATGGTCATTAAATACCACTCTTCTTAATGAGAACCGATTGTAAAGAAAACACAAAGGGATTGAAATTATGGGGCTTGTAATTTTTTTTTTTAAGTGCAACACACAGATGTGGATGGAGCTTCTGTACATTCTAAACTCATTTAATCGAAGAGGCTGGCAAACTCCACACCGCAGTGTGATTGCAACCTCAAAGTTAGTCACACATCTAATCAAAATGTTGCTTCAACCAGGTAGGATCGGCCCACTGTCTCTTTTCACTCCCCCTGCCTATGCTGCCTCCCAATTATCCCTGCCAGAAGCAATGAGAGGACTATGCTCTCATAGGTGAACAACAGTGAATGAGCTTTAGTGAACATAACTATAGAAAGACGTCTTATTTGGACCTAGGTTCTAGTTCCATGTGACTTAGCCTCACTTTAACAAAAGTCATTTAGCACATTTGTCTATACCTAGTGTAAAGCTATAACTCTCGTCAGAATCATAGAATCCCTACAGTGGAGATGGTGGCCATTTGGCCCATTTGAGTCTGCAATGACCCTCCAAGGGGTATCCCACCCTCTGCCTGTATTTACGATGGCCAATCCACCTAACCTGCACATCTTTTGGCTATGGAAGGAAACCAGAGCACCTGAAGGAAACCCACACAGACACTGGGAGAATATGGAAACTCCACACAGACTGTCACCCGAGGGTGGGATCGAACCCAGGTCACTGGCACTGTGAAGCAGCAATGCTAACCACTGAGGCACCGTGCCACCCATACTCCACACGACAATACCCTGCCCACCTGTCACATGTTGAAAACTGTACAGAAAGCAGTTTAGGCACTCGATGGTAGGAAGCAGAGGGTGATGGACTGGAGGCCTGTGACTAGTGGTGTGCCACAGGGGTCGGTGCTGGGACTTTTGTTATTTATATAAATGATCTGGATGCAAATGTACAAGGCATGATTAGTAAGTTTGCAGATGATACAAAATTCGGAGGTATCATTGATAGCGAGGAAGGTAATCAAAAATTACAGAGGGATCTTGATCAGATGGGGAAGTGGGCTGAGGATTGGCAAATACAGTTCAATACAGATAAGTGTGAGGTGTTGCACTTTGGAAAGTCAAACCAAGTTGTACTGTAAATGGTAAGGTCCTGAGGAGTGTTGTGTAACAGAGGGACCTAGGAGTTCAAGTACATAGTTCATTGAAAGCAGCATCACAAGTGGACAGGGTGGTGAAGAAGGCATTTAGCACGCTGACCTTCGTCGGTTGAAGCACCGAGTATAGGAGTTGGGACTTTATGTTACAGTGTGTAAGTCGTTGGTGAGGCCCGCACTTGGAGTACTGTGTACAGTTTTGGTCACCACGTTATAGGAAAGACATTGTTAAACTGCAAAGTGTGCAAAGATGCTTTCATTCATCGGACGGGGTATTGAGAAGAAGAGTTGGCAGGTCATGTTGCAGTTGTATAGGACTTTGGTTCGACCACATTTGGAATACTGTGTACAGTTCTGGTCGCCACATTACTAAAAGGATGTGGATGCTTTGCAGAGGGTGCAGAGGAGGTTCAACAGGATGTTACCTGGTATGGAGGGTGCTAGCTATGAAGAGAGGTTGAGTAGATTAGGATTATTTACGTTAGAAAGACTGAGGTTGAGGGGGGACCTGATGAGGTCTGCAAAATCATGGGAGGTATAGATAGGGTGGATAGCAAGAAGCTTTTTCCCAGAGTGGGGGACTCAATTACTAGGGGTCACAATTTCAAGGTGAGAGGGGAAAAGTTAAAGGGAGATATGCGTGGAAAGTTCTTTACGCAGAGGGTGGTGGGTGCCTGGAACGCGTTACCAGCGGAGGTGGTAGAAGCGGGCACGATAGCGTCATTTAAGATATATCTAGACAGATACATAAATGGGCAGGGAGCAGAGGGATACAGATCCTTGGAAAATAGGCGACAGGTTTAAATAGAGGATCTGGATCGGCGCAGGCTTGGAGGGCTGAAGGGCCTGTTCCTGTGCTGTAATTTTCTTTGTTCTTTGTTCTAAGAAGATTTATGAGGATGTTGCCAGGACTAGTAGACCTGACTTATTGGGAGAGGTTGGCCAGGGTAGGACTTTATTCTTTGGAACGTAGGAGAATGAGGGCTGATGTACTGTGGTGCATAAAATCATGAGGGGCATAGATAAGATGAATGCATAAAGTCTTTTTTCCAGGAATGGGGAATTGAAAATTAGAGGGCATAGGTTTAAGGTGAGAGGGGACAGATTTAAGAAGGACCTGAAGGAACTTCTTCACACAGAGAGTGGTGCCAATATGGAATGGGCTGCCAGAGAAAGTGATTGAGGCAGGTACGATGGCAATATTTAAAAACATTTGGATAGGTACATAGATGGGAAGAGTTTTGGAGGGATATGGACCAAATGTGGATAATTGGAACTAGCTGACTGTGCACCTTGGTCAGCATGGACCAGTTTGGGCTGAAGGGCCTGTTTCCATGCTGTTTTACTCTTTGGCTGAGTAGAAGACAATTATTTTTGCAGTCAAGAGAAATGAACAAGCAGCAGAGTTTAATAAGGGAAGATTCCTTGGTGCGGAGGGATTACCAGGGTCCCCTCAGGTCTGTGGGCTGGGAGACGTGAGTTGGTGGAATCCCAGAAGCCCCACAAGGCCCAGGAAAGCAGTAAACAAGTGCCTTCATCTCTTACCTTAGGACCAGGGAATCCAATGGGGCCTTCAATACCAGGATCACCCTACACAAGAAGAAACAAAATGTTTATTCACACATGTGGTAAATACAAAGCTGGCGTTGCTAACATAAATCTCTCAATAAAAAATAAGACTTACTTGCCGTCCCGGTGGGCCTGGATCACCCCTCTCACCACTGCTTCCCTTTTCTCCCTACAAGGGACAAAGATTACACATTTACATTATTTCATGTCTCTACTTTCAAAAGAAAGACTTGCATTTATAATTGCAACTTATCTTATTTCTTGGAGATGCCCCAGAGTGTTCTCTCACTTTGAAGTGCAGTGATTATTGTCAGATAGGTGAAGCATGTGTCCGATATGCATTTAATAGCATTCCACGATCTTCAACAATGAGCAGTTAGTTAATCTGTAGTTGCTTAAGGGATGAATCTTGGCCAGGATACTAGTGAGGAACGCCTCGAGTTCTTTTATCTCTAGTCAAGAAGTTAGGCAGGGCCCCGGTTTAATGCCCCACCCAAGAAAGGATTCCTCTGACTGCGTCGCACTCCCTTAGTGTGAACCAGCAACAATCGGTATCACAGTCGGGTTTGAGCCACTAATGTAACATTTTAAGGAGCTGGGTGTGCTATATGTTTCAAAGCAAGGTTCCCACAAATTCCCAGTGCTGTTCTCTCCTCTGGCTGTGCCTTGGTCCTCTGGGACCTTGACGGACTGACCATTTAATAGACGAGAGGGCCTGTTAAGTGATAAAAGGGCATTGCGAGCTCACCCAATAGCCACACACTCGAGCCAAACTGCAGGCTCCTCCTGCCAGCTCAGGAGAGGTCAGTTATCCCAGAAGGGTGCATATCTCAGTCATCAATACTGGATGGACTCAGTCACAGAGGCTTGTGGGCAGTTGGCATCAGTAGCATTCGGGAGCTCGTTTTCGTTCTTAAATGCTTAAAGCAGTAAACTCTCTGCTGGGTCAGCTCTGACGGAGACGTCCTAACCGAAGTCACAACTGGTTGTTTCACTTACACAGACTAGAGGGCCTCTCTAGTTATTTCTGAGCCTTAACATTTTTCACTGGCCTCGCTTGTGCTCAAGACAATTGGAGTCACGTTTCCTCGCTCCTCCAGCCTTGTTGCTGCTGATTGCTAACATCCCAACTCTCCCCATCCCTCTCAGAAACTGGAAGGTGATGGAGAAGAAAAGTATGTCCAGCTGTGGCAACATACCGCCTCAGGATTGGTCCTCTGGACCAGGAACCTCTCTTGAAATCTTAGACTAGGTTCAGAGAGTGAGATCCACATTTCTTGAGAATGGTCTCCACCATCTCGCCACATCACCAACGCGCGGGAGCAATCAATTCAGGAGGCATCAGGCTCCACCATCCCTCAACAACCAAGGGAGTCAATGTACAAATGTCCACTGAATCAAAGACCCCCAGCTTAATCCTCTCAGACTGCAGTCTGATGTTCCTCCTTCGTTCTCAAATGAAAGACAATTTTGTTTCACTTACCTTTCTTCCTTTGAATCCCTTTAATCCAGATACACCTGGATATTCCAGACACTTCATCTTATAGCACTGAAAGTCAAGAGTGTAATAGTTAACAAGGGAAATGGATAATCACCTATCCATATCCAAACCAGGTCTAGATTTGTATTGAATAATCCCCACTTGATTATAATAGATGACAGAAAGCTAAGGCAAAGTAACCGAAGAATAACTCGCCTTTCTTTCATTGTAACCACCAGATGCCTCTTTGTTACATTCATAACATAAGAACTAGAAGCAGGAGTAAGCAGAAACTCCCAAAGCAAACACAACTGGTAGTCACTGAAAACAGTATGGGCAAGCAGCATCCAATACGCTGTGGAATAAAATTTAACAGCAACGCAAAAAGCATCTCATTTTACCACCCTAAGATGCAAACATTGAGCAATTCCCCCTGACTTGCCCTCTCTTACTCTCTCCTCTCTCCCTCTCCTCTCCCCATTCCATTGACAGCGCCCGCCCTAAACCAGTTTATTCCCTGGCTCAATTTGGTACACCACAAACTGCACTTGCTGGCTTCACTCCACAGCCATCTTGGGGTAACCCCGTTTCCCTTTCTCTGCGCTATTTTTGTGATTAACCGCCCAAACCCCACTATGATCGCCTTGTGTTTCAAAGGCAATTTGTGACGAGGAATTAAATCGAAACAAAAGAGAAAAACTACAGCAGAGTCTTTTGAACTCTTAAAAGGAAAGCTTACCTGTTTTGAACGGAAGTGGAGAGGTTATCATCTTTGCTGGGGTTGTGGAGGGTTATGGGAGCAGGTGGTAGAAGGGAAGAGTCCATTGAACTGCCAGCAAGTACACCGTGTGGCAGTGCAAATCAAAGAGGATGGAGACAGAATTACTGGAACAGCACAACTTCCCAAAATCCCCAGGGCCTGAAGAAAACCTCCCCTCAGCCAACCTTGCCTCCTTGGTACTATATAGAACCAGGACCTGGAGGTTGTCAAAGGTGAAGTGGACGATTTGATAATTTTCAAAGCCTTGAGGGGCTTAGACAGAGCAGATAGGGAGAAACTGTTTCCACTTGCAAACTGACTGAGGACTTGACAGCGTAATTTTAAAAGAGCTTTGTAAAAGAAGCAAGTGAGAAGTGAGAAAAAGCTTTCTCGTGCAGCAAGTAGATAGGGAATGGAATGCACTGCCTGGAAGTGTGGTGAAGAGAGTTTCAATTGAGGCATTCAAGAGGGCATTGGATGCTTATTTATAAAAAAGGAACAATGTCGAGGGTTGTGGGAAAGAAAGGGCAGGAGATTGACACTGAATTGAAATGTTCAAAAAGCTAGTGCAGACGTGATGGGCTGAATGGCTTCTTTCTGCACTGTAACAGTTCTGTGAAAACCAATCATACTCAAGTTGGAAGTTGCAAACAATAGCTTGCGGGGCAAATGTGGCTTTCTGAGCCACCATCATTCACTGAACGTGCAGGAACCTATTATAGCTTATTGGTTAGACAGAAATGTGGGTTAGTCTAAGGAAAAAGTGTCAAGTAGGAATGTAGTTGTACTCACGTCATTGAAGGCCTCTGTTTTCTGTAAAACATAAATCAGATGAAAACCCATCAACAGACCTCACAGTAAAACAGTATCACAGACAAACAAGTCAGATTTAAACAACGGCTTAACCTGAAGCAAGTGATTAGCACATTTGGCAGCATACCTAACAGTGCTGGAATGGAGGCTGGGTTATGTTCCACAACCTTTATTCCATCATAAAAGGAGACAAGAATGAGTGCTGCACACAATAGCTTAAAACCTGGGTATTACCTTTAGGTCCTGTTGTTTCTGCAGAAACAAGACATCCTATGTTAAATGAGATTTTATTTGGTTTGATTTGGGCCTTCAAAATGCAGGCCCAGATTTTACTGATGAATACCGACACTGGCCAAGCAGGGAAGGATTCAACATTCCTTATTCACATCTAAGAGCCATATGGAGACCTATGCACTTTGTTCATAGCAAGATGCATCTGGCAACGCAGCAGCATCAACTTATCAAGGATTTATCTGCCCTCCTTTCACTGAGCTGTGATCCTTAGGACACATCGTTCGCTCTTGAACTTTAAAGCGGGTTCATTTGGAACCTATCCAATTCCAAGACATGACTGATATGTCCCTCGCTCAACTGCAGTGTTGAGGGATTTCTGAAGTTATGCCAAGTGATATCAGTCAGGTCACTCCTGGACCACCATATCCCATAATGAGGACATGCAATTGGGCAGGAGTGTGGCACAGGGGTTGCCAAACCACCAAGGCTGTCCTGGAGTCTCCAGGATTAGGCAGGCCCAAAGGAAAAGAGATGGTTAGATTTTAAAGCAAAAGACAAATCCTTTCCTCTCTGTGAGAGATAGTAGAAACTGCAGATGCTGGAGAATCCGAGACACAAGGTGCAGGGCTGGATGAACACAGCAGGCCAAGAAACGTCAGCCTCTCTGTCTCCTTTCCTCTCTGTGCTGCTTCATTCCTAGTTAGTAACTGGTGTGATTTGGGACGGAGGAGACTGTTTGGCGAACAGATATTAAAACATCCAACTGGGTAACAAAGTTTCTGTTTGGTTTCCAGTTGTGGTGAGAAGCAGGATTCCAATGAATCAGGATTGGCTGCTCCCATGGAGCTTGTTCTATCTAACACTTTGGAAGGTGCAACTTCCAGCTATCTGAAGAGGAATTTGTTAGATTGTGAAGGATACTAGACAACAAGAGGAGGGAACAAGAGGAGGGAAGAGAGAGTATGAGGATAGATTAGTAGGCAGCGTAAAAGGTAAATCCAAACCTCTTCCATAAGGGTAGCAGAAGAGTAGTTAAAGAAAGGGGTGAGGATAGTTAACCGAAAAGAGTAATTGGGGTGGAGCAACTTTGTATCTTTTTCCTTGCGCTTCTACTATCACAGCAAAAGGCACTGGGGTGTTGGGGGGTGGGGGGCAGGAGGTATTAGAGAAATTGACTATGGTATAAATAGATAAAGAGGTTTCTGGCAGCATTCAAAATCACCAAGGTGAGGGAGGATGCCTTATAGGTTGCTGACAGACATAACAGGATAGAAAGAAATTGGAGCCCCCATCATCACTATCCAATCCAGTATGATGCCAAAGCAACTCTGACTCCTTTGAGGGGACTGGTTGGCTCAGTTGACTGGATGGTTGATATGGGTTAGGTTGGTACCAACAGTACAGGGTTTGAACCCCACCCCCTTTCTGACAGGGGTGGTTCAAGACCCGCCTTCTTGCCCTAAGGACCATCTTCAAACTCCCCATCTGTGAGCTCAATAAGCACCTCATCCTGAACTCCAGTGCGTCCTTAATTGCAAGGGTTCTCGATGTAACAACAATGACTTGTTTTTCATAATGCATCTTTAAATCAGTAACTCTCCTGTAAAGTCCCATATAAAAGTGTACAGAGGACTGTGAAACTTTGCAGAGGAACATAGATACATTGAGTGAGTGGGCAAAGGTCTGGCAGATGGAATACAATGTAAATAAATGTGAAATCATACATTTTGGTAGGAGTAATAGTAAAAAGGATTATTACTTGAATGGTAAAAAGTTGCAGCATGCTGCTATGCAGAGGGACCTGGGTGTCCTTGTGCATGAATCACAGAAGGTAGGTCTGCAGGTACAACAAGTAATCAGGAAGGCAAATGGAATTTTGTCCTTCATTGCTAAAGGGATCGAAATTAAAAGCAGAGAGGTTATGTTGCAGTTGTACAAGGTGCTGGTGAGGCCACACCTGGAATACTGTGTGCAGTTTTGGTCTCCTTACTTGAGAAAGGATGTATTGGCACTGGAGGGGGTGCAAAGGAGGTTCACTAGGTTGGTTCCGGAGTTGAGGGGGTTGGTTTATGAGGAGAGACTGAGTAGATTGGGATTATATTCATTGGAATTCAGAAGATTGAGGGGGGATCTTATAGAAACATATAAAATTATGTAGGGAATAGATAAGATAGAAGTAGAGAGGATGTTTCCACTGGCAGGTGAAGCTAGGACAAGAGGGCATAGCCTCAAGATTAGAGGGAGCAGATTTAGGACTGAATTGAGAAGGAATTTCTTCACCCAGAGGGTTGTTAATCTATGGAATTCCTTGCCCAGTGAAGTAGTTGACACTACTTCAGTAAACGTTTTTAAAAAAAAAGGTAGATTTTTTTTGAACAATAAAGGAATTAAGGGATATGGTGAGAACGCGGGTAAGTGGATCTGAGTCCACGAAAAGATCAGCCATGATCTTATTGAATGGCGGAGCAGGCTCGAAGGGCCAGACGGTCTACTCCTGCTCCTAGTTCTTATGTTCTTATAAGCTGATATAAGCAAAACTTGGTCCAAGATTTTAAGCAGCGTTTGCTAATGGGAGAGTGATGAATCCCAGTGATATGCAGGGGTTTAGAACTGGAAGGGCAGAGAAATCTCTGTGACTTATAGGAACACTGAACAGTGTAGGGATAGCAAGGGGTGAAACTATGGAACGATCTGAGGACAATCAAGACATCACTCAAACAGCAGTCAGTCTGGGTCAGTGGACTGAAAAGGACTGAGTGGGGAGACAGTGGTGAGGTAACAGACCCAGTAATCCAGAGGTCCAGGCTAACAACCATAAAGCTATCACTGAAAGTCATAAAAATACATCAGGTCAACTGAGGGAAGGATATGTGCCACCCTTAAATGATGTGAGTTCAGACCCAGTGCAATGTGCTTGACTTTCAACCATCCATTGCAATGGCTGAACAAGTCAGTCAGTTTGAGGACAATTATGGATGGGCAACAAATGCTGGCCTTGCCTGCAACGACATCCAACTCAGTGACCATGCCCACATCCAATGAAAAGAATTAGACACCAAGGGAGAAGAGGTGGGTTTCATGGACAAGGTGAGCTCAGAGAAGGTATAAGAGTAGACAGGAGAGATCCTAGATAAAAATACCAGCTTAGACCACGGCAGGAGAAAATTTTGGGGGATGCATGACTCAGAGGAATAGGGGAAGGGATGGAAGCAGCTGACTGGAGCAACAATTAACTCCTCCTCACACTGGTTGGGATGACTAAATGGTAAAGGCAGAAGAAAAAGTGTGCAAGTTAAACAACATGTCATTGAGAATGGATGCTGACAGTGAACTGTTCTATTCCAGTATGATCCCAGGCACACTGTGCAGAAACCAACTGTGCTTAATGTATACCAGCCAGATGTGGGAGTGGATACCTAAGGCAGGCTGTCATTCAAACTTGCCTCGCTTGGACGCAAGGGAGCAGAGGTCAGTACAACAGCAGATGGAACAACGAGAGAGTAAAGATGTGAATGGCTATAACAGGATGAGGCACAAAATATGATTGTTATGATATGATATGATAAAATATGATATTATCAGTATCCATAGATATTCATTGAGTGGTAGACTGAAGGTAGATAGTTGAGATTTGGTAAGTGCATTGGGATTAAAGACTTTTTTTCCACCAATGGCTGACAATAGAATGAAGTAGAATTGCAGGAAGGAGGGCGTGGATGGACAGCAAAATACAGAAGTACCCAGAAATGGCCTGAACATATCTGTGAGTGACATGATGGAACTGGTCAATAGTGTATGCACTTCTAAGGTTGTTAGATCTTAAATCTATAGAACTTTGAATGTGCTAAACTTGTTCATTGTTTATATGGTAGAACTGTACATTGTTAACCTGGATGCAGTGAACGTGGAGAACATGTTTCCACTCGTAGGAAAGATTAGGATCAGAGGACACAGCCTCAGACTGAAGGGACGACTTTTTAGAACTGAGATGAGGAGGAATTTCTTCAGTCAAAGGGCAGTAGATCTGTGAAATTTATTGCCACAGAAGGCTGCGGAGGCTAAGATATTGAGTGTAGTTAAGCCAGATAAGTTTTTGATTAGAAAGGAGATCAAAGGTTATGGGGAAAAGCCAGGAGAAGGTAGTTGAGAAACATATCAGCCGTGATCGAACGGTGCAACAGACTCGAAGGGCCAAATTACCTAATTCTGCTCCTACATCTCATGGTTTTATGGTTACTCTGGTAAACCTGGTCATGGTTTACCCTTAGAACTGTACATTAATAAATCTGGTAAACTTATTCATTGTTTGTACCACAGAACTGCACATTATTAATCTGTTAAAACTAGTCATGGTTTACACTGTAGACCTGTACATTAATAAATCTGGTAAAGCTTTTCATTCCTTATATTGTAGAACTGTACATTATTAATCTGGATAGAGTGGGCTCGGAGAATATGTTTCTACTCAGAGGACTGTTTACACTATAGAACTGTGCATTATTGACCTAGAAAACCTAGTTCTTCTTTACTCTGTAACACTTTACATTAATAATTTGGTAAACCTGTATTTTATTAACACTGTAGAGATGTATTATTAATCTGGTATACATGGTCATGGTTTACCCCGTCAAACTGCACATTAATAATCTGCTAAACTTGTTCATTATTTATATTGCATATCTATACATCACTAATATGCTAAACCTAGTCATTGTTTATACTGTAGAACTGTACATAATTAATCTGTTAAACATGGTCATTGTTTGCATTTTAGAGTTGTACATTATTTACAATGTGAAGCTCAAAGTGGAATTGAGTAATCCAAATAAAGTAGTGAGGAGAGTTAGCAAAGAGACCTTCTCTGATAAAGACTCTGGATCTTAGGGAGAAGAATTCAGTGATGTCACACAAACATATTGAAAAGGTATCATCAAAGGGAAGAGGGTAATAGGAAGAGCAAGTGTGTCAGAAGGGAACAGTAGTGAAAAATGGCAGTGATAATGAGAGTGTGGTCGACGGAGAGTCAGAATCTTGTAGAACCATAAATCTTTGATTTGTAGAACAACCGATTCTTAATCGGGATAACGATAATCATTTTGTCCTGGAAATTTGTAAATTATTAATTCTCAATTCTTTAGGTCTGTCAGTACTTAACCTTCCAGAACAGCCCTTCTGAAGGGTCTAGAACCATTGCAAACTGTCAGCCACCACCCTGTAGAACTGTCAGTCTGTGACCATATAAAACTGCGTGTGGCCTCCTTGCAGAACTGACACCTTTGAACTTGTAGGATTGTCAATACTTAACTGAGCTGCATATCCCAATGTTATAAAACTGGTAGTCTGTGACCCTATCAAACTATCAATCCTTCATGTAGAGACTGTTGATTTTTAAGCTTGTATGGTTGTCAATGGAGATGGTCTTGTGATGCACTTGACAACCTTCCTAACTCTGAGCCAGATGCTCTCGGTTCAGGTCTCACCTCAGGAGTTGATGGCCAAGGATACCATATTCACAATGTGTCCAAACAGGTTGTTTATCAACCTACAAATCCCCCCAACATACACACGCCAATGGCAGGCAGTAAGCCACTGAGTCATACAGCATGGAAACAGGCCCTTCAGTCCAACCAGTCCATGACGAACAAAATCAAACCGTCCATGCTTAACCCTTTTGAGTCATGAACCTTTAATCCCGTGAAACATTCAATTCAAACCTTTAAGAACTGTCAAGATTTGAAATTGGGCTAATCCTCAACTCCAGAGAACTATTAATCCTCACCTCGAACAATGACCCCTTTGAGTAGTCCTTTCTCAATTCTGTAGCAATAGCTAAATTTAACCCTGATTTAACCATCTAGTTTAACAGTAGACCTGTAAAACCATCAATTGTTAAGCTGCAGGGCAAAGATTCTTTAACTTGCTGGAATAGTACAACTGATTTATGTCGACCTTCCTGCCTTTAATTGGATTCAAATGGAAATCCAAACTCTGAAGAACTGTCAATTCTTAATGTTGTACAGCTACCCGCTCTTAATCCTGAACCACTTGCTGTTATAAACCTGAGGGATTCTTCACCCTTTACAAGTTGGGCTTTGGAGTGCAGTTACCGTACTGTTTTTAATATCATTGCAAGCTATCTTTGTGTTGATAATGTCTGAACAGATACACTACCTTTGTCTTCTCAGTCTGACAGCACCAGAGTTACACCGTTCACCGTGAATCTGCACTGCCACTATTGAGAGAAAGCTCGTACCTGTGCACACAGCAAGCTAGCTAGTTCACCAGCTAAAACCAGACAGTTCAGCTGGCTGTGCAAATGGCAGCGGACAAGTGACTGTTCTGTGGGAATGGGCCCTGGAAATCCAACCATATTGCAAGAGTTTAGCCTAGTGTTGCTTAAAAGAACGGTCAATGACATCAGCATCGCTGACTTTCAGCAGCCTGGGGCTTACCATTGACCAGAAACTGAACTGAGCTATCCTTACAAATACAGTAGCTACAACAGCAGGTTTGAGGAATCCTGCAGCAGGTAACTCACCTCCTGTCATCTCATCTCATCTACAAGGCATAAGTCAGGAGTGCGATGGAATACTCCCACTTGCCTGGATGTATGCAGCCCCAACAGCACTCAAGAAGTTTGACACCATCCAGGACAAAGCAGCCTGCTTGACTGGCACCACATCCAAAGCATCCACTCCCTCCATCACCAATGCTCAGTAGCAGCAGTGTGTACCACCTACAAGATGCACTGCAGAAATTCACCAACGATCCTCACACACCACTTCCATCTAGAAGGCCAAGAGCAGCAGATACATGGGAACAGCACCACTTGCAAATTCCCCTCCAAGCCACTCACCACCCTGATATATAACTCCGTTCCTTGATTGTCGCTGGATTGAAATCCTGAAATTTCCTCCCTAATGGCATTGTGGGTTTACCCAAAGCACATGAACTACAGCAGTTCAACAAGGCAGCTCACCACCACCTTCTCAAGGGTAACTAAGGACAGGCATAATCATAAAAGAAAGCTCGCATTTTATAGCACCTCTCAGGACAACCCAGAGTTCTTTACAGGCAGTAAAGTGCTTTTTAACATGTAAACTCCCATTGCAATTTTGCTCTCAACAAGCTCCCACGTATTGCAATGTCATCATATCTGGATCATCTGTTTCAGTGCTTTCAGTAGAAGGATAAATATTGACTGGGATGCTGGGTGGACTTGACTGACTTCTTCCAAATGCACAATAATGCTTTTCAATTCTACCTACGGGGCCAGATGGGATCCTTGGTTTAACAATCCATCTGAAAGATTACACCTCCAATAGTACAGCACTCTCTCGGAATTGCACTGGGCTGTCGGCCAGGAGTTTGTGCTCAGATCCCTGGAGGGGGACTCTGAACCATTTCCTTCTGACTGAGGAGTGAGTGCACTACCTATTGACTCACTGCTGACCCCCCACCCACAGCACACTGGTAGATCAATCTGACACCGCTTGGGCTGGCCACCGCACAAGCTTGTCCAATGGGCATTTAATAAAGAGTGACCAATGGATCTCTTTTACATCAAGGTTTAGTCAGCAAAGATTATCTGCAGTTCCTCCAAACCTGTGGGCATCGTTGGCTGGGAACAAAGCTCTGCCCGTAGGCAGATGCACAGCACACAGTATAACTCTGGCGTTACCAGCTCCCAACACCTATTAACTCGAACTGATCGAACAAAATACAACAAGAACTTTACATTTAAATGTAGCAAAGGACGCTTAAAGTATTTTGATTGATTGATTCATTCATTCATTCGTCAGTCAAGCCGCTCCGTCAACCGGTCATCCATTCAGTCAGTTGGCCAATTCATGGTCATTCAGTCTGTCATTCAGTTAGCCAGTCATCTACTCAGTTAATTCATACGGTCAGTAATTAATGTGCCCTCTGCCTGAAGACAGGTCCACACACCATTGTAAGCTGATGCTTCACCCTGAGCTGTTTCCTTCACTGTTTTTGTCCATGGGGGGTTTACTACTGCCTTCCACCCACGAGAGTGGGAGTGGGTTTAAGCCTACGTCAGCCACAACAGGAACTGGATGTGCTTGGGCTAGCTAAGCTAACCAACCGTCACTTCCAGCTTAAAGACCGCCATGTGCCCATATTAGACCATAAGACATCGGAGCAGAAATTAGGCCATTCGATCATGGCTGATGTGGCGGTCATCGAAAGGTGACACGGAAACGTGACAGCCCGAAGGCAAAAGCCGAACCAAGACAGAGCAGAACAAATCAAATCACGGGTGCGGATCCTTACCATGACTCTGATGATCCGATCGATCGTCCTGGCCGGCACCGCGCTGTCGGTCGAAGTCGCCGTGTATTTGTTCCGGTAGAGCTCGTGCGGGAAGTTGGCGATGGTCTTGAGACTCTGCTCGTATTGCTCGGACTGCGCGTGCTGGAGGTCGTCGGTTGACACGGCGAACACCTTGATGCCGGCGTCGCGCGCCATCTCCGCCACGGGCTGGATGCCGCCGCACCGGTTGCCCGTCACGTGGCCGTCCGTGATGACGATGGCGAAACGGTTGCGCGACTCGAGACTGGACTGCTGCTTGATGTTGTCGGTCATCTCGCGCAGGGCGCAGTCGGTGAAGGTGCCGCGGCCGATGTAGTCCACCCGGTCCAGCGCGGCCAGGAAGTCGTCCTTGCTCGAGGTGATCCGGCTGAACTCCTCCACCCGATCGGAGAAGTGCAACCCGCCGAACTCCCAGGCGATTTTCACCCGGTTCTTGAACGCACCGTTCACCATGTTGTTCACGAAGTCCTTGGTGAAGGCTTTGATGTTGTCCACCAGGTTGCCCTGGATACGGGTCTGCAGCGCCACGCTCTCCGAGGTGTCAAGGACAAAGTACACGCTCACCGGACATTCCTGCTTCCCTGAAAGACCACCGGATGAATTTAATAATTGAACAAAAACACACACACGAAAGGAAGAACAAAAGTTCGGACAGAAATATTTCTCTACACAAGACAAAAACGGAGCGAGCAGTGAGAATTTGGGATGCGCCGCCTCACAAGGGAGTGCGGAGGAGTCAGATCGAGTCATACTTTTTTCAGAAGGCAATCGGAAGGAGATTTGCAGAGTCTTGCGGGAATAATACAAGCTGAGCTGCTGCTCAAGGTAGACTTTTATATATATATATATATATATATATATAAAACAAGGCCGTCGCTGGGGTGGAGCTGGTGGAGGGAAGAGGTCGTGTAATAAAGCCTTGAGGAGTCTCACAGCACGGAAACAGACCCTTCGGTCCAACCAGTCCATGCCGCCCATAATCCCAAACTAAACTAGCCCCACCTGTCTGTGCTCTGTCCATACCCCTCCAAACCTTTCTTACTCATTCCATTATCTAAATGTCTTCTAAACATTGTAACTGTACCCGCATCCACCATTTCCTTTTGGAGTTGAGTCATTAAAACTGGAATGGTGAATGACAACCTTCGCCTAACGTGAGGGAGGAAAGGCAGCAAATTTATCATCACCATTCATCCACAACAAGAGGTGATCCAATTTCTAAAAGTCAGTTACCCCCCCCCCCACCCCCGGCTAGAAACGCTTCCAGGAAGAAGATCAGGAGTCAGGGGAAGCTACTTGGGGTTGCACCACTCTGTGGTCTGGAGGAAAGCAGGCTATGCAGAAGTCAGAGTTCACTCGTGGTTTCGGGCCTCCGAGCATCCTAAAATGACAAATGTGTACAAATGCCCATCATGTCTGTGCCTGCTCTCTGAACCTCTTCTTATCCCACTCTTCTGCCTTTTATTAATTAAGCTTCCTTTTGACCAGGAGCTGAATACTCAATGGCACCAGAACGGCTAGCCATGCTCGACTTAATGAAGGAAACTGAAGTACCTCTCTGACCTCAGAAATTTCAAATCCACTTTTTTGTCTAGTAAAAAGGCACTGGAGTAGATTTTCAACGTGTTATCCTGATGCAAAACCCTGATTTGCCCCACTATTATAATAACTGCCCAATTTTCAATACTCATTTGATTCACAGAAGTGAAACCTGGCTGTTTCTCATATGGGAGCAGACATTTCATTCCATTACTGTAGGTATGGAGTCACATGTAGGCCAGACCAGGTAAAGATGCACGATTTCCTTCCCTGGAAGACGCTATCCAATGAGCTGGGTTTGTTATGACAAACAATGATTATTGTCATGATCACCATCATTAAGACTAGCTTCATATTCCTGCCTTTGTTAAGTTTTCAATGACTGATGGTGTAGTGGTAATGTCAATAAACTAGTAACCCAGAACCTCATGAAAACATGAGTTCAATTTCCATCAATGGCAGATGATGACATTTGAATTCAATAAAGAAAATCTGGAATGAAAATAGTTTAGTCTAATTGCAACCATTGACAGTTGTTGTTAAAAGCCATCTGGCTTACCATTGCCTGTTAGGAAAGGAAATCTGCTGCCCTTACTTAGTCTGGCCTACATGTGACTCCAGACCCGCAGCAGTGTGACTGATTCTTAACTGGCCTCTAGACAGCACTAAGAATGGGCAATAAATGCTGGCCCAGCAAGCAATGCCCATATTGTGTGAATGATTTTCTTTAAATGACATAGTTGGATTTGAACCCATGCCTCTAGGACATTAGCCTGGATCTCTGGATTACTAATCCACTGTTTTAACCACAACATCACAATCCTCCTTAATTACACCTCCCAGCCGCCCGTGATCAAATTCAAAACAATCAATGGTAAGCGTCAAACATCAGGGGCTTCTCTTATCCTACCTGTACACCCCTCTGGACTAGGAGTAGGATCGATTGGCCTGAAATTGTTGATCTGACCTCTCACTGGGTCAACGAGTCCCCAGACGGTCAGCAGCAATGTGAGAAATGCTGGGTGCATTTTTCCTTTTGCAGCTCAGCAGCAACACCCTGTGAAGACAGCAGAAGAAATCACAGAGAATCAGAATGTAGAACTGTAGTACAGGCTGACTGGTTAAAAAGGAAACACCAAAAGAGATAGAAGATTTCTCATACAGTGAGTGTTTAGGGTCTGCAGTGGGCTGCCTGAGAGTTCGATGGAGGCAATTTCAATCAAAACCTTCAAAAGGAATTAGATTTTATCTGAACAGGAATAAAATGCAGGGGTACAGGGAGAATGGCACATAGCGAATTGGTCATTCAGAGAGACAGTGCAGTGGCGATGGGCTGAATGGGGCTCCTTCTGTGCTGCACTGATTTTCAGATTCTAGGTTAAGTCTAACATGATATGCTAGTGAGACAGTATACATCATCACAGGAAGTGATGTAATATCACTTGGTTTTGCTCTGTCTTGCAGCCTCTTGGTAAGATGAAGCCACAGGAAGACGTTTATGAAGTAAATGTCATATTTTCCTTACCTTGGTAGACTCTGGAAATATTATTTAGCAGCACAGCAAGACCAAGAACATTACTGGATCTAATCATGTGCTTTAAAATGCAACAATTCTTTCAATATATAAAAAGGAAGAGAGAGGTCAAAGTGAATAGTCCTCTTAGAAAACAAATCTGGGGAGTCTGTTTTGGGGAACAAGGAAATGACAGAGGAGTTAAACAGAGATTTTGCATCAGTCTTTACGGTGGAAGATATGCCAAACATTTCATTAATAGTAAAGGAGATAGAGGATGAATTAAGTATCGTCAGCCATCACTAATGAAGTAGTAGACAAACTAATGGGGCTAAAGGCAGCTATGTCCCTGGCCCCGACGGCTTACATCCTAGGATCCTAAAAGACATAGCTACAGTGACGGTGAATGCATTAGTGGTGATTTTCCAAAAATCCTTCGATTCTGGTGATGTACCAGAGGATTGGAAAACTGTTGATGTGACATCCCTATTCAAAAAGAGGAAGGAGGCAAAAAGCGGGTAACTAGAGGTCGATTAGCCTGACATCTATTGAAGGAAAAGTACTGGAATGGATTATTAAGGAAGTAATAGCAGAACATTCGGAAAATCATAATCTTATCGAGCAAAGTCAGCATGGCCTCATTGAAAGGCAAATCACGTCTGACTGATTCATTAGAATTTTTTTTTGAGGATGTCTCAATTAGAGGGCAACCAGTAAATGTGTTGTATTTAGACTTCAAGAAAGCGTGTGACAAGGTAAATTACGAAAGGTTAAGTCATAAGACAGGAGCCCTTGGTGTTAGAGAAAGCATATTGGCATGGGTAGAGAATCGGCCAAAAGAGTGGAACCAGAGAGTGGGCAAAGAGGTTCTTTTCCAGGTTAGTGACTTGTAACCAGTGAGGTTCCGCAGTAACCAGTGCTGGGGCTGCAACTGTTTACAATAAATATTAATGATCTGGAGGAAGGAAGTGAATGTACTGTAGCCAGATTTGCAGATGACACAAAAGGAAGGTTGAGAGGCATACAAACAACAGAGAGATATTGACAAGTTAAGTAAGTGGACAAAAAGTTGTCAAATACAATATCTTAAAGTTATTCATTCTGGAAGGGAGAACAAAGGAACAGAATGTTATTTAAATGGAGAGAAAATGCAGAAAGCTGCAACATGAAGGGACTTGGCTGTACTTGTGAATGAAACACAGAAAGCTAGCACATAGGTACAACAGGTAATCTGGAAGGCTAAGGGAATGTCAAATCTTATCTCAAGGGGGTTGGAGTCTAAGAGTATGGGAGTCGTACTGCAAATGTACAAGGTGCTGGCGAGACCGTGTTCTGGAGTACTGTGAGCAGTTTTGGTCCACCTATTTCCGAAAAAAAAGTACTATTTCCCTGGAGGCAGTTCAGAGAAGGTTCACTAGATGCTCCCCAGTTGGGAAGGAATGTATTATCAGCAAAGGTTGAAAAGATTGGGCCTATCCTCACTGGAATTTAGAAAAATTGAAACATAGAAACATAGAGGATTCTTAAGGGGTTTGACAGAGTAAAATGAGGGGTGAGTGGGCACAGACAGGGCTTGGTAAGTGTTAGCACTGAAGTGTTTTGGAGAGGTAGAGATAGAATTGGAATCTGGGAGTAAGTGACTGTACTGATGGAGAGGAGACTTGAAAGATTAGAATCAATCACAAGGGAGAATTTCTTAACAAATTTTAAGTCAAAATATATACACCTTTTTCAATGACACTGGATATCTTTAATGGGAACCCATATGATTTGATGCCTTGCACATTCGTAACATTGTTGAGTCATGTGAGGCCATTACTTTTCACAGATTAGTGAATGAAGAATTGTTTCGAAACAGCACAATGCCTGTCAACTATTAACATGTTGCCTACTTAGCAAAGAATGTAGTCAGGGCAAAATTGTGGCTTCTTTCTGTTCTCACTTTGGCATAAGTCTAAGCAATGACAGTAACTGCTCTCCAGAATTTAAAGGGAGGTCCCATTGCCGTGTTTTGTGACAGGAACCACCATTTAGTCCAGGATTGCAGGAACTGCTGTATGTAAAAAACTTTATTTGCAAATCTGCAGCAACACTTCATCACAGACCTCAGCCACTTCCAAAGCAGGCACAGCAAGAGATGCATCAGGAGTGGGAATCTGGAGTATTTTCCCTTGAAGCACCATCAGTCAAAGTCAATGGAGGCTAGGCTTACCCAGCATGCAGCACTGTATCGAAAGCCCTCTATTTTAATCACTGTCAGGTCCATCTCCTTAGCCTCCCTTGCTTTCTGTCATTCTGGAAATGACAGCAACTACCATGAGAATCAGTGGAGGCTATTACTCATCCCCCCGCCCCCTGCAGAAGATGGGATCTGGCAAACTGCAGC
The DNA here is from genome assembly GCF_021869965.1 of Rhincodon typus. Classification (NCBI taxonomy): domain Eukaryota; kingdom Metazoa; phylum Chordata; class Chondrichthyes; order Orectolobiformes; family Rhincodontidae; genus Rhincodon; species Rhincodon typus. Next base: position 9,674,497 of record NC_063338.1, read on the forward strand.
ACAGAGGAAGAAAAGATCCCGCAGCTTTTTTCAACTTTATCAGATATGAAACCACTAAAAACACCATTTCAACACCAGTCTTAATGGTAATTTAATAATAAACGCAGATATCTGTGCACTGAGACCAGAATAATGTCGATATGTAAAAGTCATTACTGAGATATACCCATTTGTTTCAGCTGGAGTTCCATAGTAGAAGTTTCACCTGCTCTTCAGTCTTGTACACAAGTCCTTGCGCTGAATAAGCACTTATATAGCGCCTCTAACGTGGCACTTCACAGGATTGTTATCAAGCAGCAACTGACAGCAAAACACAAAGTAGACATTAATCAGATGACCAAATGTTTGGACAAAGACGTCGCTTTCAAGGAGTGTCTTCAAGGAGGACAGAGGGATTATTGAGACAGAATTTCAGAGCTTCGAGCCGAGCCTGCTGAAGGCATAGCTGTCAGTGATACAGTGAAGAAAACTGGAGTAATACACGAAGCCAGTTATTGAAGGAGCATGGAGGTCATGAAGGGGGTGGAACGTTGAGGGGGTTCACAGAAATAGGGAGACCACGGCTAGACCACGGAGACAACTGAAAACGAGGATGAGAATTCTAAAGCTAAATCAATAAGGGACCGCAAGCACAGCACCAAGGGTGACTGAGAATTGGTGCAAGCTAGGATAAAGGCAGTGGTGTTTTGATAGAGTGAGATCAGTCAGAAGAGTGCTGGAATAGTCAAGCTTAGGGGAATCAGAGCCAGTGATGAGCTGAAGCAGAGAGACTGTACTGAATTAGAAGCAAAACTTTGTCGCATTTTCTAGTCTGTGCCAGGCTCACGTTTAACTGGCTAGGTCTGGATCCCAAGTTTATCCTCTCTGTCCTAGACACTTCACTATCTGATTTCCACGTTTTTGAGAAAGAGGGGGAAGAGAAAGAGACCAATTATGGGTCAGGTCACTATCTCCCACCTCCCATTGCCTAGGCTGTGATGAATAACTTTTCTTTTACCCTGTCCCTCTCCTCCATCCCCAGGGGAAGCCAGTTTTGCACACAGGCCAACAACACCCATGGGTTGTACATTAGTTATGAGAATTCACATCCAGCTGTCCTGTGCTCACTGACCAACATCAGCTCCTAATCCAGCATCACCTAAACGCTTAAATTGTCTATCCTCATCTTCAATTTCCTCCACAGCTCCAGCCTTCCCCATTTCCATAACCTGCTCCCACCTCACATTTGAGATCTCTGTATTGCTGTTACTGGCCTCTTGCAAATCCCGGATTACCTTTGTCCCATTACCACCAGCCATTCCTCAGCTGTCTGGATCCTAAAATCTGGAATTCCTTCTCCTAAACCTCTCTGGCTCACGTGCACTTTCTCTCTGTCTCTCTCTGTGTGTCTCCAACTTTTATTGGTCTTGCCGCACTGTGTCTATACAGAACAAGGTAGCCTTCTCCCCCTGTCAGTTGGGGTGTCAGCAGACAGAAGGACCTTGTGCAGAGGCCCAAAGGGGGCCTTCCTGAGCAGCAGACCCTGCCCATCCTCTCTAGCCATTCCTCAAGGATCATCAAAAATAGACATATATAAACTTAGGAGCAGGATTAGGCCATTCAAGCCCTCAAGATTGCTCTAGATCACGGCTGATCATCGACCACGTGCCGCATTCCCATGAATCTCCTATCTGGGTTGCAAGATGATGAGGCCACGACTCCCCAGAATTAGCCTGGGAGCTGGACCAAGAACACCATCACTTGGAGAAGGTATTAGATGATCCCAGACAAAACGGCATTCCATGTCAACAGACCCTACCTGCCTACACACCTCTGGGCAACCAACTGTCAGGAAATGGGCTAGAGTGCAGGACAGCAATAGATTTGTGAGAGTTTGTTCAAGTTAGGATGTGTGAGCTATACCTTGTGTGTGTCCTTTATGCTAATTCTCTGTCAGGAATTCCCATCCATCAATCTGACAGGGAAGACCTGAGAAATTGGTGCTTGCCATTACAAGGTTAATACTGGATGCAGTCGAGGAATGAAGGGGCCTGTTTCTTGAGGCATGATGAACTCCTCCAAGGGCTGGAGCAGGCTCTCAGAACTGTTATTCGACCAACTCTTTGCAGACATTTAGGAGGGCTCACACACAATGGATTCATTTTCTGCCAGAACTGAGACCCCATAGGAAACAGAGGTCAGAGGAGAGCACTCAACTGTTTGAGGTCCAGTCAACTAAATCGTTGGAGGTCCAAATCTTAAATCCTATTTCTTCCATGGTTTCAAAACCCTGGATCCTAGCAAAAACCTATCCATCTCACTTTTAACAGTTTCAACTGACCCCAGCAGCTTTTTGAGGTGGTTCGGGACAATTTTCAGATAACCACAACCCCCTACAGTGAAGACATTACTTCTAATATCGCTCCTCACTGACCAAGCTCTGACTTCTGTGTAAAGCCTCCTTGTTCTGGACTGTACCATCACAGGAAATACTTTCTCTGTCTAGTCTACTAAATCCTTTAATCATTTTAATTCCTTAATTGGCAATACTCAAGGGGGCACAAGTGTAATCTATGCAAGCGAAACTCATAACTTAACTCTTTCACCTCCAGAATCAGACAAGATTCTGACTGTCTGGGCTTGATTAAGTCAATGACAATACAGGGACCCTACGACAAGATCCCTCCAGTCAGCCTTGTGAATGTACACAATAATCTTGCATCTGACCAACACAGGTTGCGGCAACATCCAGAAAGAATCTCAGCAACTTGAACTGTGCCCGGTTGGAAAGTGAATCTGAAGGCAAAGCAAGTAGGTGTTGCTTTCACACCCAGTAATGGAGCCAGGCAGCAAATGAAGTCCCATAGTGGGAGCCTACCACACAAGCCAGAAAGTGGAAAGGTGCCCGATGCCCAGATGCTCACCACTGGTGAGTCAGGTATCACTCAGTGGGTAGTGCATTCACCTCTGAATCAGATCGTTATTGTCCCAAATCTAGGCCGACTGTCCCAGTACTGCACTGGTCTGAGGTACTGTCCTTCAAATGAGATGATAAGCTGATGTCCTATCTCACATCTTTCATTCAAAGTAAACGTTTCCTTGTCACTATTTGGGGGTGGGGGGGTGGTGGGGGTGAGCCTTCTCTCAGAATGAAATTTATCACCAAAAATTGCTGTAAAATAATGACCTGTTTGTGGGATCTTGCATTATGCAAAATGGCAGCAGTATTTCAAATTCTAACAATGACTGCACTTAAAAATGCTTCATTGTTTGAAAAGCACTTTGGGACATCACAAAGTGATGATAGCGCACAATGTAAACGCAGTTTCTTGTTTTCTCGTAAGTGGGGCTAACCAGGTGATCTAAGGCAGCATACTCTGATCCCTGTGCAATGCTCAGGTAGTTCCAACAGAATAGGGTCCCACTGATGATTGTGGAGTCGCCTACTCCCATCCCTCTTCCCTACTGGCTGCATGTTTGAAATAGCTGCTACTTGGTGGCACATCGTCCACTGAAACCCACTATCAAGACTGGTCCAAGTCTGCTGGATGCCAGGATACTCAGAGAATGTAACTGGGGGTTGGGGGATGGTATACTGTCCTGCCCCATGTGTCCCTAGCACTGAAGACCTAAACTGCAGCAGCTGATTACAGATGACAAAAGCCACTCAAAGCTAGGGCAGGGAGGCGAGGGGTTCAGTCACATTGATACAGCATACCATCCCCTCCAAACACACACACACACACACAGAGAAAGTAACACAATGCCTGAGGAAGGGATCTTGCTATCCCCAACACACCCATCTGCCTCAGAGCTTAACTGTAATGATATAAAACAAAACTGTGGATGCTGAAAATCTGAAACGAAAACAGAAAGTGACCCCTTTTCAGAAGTGGACCTGAGATGTGAACTCTGCTTTCTCTCCACAGAAGCTGCCAGACCTGCTGAGTTTCTCCAGCAATGTCTTTTTTTCAGATTTACAGCATCCTGCAGTTCTTTGGGTTCTTTTTTGTTTTGTGTTCATGTTCTGATAATTGACACTGTTTACAATGGCATTCTCAAGAACACAATGCCTCAACAGAAGAGGCAGCTCTCGTATCCATAGTAATCCATTGATATATTTCAACAACCAATAGAATATTAAAGTGATTGCCCTTATACTCTGTTCCCACATGTCAGCTAATAAAGTGCAATTCTATGGTTAAGGTATTCCTTAGAGCTGCGGTGCACAGTGAGGACACTAGAGGACGCTGATCTCTAGGAAATGTCCTTTCCAGAGCTTGGAGTATTGATTTTAAAATAAACCACAAACACATTTTCAAACAAAAAAAAGTTTCGAAACGGCTCAGAAACGGAGCGGTTTGTTCGACCCACGAACCTATCCCTGTCAGTATGGTATAAATGAAACACAATCAGATGTTTTGGGGAGAAAATAGTTTAAGAAGAAAGATATACAAGTCTTGAGCCCCCAAACAACGCTCGCCAGAGATCCGGGAGGCTTCACACTCTGACAAATTGCTTGACTGTTTTGTTTCTGTATGCTGCATTCTAAGGAACAATTTAAATAAGGGTTGCAATTAATACCTTAAGTCTGTTGAGTGGAAGGGGAACAAAGTGGGCACTTTTCTGTGATTAACTTCAGCGGGACCCATGCAACTTGCATTCAACTCAACATTTTGCAGAGTGATAACCGCTCCAGTTACAGTACCGTTTTAAAAAGGGGTTCTATTCCTTAACCTCTCCTGACCCCAATCCCTCTTAAAGGGTTAACAGTGCTGATAACGTGTCATCGGTTAAAAAGAAAACGTTAAGCCTTAAAACAAAATTACAGGGTTCAACATCTCAAAAATGTGTTAAAAAAATTTTGTCCCGAGCTATTTGTGTTCACAGTCTTAATTTATAAAGGTCAGTTTTAGAGAAAGATTCTTTCCCCCCGATTTTAGCTTCGGTCGTAATCCAACAATGTATAAAACTTCCCTTTCCACTTTTGAAAAAACTACACTGCCTACGAACTGTGGTTAAAATCTTCTTAAAATAAAGTTACTTAAAAAAAAATTCAGCCAAGTTTCGGAAACCGCTCAGAAAGAACAAGTTTTACTACCTGCCAATCTGGTCTGTATCTTCCTCGCTGGAAAGGCGATGAGATCTTCAAATAAAAAAAAACTAATGTTTCTTCAGAGATTGTCCTTGCTTCTTTTTACATGGTTCACCGACAATTAGAATGAGAAATGGGGAATAGTAGGATTTTAGGAAGCAATTTTTTTGCGAGGGAGCAAGAGTGCATGCAGGCTTACAGCTGCGCGACTCTAGACTGGGAGGACCTGAGAAAAATCAATCTGTGCTCAACTGGCTTACATAGAGGAACTCAACGGTCCTGAACTGCCTTTCAAGATCCATCCCTGACCCTCCTCTCGAACCCCCTTCCAGGGTCCCTCTGCAATCCCCCGCCGGCAGATCCCTGCTCCACACATCAGGCGGCGCTGTCTCTCCAGCCGTTCACATCCAAGTCAGCCCTCCCCAGAATTGGTTTCAACAAGCATCAGTTCTGACTGCTTCAGAGATGTCCTAGGGCTGAGATGATTAATATGTCCAACAACATTATCTTTCTTTGTGCCAGGTATGCCAGTTCTGAGGAAGGGTCGTTGGACCTGAAACATTAACTCTGATTTTTCTTCACAGATGCTGCCATACCTTTTCCAGCAACTTCTGTTTTTGTTGCTGATTTACAGCACCCGCAGTTCTTTCAGTTTTAACAACTTTCTGGATTTGTGTTTTATTTTCTGACTCAAAAGGTTACTGGAAAACGTTTTTCTACAAGATTCTCAAAAGACTTAAATTTCTTTGCTTTGAGGACACGATGACCGACTTGAAATGTTAGGAGTTTGGAGTATTCTGTCTCAGTTTATTGAAAGAGGCCATTTAACCCATTATGTGCTGGCTCTATCAAAACCCAATTAGGTCCCACACACCCCCTTATTTTGTAGAATAGTTATGGGTAAGATAAGACTGATCCCCAGGTGAAACTGCTAAATTGGGGAAAGTCTAACTACAACAGTATTAAGCGGGAACTGGAGAAATCAGATTGGGAGTGGCTGTTTGCGGATAAACCCACATCTGACATATGGGAGTCTTTTAAACATGGAACAAAATCAAGTTGCTGGAAAAGCCTAGCAGGTCTGGCAGCTTCTGTGAAGGAAAAAACAGAGTTAACGTTTTGGGTCCGGTGACCCTTCCCCAGAACTGGAGTCTTTTAAAGACCAGTTGATCACAGAGCTGAGGACCAGCATGTTCCTGTGAGGCTGAAAGATATGGATAGTAAGATTCAGGATGTCTGGATGACAAGAGATATTGAAAGTTAAAACGAGAAAGGAAGCGCATGTAAGGTTTAGGAAACTGAAATCAGCCAAGTCCTTGAGGAATGTAAAGGCATTAGGAGAGCTGAAAGGGACCATGAAATGTTCTTCGCAAGTAGAATTAGGGAGACATTTAGTACATATTTTATAGGACAAAGGTGGGAATTTACGCATGGAGCCAGAGGAAGTGGGTGAAGTCCTGAATGAGTACTTCACATTGATATTCACCAAGGAGTGGAACATGGATGATGGTAAGATTAGGGATGGGTATGTTGGTATTCCAGGTAATGTTGATATTAAGAAGGAGGAGACTTGAAAACATTAAGGTCAATAAATCCTCAGTGCCTGAGGGGTATATCCCAGGAAACTGAGGGAGCAAAGAGAGGAGATTACTGGGGCCTTGACAATGATCTTTGTATTCTCTTTTGCCACAGGTGAGGTCCTAGAAGACTGAAGAATAGCCAATAGCAGGGATAATCTAGGAAATTATAAATGGGCAAGCTTGACATCAATGGTGGGCAAAATATTGGAGAAGATACTTTGGGACAGGATATACTCGCATTTGGAAAAGAATGGACTTAATAGCGATAATCAGCATGGCTTTGCATGATCTTGACTCACAAATTTGATTGAGTTTTTTGAGGAAGTGACAAAGATGATTGATGAGAGTAAAGCAGTGGATGTTGTCTGCACGGACTTTACTTAAGTATTTGACAAGGTGCTTCATGGTAGGCTGGTCCAGAAGATTAAGTCACATGGGACCGACATGAGTTGGTAAGTTTGATACAAAATTAGCTTGGCCATGGAAGACAGAGAGTAGTTGGGAGGGCTGTTTTTCTGACTGGAGGTCTGTGACCAGCGGTATTCCACAAGGATTATTGCTGGAACCTCGGTTGTTTGTAATATATATGAATGATTTGGATGAAAATGTAGGTGGTCTGATTAATAAGTTTGCAGATGACATAGAAGTTGGTGGAGATGTGAATAGTGAGAAAAGTTATCAAAGGATACTACAGGTGGGCGGCACGGTGGCTCAGTAGTTAGCACTGCTGCTTCACAGCGCCAGGAACCCGGGTTTGATTCCACCCTCAGGCGACTGTCTGTATGGTTTGCACATTCTCCTTGTGTCTGCATGGGTTTCCTCTGGGTGCTCCAGTTTCCTCCCAGAGTCCAAAGATGTGCTGATTAGGTGGATTGGCCATGCTATGGTGTTCAGGGATGTGTAGATTAGGTGGTTTATAGGGGGATGGGTCTGGGTAGGATGCTCTGAGGGTCGGTGGGACTTGTTGGGCCAAAGGGCCTGTTTCCACACTGCAGGGATTCTATGATCTATGATATAGACCAGTTGGAAAGTTGGGCAGAGAAATGGTGGATGGAGTTTAATCTGAGCAAATGTGAAATGATGCATTTTGGGAGGTCAAATGCAAGAGGAAAATATACAGTAAATGGCAGGACCCTTAGGAGCATTGATATGTGAGGGATCTTGGGATGCAAGTCCGTAGCTCCCTGAAAGTAGCATTAAAAGGTGATAAGGCAAACGGCATGCTTGCTTTCAACAGTCAGGACATCGAGTATAAAAATTGGCAAGTCATGTTGCATGTATAAAACTTCAATTGGGCCACATTTCGATTATTGTGTATAGTGCTGGTTGCCATGCTATAGGAAGGATGTGGAGGTTTGGGAAAGGGTGCAAAAGAGTTTTACCAAGATGTTGCTTGGATTAGCTATAAGGAGCTAATAAACTTGGATTGTTTTCACTTGAGCATCAGAAGCTGAGGGGGCGACCTGACAGAAGTAAATAAAATTATGAGAGGCATAGACAGGGTGAATGGCTGGAGTCTTTTTCCCAGGTGGAAATGTCAAATAGTAGGGTGTGTAGGTTTACGGTGAAGGGGGAAAGTTTAAAGAAAATGTGTGAGGAAAGTTTTTTACACAGAGGGTGGTAGTTGCCTGGACCACACTGCCAGGGGAGGTGGTACAAGCAGAGATGATAACTATGTTTAAGAGGCATTTAGATAGACACAAGAACAGGCTGGGAATAGAGGATATGGACCATACAATGCAGATGGGATTAGTTTAGAATGGCATCACGGTTGGCACAGATGTGGTGGTCGAAGGGCCTGTTCCTGTTCTGTGTTCTAGTTATCAAATTCCGTTTTAAAAGTTGTGATTTAATCTGCTTCCACAAGCCTTTCAAGCAGGACATTCCATATTATAACTCACTGAGTTTGAAAAAAATACTCCCCAATCCCTCACTGATAATTCTTTTCCCAGTTGCACCTAAACCTGTCTCCCCTGGTTACTGACCCTTGAGCTTGTGGAAACAATTTCTCCTTGGCCACATTATGAAAACCCACTTCATCATTTTAAACCCTTCAGTTAGTAGGTTAGCGTGCGTATTTTTTGAAGTACAGCCTGACAGCCCCAAGGTGGATTCCATTTTACCAGATTGGATTTTGGAATATTTCCTGACATCTTGACAATTTTATACTTCCTCCCTATTGTGCGATTATACTAATCCCAGGAAAGCAAAGTACTTTCAGCCAGTTTGTCAGCCTGACTGTCTGTCTGTCAGTCTATCGGTAGTCCATCAGCCATGTGTGTAGTTACAATTGTACAGTGTGTCTAAAATGTCGGTCAGCATAGCACCCAATCAATGTATAAGTCTGTGTACTTATAAAAGAGTAGATGGTCTGTGTTGTTAATAAATTTCAAGATATTTGTCTCAATAAAAACCTAGTGTTCATGATATATATTAACATATAGGGAACATTCAGACCATATAATACCGGCCATGGCTTTTGACCCAAGAATCGGAAACAATGGATCACAATGGTTTGGAATGTTTGCTGAAAGCAATTAAATGTGATTTTGAGTTGTCACGATGAGGATGGAAGTGTTGTGTGATGGGGAGAGAGAGGTGAAGATGTGTTGAACGCACTCCCCCCCCCTGCCTGCAGAGAATACCTCCAATGGACTGCCTCACCTTGTCCCTTATTCCAACATTTGAGGCAGGCCATTCAGCCCATCTATCCCCACAGGTGAAGGACCTGCTGACCCCCATTTCTAGATTCCCATCAGGTTTCCCGACAACCTGCACATTTGAACTGTAGAGCAACCCTGATCATTCGACACCACAGATAATCTTATCCGCAGTTGGGCAGCCATTTCTGCGGAGCGTTTTTCTTTCGGTCAGATTGGCAGAATAAAGCTGACATGACAACCAGAATTGAGAAGGACACCTGCTGTACCTGTTCAGCCAGAATCCGTGCTCCCAGCTGGAATTCCAGTTGAATCCCCAAGAATCCCATAAGGCAATACTGTGGCTAGCCTTTACTGAATTGATAGGGCCCTCATCTGAGTCATACTGATGATAGATATATGAGCACCACTCCAGGACTGAATGGATCATCTACACTGATACTTCAGCATACGAAGGGAGTGCTGCACTGACACAGATGCTGTCCTTCCAGCGGCACATTAAACTGAGACACACCTGCGCCCCTGTCTCATCGTGTAAATGTAAAAGATCCATGGCACTATCTCCACGAAGAGAAGGGGAATTCTCCCCGGTTTCCTGACCCAACTTTTATGCCTTAATCCACCACACTTAAAGCAAGGGACCTGGTCACGTATCTTTCTTATGGGATATGGTTATCACTGGCTGAGTTAACATTTATTATATGTTTAAGAATGAAATAGATTGATTTCCAGAGACTAAAAGCATCAAAGGGGAATGGGGAGACATCAGAAGTGTGGCATTAAGATGGAGATCAGTCACAATCATGTTTAATAGCAGAGCAGGTCTCAATAGGCCAAATGGCCTACTCCTGATCCTATGCTCTTTATTGTTTGCCCTTAATTAGTTTTGAACAAAAGTAGCTTGCTCAGCCTTTACAGAGGGCAGATAGGGATCAACCTCATTACTGTGGGTCTGGAGTCTCGTGCAGATTGCCTTCCCTAATGGGTATTAGTGAAAAAGGTAGACTTTTGACAACAAATGTCGATGGTTTACCAAGGCTGACTTTACACTGTAGATTTATTAGCTGAATTGTAGATTTTATGATTTCCTGGGGTGGGATTTGAACCCATGCCTCCAGTGTAATATCCTACAGCTCTTGGATTGTGAGTTCAATAACATTACCACCACATCACCAATTCCCCCAGTCTGTTTGCTGAGTTAAGACTGAATGCTGTGTTTCCTACACTGCAGCTATGATTGTACTACAGAAGTGCTTTGGCTGGGAAGCACTTTAGGATATCTTGGGGTCATTAAAAGTGTTGTAGATGTACAAGTTCTCTTTTCCCAGCTGTGTAGCTTGGTGAGAATTTGCACAAAGCAAACATAGCCAGTGGTAGTGATTAGAAAAACAGTGTCGAAGTGGAGCAGCTGACACATAGAGAATTCACTTCAGTTAATCAGTCACAACTATCATCTTGTGGAAAGACGCCATTTTAGCTTGGTGTGGGAGGAATATTCACAAAGGGACACAATTATTGTCCTATTGCTCAGTATGTTTATTTTTTTCCGTAATTTCCTGTCTTCTCAAACTAAGTTTGGTCAAGAGCAGTTGCTCAAGAGCTGCAGAGGACCTAAACTTGGAGACTGGCAGCAGTTATCGCTGGCCAGAGGAGACTCTGCACTTTTTGCCCAACTCCCACTCAGCTGGGCACAAGGCATGCCACTTTGGGAAAGAAAGGAGTGTGCTCCTTAACATCTTATTCAATATTTATTCCTTAACCAGCATCACATGAAACAGAAGATTTGGTATCATCACATCACTGTGGGGCTTGCTGTATGCAAAAATAGTTCCTTGAAAGTGGAGTCACAGGTAGACAAGGCGGTAAAGAAGGCGTTTGGCAGGCTTGCCTTCGTTGTTCAGTGCATTGAGTAAAGGAGTTGGGACGTCATGTTGTAGCTGTAGAGGACATTGGTGAGGCCATTTTTAGAATACTGCATTCAATTGTGGTCTCCCTGCTATAGGCAAAATGTTGTGAAACTTGAAAGGGTGTGGGAGAGATTTGCAAGGATGTTGCCGGGATTGGAGGGCTTGAGCTATATAGAGAGGTGACGTAGACTGGGACTATTTTCCCTGGAGCTTCAGAGGCTGAGGGGTGACCTTATAGAGGTTCATAAAATCATGAGGGGCATGGATAGGGTGAATAGCCAAGGTCTTTTTCACAGGATGGGGGAATCCAGAACTAGAGGGCATAGGTTTAAGGTGAGAGAGGAAAGATTTAAAAGGGACCTAAGGGGGCAACTTTTTCATGCAGTGGGTGGTGCATGTATGGAACGAGCTGCCAGAGGAGGTGAGTAAAATTACAACATTTAAAAGGCATCTGGATGGGTACATGAATGGGACTGGAAATGGGACTAGATCAGTTTAGGATATCTGGTCGGTTGTTTCCATGCTCTATGATTCTATGATTGTTGCGTTTCCTATATTACACTAATATCTACAATTTCTAACATACTTCATTGGCTGTGAAATACATTGGGATGACCCAAGATTATAAAAGGTGCTCCAGAAATGCGCATCTTTCTTTAAAGTATTTTGTGAATAAAATGTTCCACTGTCACTTTCTACAGCAAGTGAGGTCATCTATTGATCCACTGAGATCAGCTTTGTCACCATTGGCTATGGCAACAGGGAGCTTGGCTGGTTTAACAGTTTCTGTTATAAAATCCAGCAAATCCATTGGCAGGATAGATATTCCAATATCAGTATCCTGTCTTGAAACAACATCTGCAACATCCAGGCACTGTTGGTCGGCTGTGGTTGGATGGGCCACATTGTCCTCATGCCCAACACGTGACTCCCTAAACAACTCTGAGCATTGGCGTGGTGAGTGGATAGCAGGAGGGGCAGAGGAAACACTTCAAGGATGTCCTCAAAGTCTCCCTGAACAGAATGCAATGTCCCCGCCAATTCATGCGAATCTCTTTGGAGGAGAAGCATTCATGAAGGGGTCCACCAGTTTGAGCATCTGCCAGGTGAAGGCCGAGTGCAAGCATGGTGTGGGAGTGTGTGAAAAGCCTAGCATCCCACTCTGACACCCACTTCTGAAAACCTGCCTCCTACCACACTCCCCCCACCTCCCGCAACCTTTGGCAAGGTTGCCACATATCCAGCATGAACCTATTTAGTCACCTCAAGAAACTGCCAGCTCAGTATCTGAGAACCAAGCTGTCAAAACTAAGTCCTGCTTTACCAGGCAGTAGGCATTACCGCACTGTTGAGTGCGTTCGAGAAGCTGGATAACTTATAGCAGACAAGTACTGTCTCCAATACCCACATGAGATCTTCCAAATCTGCTAACAAGAAAAGTGGTCCAACAGCGACATACTGACCCAAGCCAAGTTACCCAGTACCAAGCTAAGCACTCTGCTCCACTGGGTGGGATGTGTTGTTTAAGCTAATCACTCTGCTCCACTAGGTGGGACGTGTTGTTCATAGAATCATAGAATCCCTACAGTGTGGAAACAGGCCCTTCAGCCCAACAAGTCCACACCAAACTTTGGAGCATCCCACCCAGACCCATCCCCCTACAACCCACCTAATCTACACACCCCTGAACACTACAGGCAATTTAGCAAGGCCAATCCACCTAGCTTGCACATCTTTGGACTGTGGGAGGAAACCGGAACATCTGGAGGAAACCCACGCAGACACGGGGAGAACGTGCAGACTCCACACAGACAGTCGCCCAAGGCTGGAATCAAACCTGGGTCCCTGGCGCTGTGAGGCAGCAGTGCTAACCACTGAGCCACCGTGCCGCCCTAAACCGTGTTGTTTATTGACCTGACACTAGAACCCCTAAGCAACCGCTCTACTCAGACAGGAGTCTCCTGGGAAGATGATGAATACACTTCAGAGATACCCCCAAAGCCTCCCTGAGGAGGTCAGTCAGCTCATGTCGACTCATGGGAACCCCTGGTCTGTGCCCAAGCCAAAGATGTGCAGGTTAGGTGGATTGGCAACGCTAAATTGCCCCAGAGATATGCAGGCTAGGTGAGTTAGCCAAGGGAAATGCCATGCTACAGGAACAGGGTAGGGGCGTGTTCTGGGCCTGGGTGTGATGCTTTTCGGAGGGCCGGTGTAGACTCGATGGGCTGAATGGCCTCTTTCCACACTGTGAGGCTTCTATGATTCCAATGGAGAGGGGCTCCTTAAACTAGGAACTGAGCCCATTGGGAACTCTTGTCGGGAAAGTGCAGAGGTGAAGTTGAGCTATTAGAGCAAGCGCAAAAACTCCCAAACAATTCATCTACCCAACCCCTTCAATGGACCTGCCCCCTCACCTCCACCCCCACCCCTTCCCACACACACATGCATGTGGCAGAGACTGTATATCAAGCCGTGGATGTATGAGCTGACTCTGAACTCATCAAACCGGAGTGCAGGCAAGTCACAGTCTGTCCTGCGGGACTGCCTAAGAAGAAAACAAAGTACACTGGGCAGCTTCCCTATACATCTGTTGAGGAGGCAGGTGATGATTTATTAGGATATAAAATATGAGTAAGGAGGGAACGCTCCCCATGGATTCCAGTCATAGACAATGCACAGCAATTGAGTAACCTGTAAAACAGAAATGTTCCCAAAGCAAAGCCAGTTCGTTTTCCAAAATGAATCTTTAACTATTACACAAGGAACTAAATAGGTGGGTTTGATTAAAGGCAATGAGTAGTTCAGTAGCCTGTTACAGAAAACTGCTCCATTCTCTGCAACATCTATGGATAGCACTGCATTAAGGATTTTTAAAAAGAAGTGTCTTGAATAGATGTTGGATGTTAAGATTGTTGGATCAACGGAGTGCAATTGAGAGGCAAAGAGAGAATTCCAGAGCTCAGGGCCTGGGCATGGTGAGGCAATGAAAATCATGGAGGTCAGAATTTCTCAGAAGAGTGTGGAACTGGAAGAGGCTACAAAGGTTGGCAGGTGCGAGACCTTGGAAAGATTTGGACACAAGGCTAAGGTTTTTGAAAAGTAACGCATTGCCGGACGGGGAGTAAATGTTAGAGAAGGCAACCAAAGAGCAATTCATAAGAAAGAGCATAGGGAGGGGGAGAAATAAGCCTTCCAATCCAACGAAGCCTCTTTCCTATTTGCAGATGACTTTGATGAATCTCATTTCATGGGAAAATTTGTTTCTTATTAAAAAGCTAAATCTCTTCTGTGCTGAGACTACTTTCATGAGATGATAAACACAAATAGAAACCATCTGGCTGCAGTGAAATATTTCATTCACTGAGTAACTACCACCAACAGTTTCTGTCTCCAGTTAAGAGCTGGCTTATGAAGGATTTTTTTCCATTTAAATGAGGTTGAGTTGCAAAAAAAAAGTTTCTGAAACTAATGCCAACGAGGAATCTTGGTTAGAAAAATCCAGTGGTTGGTGATTGTATTTGGAAATAACAGATTGCTGTGATTTGGGGTCTGTCGTAAATTCTTTCTCAGGTTCAGGAGCAACAATTACTCTGTTAACCCAAGAAGATTTGACTCATACAGTCCAATATCTCAGTGAGGTGGTGGAAACCCAGGCTATAGTAGTGGAGCCCTTTCTACTGTGAACTGGAGTCTCCTGGATTTTCAGACCTGTACTTCTTCGATCTGCTTTATGTGAACATACAAATTATCACCAGAAGACCATTCATCCCCTCTAACCTACTCCACATGAATTGAATTGAATTGGCTTTATTGTCTCATGTACCAAAATGAGTACAGTGAAAAGTTTGTAAGTTGCCACTTACAATGCTATCTTAGGTACAAAGGTACCTGGGTGTAATCCTTAGTTACAGAATAGAGAAGTGAAGAAAAAAGTTACATTACAACTATACACAGGGTGACCATAAGTCAGAAAAAACAAGGAGCAAAGTTAAAAAGACAAACATCACAGTCTTTCTCCAAAGGCTGCCCGAGACACACCAGCGCAGGGGGACTCCACGTCGTCTGACCGCCGGCTGCCGCTACTGGGCCGTTATCCCCACTCCTGCCCCAAGCCGCTGCTGCCACGCACCCACACCCTGAGTTTTAAAATGTGTCCACCACCAAGGCAACTTATCTCTGCATTATGATATGAAAGCAATGAACATGCTCTGAGACCCAACAGCTTGACTTAAATGGATCAACTTTTCACTCTGATAATCGTATTTGAGAGCTGTCGTCCTATCACAGAGACAAACATGTTATTTGGTTATTGTTTAGACTCTGGGGAGAAATAAACCCAACAATCACAGAATCATTAGGAGCGGCACAGCAGCTCAGTGGGTAGCACTGCTGCCTCACAGCGTCAGGGTCCTGGATTCGATTGTGCCCTCGGGCGACTGTCTGTGTGGAGTTTGCACATTCTCCCTGCGTCTGTGTGAGTTTCCTCTGGGTTCTCCAGTTTCCTCCCACAGTGGGAAGATGTGAAAGTTAGATGGATGCGCCATGCTGAATTGCAGGGATGTGCAGGCTAGGTGGATTAGCCATGGGAAATGCAATGTCAAAGGAATAGGGGTGTGGGTTAATGGGCCAAATGGCTGCTTCCACACTGTAGGGATTTTATGGTGCAGAAGGAGGCCATTTGGCCCAGTGTGCCAGCACTGGCTGTATTATCTGGTTGGACTCTGCTATCTAGTGCCAATCTCTTGGCTTTTCCCCAGTCTCATGCTACTTTCAATATCACTGCACACCATTCCTACCAAAAATAAACCATTCAATGCTCTGTCGGATGCTCAAAAACTCTTGAACCTTTGCTTAGCGAATCTGTCACTCTTCATCCCCAGCTCTCAATCCCATCCCTGGCCCACCAAAATCCTTTGATTTTAAAATTCTCATCCTTGTGTTCAATTCTGTCCCTCCTTATCTTTAGAATCCCCTCCAGCCCCGTAACTCTGGCCCATTTTGACCTCCACAACCCTCCCACCCCCAGCTGTGGGTCCTATAAGTTTGCTGATCCTTGGCCTCACCATTGGCGGCTATGCCTCTGGTCAAAGCTCTGTAATTCCATGCTTAAACCCTCCTACTGACTCCTTTAGGAAACCAAGGCTTTGATCATCCTCGCCAACATCGCCCTCTTTGACTCAGGCATTTTTTATAAAAATTCCTATGTCTGCAAAGTGCCTTGCGATGTTTTTCTGCATTCAAGTGACCATATGAACGTGATTTGTTGTTGAGAATACAGCCCCTCTGAAGTTAACTTCTGAAATCCCCTTGTCCCACAGCACAAGGATGGTGGGGGAAATGGCAACCCTTTCTGCAGCTTAAGTTACACCGTAACTTGGCAACGTGACAAAAGCAGCAACTGTTCCTGAGTATCTACTGAATGGATGATCACCTGTTGGCACCAGGGTTTCAATATAAATTTTAACTGTTGCTGTTAATGGAGTCCAAGCAATTCCGACACTGCTTAACTCACAGAACAGACACATTGGAAGTCTATTTAATAGTTCATGAAAGCTAATAGGCTGCAGCACAATTTTTCATTAACTTTGGATGATTCCAGAGCCTTGAGGGAAAAATCATGAGGAAATTCTCTGTTGAAACTGCAATGTAATTCCAGCCCGGACTAAGCTCCAGGCAGTCCTTGTTTCAGATGGCTGATGGTGTTCAGCTGGGAGATTCAGGACCTGCCACATACGTAGGCTGGTAGTAAGGGCACAGGGGGCATTGACTATGAGGAAAGGTTAAAAAGACTAGGATTGTTCTCACTGGGAAGACGGCGACTGAGAGGAGACCTGATAGAGGTCAACAAAATTATGAAAGGCACAGACAGGAAGGATAGTCAGAGATTTTTTTCCCGTGGTTGAAGTTTCAGTTAGAAGGGGGCACAGGTTCAAGGTCAGAGGGGGAAATCTTAATGGAGGTGTGTGAGGGAATTTTTTCATGTAGAAAGTGGTGGCAGCCTGGCATGCACTACCAGAAAAGGTGGTGGAAGCGGCCACATTGAAGACATTTAAGAGGCAACTAGATGGGTACATGAATAGGGAGGGAATAGAGGGATACGGATCAAAAAATGGCAGGTTTGTTTTTAGATTAATTAGGGCACGATGGTTGGCACAGGCTTGGAAGGCCAAAAGGCCTGTTCCTGTGCTGTACTTTTTCATTTGTTTATTTGTAACTAGGGATTTCTCCCAATGGCTGGTACAATTGCCTTAGCTGTGGGTAGAATGACAGGGCACGTATTATCATGGAGGATCAGAAGGTTTTAGAGCCACATATTGGGTGGACACCGTCGCCCTCACATGCATGAGCACAGTGACTCTGGTGCACATGACGGTGCCAATGTGCCAGTCTCTGAAACTGCAGGCTCGAGAGCCAGAAGGTCATTTTGACATGACCAATAAAGAAACTGTAGAGTTAATTCATTACTGTCTGCAATTATTCACAGCTTGCTCTATTCCATGGCTATCAAAGAGGTTTGGGAGTGCTTTACAGCAGCTACAAAGGGAAGATGATAGAGTAGCAGTAATATCACTGGACTACCCATCCAATACCTCAGGCCAGTTCTTTTGGACATGAGTTCGAATCCCACCAAGGCAGATAATGAAATTTGAATTCAATTCTTAATCATGATTATGACCACTGTCAATTGTTGTAGAAAGTCCCATTTGGTTCACTCATGTACTTTAGGGAAGGAAATCTGCCATCCTTACCTAATCTGGCCTACTTGTGATTCCAGACCCATGTCAATGTGGGTCACTCTTAGCTGTCCCTTGGGTTATTGGGGTGGGTAATAAATGTTGGCCTAGCCAAGGATGGCCACATACCATGCATGAATAAATGAGGTGGCACACTGGCGGAAGTAAACGTTCAAACATTTGGATGGTGTCTGATCATAACTACAGATTCTGTCAGTGAAGGTGGCAGCACCTGTATGCATTTTGACTTCTTTGTGCCCTCCATATGAAATAAAAACATATTCAGACACCATGAGTTTGTAGCCATGACCGACTATCTATTCATAGCTTCACCCTGCTGTCCACATGACATCCTGGTGTGGACTCCTGATTGGGCAAGGAGTACTGCCTCCCATCACAGGTCACCTCTGGCTGCTCATTGGCTCTCTCCAATACTTGGTCAGACAAACAGTGGGTGGGAGTGGGAGCAGGAGCAAGATGGGTGTTCACTTTCTGTTCTGTCCCTCTGCCCCCTTGACAAAACAATCCAAAGTCTCACCACACAGGAGGTTCTAACTGCCATTATGTGCTCTTCCAAAGAGGCACAAAGTTTTCCCATTCAAGAAGCCTTGCCATTATTCTGACAAATAGCACCTCACCCTTTCAATGGCCTTAGCATCCTTCCCAAAATGCAGTGCCCAGAAATGAGCGCAAGCAGAGGCCTGACCGGTGACTTATGATGTTGGTAGGAGAGGAGACAATGGCCTAATGGTATAATCGCTACAATCTTAATCCAGATACTCAGCTAGTGCTCTGGGGACCTGGATTCAAATCCTGTCATGACAGATTTTGAATTCAATAATTGAAAGAAAAATCTGGAATTAAGAGTCTGATGATGACTGTGAAACCATTGCTGGTTGTCAGCAAAACCCATCTGGTTCACTATTGTCCTTCAGGGAAGTTATTTGCCATTTCTCAATTGGCCTGGCCAACATGGGCCTCCAGACCTACATCAATGTGGTTGACTTTCAACTGCCCTCTGAAATGGTCCAGCAATAAATGTTGTCGAGCCAGTGCCGCACGTGTCCCATGAATGTTTAAAAAAAGGAGCCAAAGCGTGTGAGAAGCAGACAAACATTACCAACATCTTTACCAGTTTCTTACTGATGTGGCAAATTAGACATACTTGAATGGTACCAGGAATGAGATTATGTACAAAGATGAGAGATGACTGTTCCCCTTGGAACTGAAATGGTTTAATGGAAGATTTAATGAATGTTGTCCAGGATTTTGATATTTGGATACTGAGCACCAGTTTCCAATGTGAGAGGATACAGAAGATCAAGATGCCCAGAGGAGAGAAAGGAGAATTATTTTTAACAAAGTGAGTTGTGATCTGGAACATACAATTGAAAAGACTAGTGGAAGCAGGCCCAATATAACATCTCAGAGGGAACTGATTATATGCTTGAGAAAGAAACATTTGCACAGCAAAGGGCAGGGGCATTGGAACTTGGCCAGCAGAGGAGTAGTGGGATAATTGGCCTCTTTCTATGGTGTAACATGATCCTATTAAGCTAGGTTTCCAATTTCTGAGGAAAAAGGCTTTGTTGGAAAGCGAGAGGCAGGGATGGGCAATGTACAGGGATCTGTTGTTTGTGGCTCATGGGTTCAAGTCCAACTCAAGGGGATTGAGGTGTGCTTTCTTTGGTGACAAGTCTAGGTGCTAATGCCAGCTATAATATTTCTTTCCTTCGAGAGACTTGGCTGAAGTCCGTAGCATTCGGCAGGGATTGAGAAGAAAGAGATTTAGACTGGATGGCAGGCTGGGCCCCGGAACACTGTCCTTGTAATTTCACAACAATTTTGGTTGAAACCCAGGCAGACTAGGAGGCCATTTCCATCCCTTTAATGGTCATTAATATAAAACACCACTAAAAATCTTAAAGCAAAGCAATGCCGAGAAATGGGAATCTATCATTTTCAGCTTCCCTCAAATTGGAGGAGTGGGAGAGGGGAGGGTGGCTGGGTTTATGGGTGAGGAGAGAGCAAGTACAGACTTCAATTCAGAGGAAAGTAAAACAAGATGTTACAGTCTAAATATCATCTTCATGTGGGAATGTTAATATGAGCAATGAAGGGTTAATGTAATGAGGATTTTATTGTCAGCACAAACCAAACCACAGGCCCGATATGACTAGGCCACCCCTTCCATCTGGGGCAAACACCATTCTGATTAGAAACATGTGCAGTTTGAAAGTCAATAGATTTCCCTTCAACGGCTGGCCTGCAACTGGTCTTACTTAGCAGTATACTCAGAGCAATACTGTACGATTCTGTTTGAGGTCTCCGCTGATTTGATGTAATATAATTTAACCTTGATTTGCTTCAAGGAAAAGTGAGTTGTCTGATGGGATTCTCGCTCTTGAATCACCCCAAGCCAAAATCTGTCTGTCATATCCCAGCTGACAATGTAACACTGGCCTGTCCAATCATAGTAAGTCTTGAGCCAATCTTAATTGCTTTGCCTCAAGTAATACCGCTAACACAAAGAGACATGTGTAGACTTTCTGCTTACCTGATTGAGCTGGGACCCAGGGATCAGACATGTCTGTGTGGGCAGCACTCTCCTCTGAGGTATGGTCGTGTAGGCTCATTGTATCATCAAGGAACTGGGGCAGAAACCACACGGCTTGATGCTGCTCCTAGCCCAGATCTTCTGGCCCCACCCCAGCCCCTAGCATAGCAGCCTCCTTACATCTCTTGCCTTCGTCACAGGTAACTCATTAAACAGTTGTTATATCACAGCCATCTCTACCTCCCCTCCCCCTCAAATCTCTGACTTTACATACGCAAGCAGTTTGGATGTTTCACAGTTCCTCCAGATCATGTCATCCTTGGACTTGGGAGATTACATGCCTTTTGCTTGAGAACTGTTAACCTTGATTCGGATCTTGACCATGATTGAGTCTGTGAACTGTTACTGTTCTGACATTTCTCATTGGACATGTCCCAATTAAGGTGGATAATTATTCGGCAATGAGTGGGTGTTCCTGAGGCTCCTCCAAACAGCTCCCTCAACTGTGGAGACAACATATGAAGTAATGTTCTCAAGAAGGGTCACCGGACCCAAAACTTTAACTCTTTCTCTCTGTAGATGCTGCCAGACTTGCTGAGATTTTCCAGAAGTTTCTGTTTTCGTTTCGGATTTCCAGTATCCACAGTTCTTCCAGTTTCTTTTACGAAATAATGATGATCCATTCACTCTTGGATGACTGTACCATTTCTGTAGAAATCCCTTATCTGTACCTGTGGCCCTTAGCCCAACAAATGTCTATAATAATGAGTAGCCTGCGGCTCTGATAAGACAACTCTTTTTAACACTGGTCTTTGTAGTCCTGTGGGCTCAGCTGTACAGTCAAACTCTTTAGTAGTACACAGGGGTACTTCTTCTAGTTGATGGTGATAAGCTACACTGGGTTTGGGTGGACCAGCAACAAGGCTGTATGAAAGTATAAAGATCAGTATTTTTCTTCAAAATGGCATTCAACCATCTGAAACCCAACTCTTGACTTCCCATTTGTCCATGGGGAATCTCAGTGAATTTGTTGCGTGCTCAACTGGCTGCAAATAGGCTTGTTAACAAACTGCGCCCATCATTTCGTATGGCTACATCTGGGATTCCATGGTGCAGCAAGTATTTCATGTAAGACCCTGACGACTGCCTCTGCTGTGGTTCACTTTTATCCACCGAGTAAAACAATCAGCAGCAATGAGGTCATCAGAATTAGGTCTGTGCGCACTCATTCCCATAGTCTGGAGTGGAGAGTAATGGGGATCAGTGGCTCCCACTGTTCAGGCTCCTGAATAACCCAAGATTCACAGTCAGCTATGAAATCCCAAATCTCACTTGAAATTTCTAGGCACTGTGCTGGTGACCAGGGTCTGGCTCTACAATTGGTAATTTCCATGTGTGCTGGTGTATTTTGTCTAGGGTGCCTTTCTGCCATGAACTTTCATTAAACACTGGCAAGACATCTATACTAGTGAAATGCTGTTGATGCTCAAAATGGGTCATCATGGCCCACCCACTGGTCTGGCCAAACTTTGATGAAATACTGACAAATGGCAACACATTTCCAGTCCGTCTTTTGTTCCTGTTGTATTTGGTTGATCTTGTATTGGGTTGCTGGCCACCATATCACGCTAACCTGAGTGTGTTATTCGACCTTATCGAAGAAGTCCACATCACTCATTTTGAGGCTGATGAGTGTTGCTCTGCAGAGGACCTCTGCCATCGTTTGAAGCACATCAGGAGATTTCTGGGCCTGAACAATCCTTAATGGCAGCTCTCGTGCTGAAACAATACCCCTTAAAAGGAGAGATAAATGGAGTAAGCAGTCATGATTATATTCTACTTTTAGACAATTCGGTTAAATGTTAGCCAACTGTAGACAGTGGGTGAATTTCTCTAACTTTGTTGAATGGTCTTAGATCAAAACATGTTCAAATGTCCCAGTTGGGTTTGGGTACTATAACACAGCTAATCATCACTCGATTGGTCTGCTCAACAGGAAAATGACTTCCATTCTGATCATTTGCTCAAGTTCTTTCTGAGCATGATTCGTAAGAAGGGCAGAAACCTCCTGGGAGTGTAGAGACGTAAAGGCTTCATATTTTTACTGAACCTTATGCTGTATTCAGTATTGAATTTGTCCAATCCTTTGAACAATTTAGGGTATCAAAGTAGGGTATCAACTCAGGGTATTTCAAAGTAACTTCTACAGCTTTATCGTCCCTGCATTTTGATGTGTTGAACAATGCGTAGAACTAGACACACGCTCCTACTCAAGAGGGAGCCTTCTTGACTTTGATTATCTTATGCCTTCTCTACTATCTGAGCATATTATGCTGAATGTAGTCTATATTATCC
Source organism: Rhincodon typus (assembly GCF_021869965.1). Lineage (NCBI taxonomy): Eukaryota > Metazoa > Chordata > Chondrichthyes > Orectolobiformes > Rhincodontidae > Rhincodon > Rhincodon typus. Next base: position 9,697,364 of record NC_063338.1, read on the forward strand.
CTTTAATGTTGAGGCCCATTCCTCCTACCACATTCAGCCTCATATCTGTAGGCTGTAACCTCTGTTCTTTCAATGGAATTTGATCTGAAAGGACATTGACACATGCCCCTGTGTCAAGCTTTAAATTAACAGAAGGTCCACTGACTTTAACAAGTTGTATGAAATCCAGATCACTTGAATAATCAATTTCCTTTAAGTATCGTTGCTGAAAGTGGGACTGTTAGAGCATTAGGAGATAGTATGGACTGCAGATGCTGTAAGTCCTGATGAAGGGTCCAGACGAGAAACGTCGACTTTCATGCTTCTCCAATGCTGTCTGACCTGCTGTGCTTTTCCAGCTCCACATTTTCCTCGACTGTTACAGCATTGATATCTTTGCGTAAACATGACTTTGAGTTATTTCTGCCCTCAAACAGTGTCCTGTTTCTGCACATTTTGTGAAAGTGACCTATAGTTCAGCAGATTTTGTCATCTTTTGTCCTGGCTGGCTATCGATTATATCTGTGAGGTTTTAATGTTCCACAGCATTGACACTGTCTCATAGAAGCTGTTGGTTTTATTCTTGTATTCTTATATCAATCAATGCGTATTCACTGTTGTTGTAAAGTTCTGGGACTGTACTGCAGTGATGTTACAGTATATTAAATGTATTCAAGGTTGAGATGGACACATTTTTAATCATTAAGGGAATCAAGGGTTGTGGGACAAAGGCAGGAAAGTGAAGTTGAGGATTATCAAATCAACTATGATTACATTGAAAGGCAGAATGGACTTGATGGACTGAATGGCTTATTTCTGGTGTGACGTTTTATGGTCTTATGCAGTATTTTCTATATTTGTCCACATTTTTAACTCTGTATTTCTGTATTAAATTTTTCAATAAAGCTTTAAATCACACTAACAGGCTGTTCTATAGTAATTTACAGTTTTCAAGTTTTTCAAATCTATTTCTTAATAATACAGTATCTGTGTACTTCTTGCTGGGCTCTCCTGCTGTTTTCAGGATTTTTTTGCCTTTTGCAATGATCAAGATGGTGGTTCCTGCTTCTTCTGGAGTTCTCTTACCTTCTGCAGCTAAGATGTTTTTTGTTTCTTCGTAGGTAATATGGATGATTTCCTGTTTATCACAGCCTAAAACACCAAACATTGTCTTGTACACAATTTTCTTAATTAAATATCTCTGGCTGCAGCCTTCCTAAATCTTATTGCCAAAATCATGGCTTAATTATTGAGTTAAATTGTTTACTTGTCCTGACTTTTCTACTTCTATAAGATTCTCCCATTAGATTAGTTTACATTTGCTTATTTTCACCTTAAAGAAATTCTAAGACCTTCCTGACTCTGCAGTCCTGGTCTAAATTTGCAGTCTGGCCCTTTCACTGTTCTTTGCAACTATGCCTCATTGATCTCAATGTAAATGGTGACAATGCTCATTTTAAGAGATGAGAACTCTATTTTACACTCCCTTCCCTTCTTTTTTAGTTTTTGCACCAATTTTCAGGAAGTAATTCACTTGGAGATTTCCATTTTAAACTGTTAGACCAACCTTCTGTTGCTCCTCACAGAGGTTCTTTTGCTAAGGTTTCTATATTTTTGAAGTGTGAATGGCTTTTCTCTGTTTTCCTTATCCACATTCTTCACCTCAGTGCTTCTTGCTAGCTTCTAAATGAAGCTTTGCCTTTGGAACACTGGGCTTGACTTTGTTGCTGCTACCTCAGCTGCTGTTATCTCTGTCAACAATTCCATTTCAGCTGTTGCCTGACCACCTGAATCTTCATAAACTCGAGGTGGCAAATGCACTTGTTTGAATTTTTCTTCCTTTCTTCTTTTCTTCTGCATTTCTTCTCCTCATGATTTCAGTCAGTTCCACATGCGGCAACCACCAATCCTCCTTGGTCACTGTTTTGTCCTTGGGCCCATCAAGTGATTTGCGGTAGAGGATAAATCACCACAGAGTATCTAAAGAAGAGGCTCTGTTCTTCAATAACTAGAAGGTTTATTGCATGATTGCAATAAGCACAACTGCATTTGGCCATGCACCGTCACTAAGACCTGAAGAAACTGTTATAGATATATGTGTTCCCTCTGAAAGCTCAAGATGAATTTCTTGTCTCTACTCAGAGCATGTGTGATGTGTGACATCAACAGAATGGGTGAAGTCAGTGTAACTTGGACATTTAACCCCTTCAGAACCATTACCTTACACAACATAATGCAGCACTGAGAATACTGCTGCACTGTCAGAGGTGTTGCCTTTCAGGGTGAAATATTAAGCTGGGGCTTTGTTTGTTTTCTAAGGGGAGGTGATAGCCCAGTGGTATTATTGCTGGACTGTTAATCCAGAGACCCAGGAATATTCTGGGGACCTGAGTTCGAATCATGCCATGGCAGAAGTTGGAATTTGAATCCAATAAGAAAACATCTGGAGTCAAATGATGATCATTTTTCGACTGTACCCATCTGGTTCACTAATGCCCTTTAGGGAAGGAATCTGCCATCTTACTTGGTCTGCCCTACATTGCTCCAGACCCACAGCAATGCGCTTGACTCTTAACTGCCCTCTAGGCATTTAGGGATGGGCAATAAATGCTGGTATAGCCCTCATCCGGTGAGTTAATAAAGACAAAGTCTGTATATTATCCCCGAGCAATATTTTGAAGATGGCTTGGATGTTCTGCCCAGTAACCAGACTGACATACACCTGACAAATACCACAAGCCTGTGTTAATTCTATAGTTATGTCATGTGAATTGTTTAATGAATGTTAAGGGTCACTAGGTGGCAGGTATTGATTGATTGTCTTAGAGCATATGTATATAGAGAACATAGAACAGTACAGCACAGTACAGGCCCTTCGGCCCACAATGTTGTGCCAACCTATTATCCTACTAAGATCAAACTACCCTGCATACCCTACATTATACCATCATCCATGTGCCTGTCCAAGAGTTGCTTAAAAGTCTCTAAAGTATCTGACTCCACTACCACTGCCGGCTTGCAGTGCATTCCACACGCCCACCACTCTCTGTGTAAAGAACCTACCTCTGACATCTCCCCTATACCTTCCTCCAATCACCTTAAACTTATGCCCCCTCATAATAGTCATTTCCGCCCTGGGAAAAAGTCTCTGGCTATCAATTCTAGCTATGCCTGTCATCATCTTGTACATCTGTATCAAATCACCACTCATCCTTCTTCGCTCCAATGAAAAAAGCCCTAGCTTCCTCACCCTTTCCTCATAAGACCTGCCCTCCAGTCCAGGGAGCATCCTGGTAAATCTCCTCTGCACCCTCTCTAAAGCTTCCACATCCTTCCTATAATGAAGCAACCAGAACTGAACACAATATTCCAAGTGTGGTCTAACCAGGGTTTTATGGAGCTGCGGCATAACCTTGCGGCTCTTAAACTCAATTCCCCTGCCAATGAAAGCCAACACACCATATGCCTTCTTTACAGCCCTATCAACTTGGGTAGCAACTTTGAGAGAACTATGGACACGGACCCCAATACCCCTCTGTTCCTCCACATTGCCAAGAATCCTGCCATTAACCCTGTATTCTGCCTTCAAATTCGACCTTCCAAAATGAATCACTTCACACTTTTCTGGGTTGAATTCCACCTGCCACTTCTTTGCCCAGCTCTGCATCCTGTCTATGTCCCGTTGCAACCTACAACAGCTCTCCACGCTCTCCACAACTCCACCAACCTTTGTGTCATTGGCAAACTTACTAACCCACCCTTCCACGTCCTCATCCAAGTCATTTATAAAGATCACAAAGAGCAGAGATCCCAGAACAGATCCCTGCGGAACACCACTGGTCACCGAGCTCCAGGCTGAATACTTTGCATCTACTACCACCCTCTGTCTGCTATTGGACAGCCAGTTTTGTATCCAGACAGCCAAATTTCCCTGAATCCCATGCCTCCTTACTTTCTGAATGAGCCTACCATGGGGAACCTTACCAAATGCCTTGCTAAAATCCAAATACACCACATCCACTGCTCTGCCTTCATCGATGTGTTTTGTCACATCTTCAAAAAATTCAGTAAGGCTTTTGAGGCATGACCTGCCCCACAAAGCCATGCTGACTATTTCTAATCAAACTGTGCTTTTCCAAATAATCATAAATACTATCTCTCAGAATCCTCTCCAATAATTTGCCCACCACAGAAGTAAGACTGACTGGCCTGTAATTCCCAGGATTATCCCTATTCCCTTTCTTGAACAAGGGAATAACATTTGCCATCCTCCAATTATCTGGTACGACTCCAGTGGACAGTGAGACACAAAGATCATCGCCAAAGCGGCAGCAATCTCTTCCCTCGCTTTCCCTACGAACCTTGGGTATGTCCTATCTGGCCCAGGGGACTTATCTATCCTCATGTTTTTCAAAATTTCTAGCACATCCTCCTTCCTAACATCAACCTGTTTGAGCATATCTGCCTGTTTCATTCTGTCCTCACAAATGTTAAGGTCCCTCTAACTGGTGAATACTGAAGCAAAGTATTCATTAAGGACCTCCCCTATCTCCTCTGACTCCGTACACAAGTTCCCTCCACCATCCCTGATTGGCCCTACCCTCACTCTGGCCATCCTCTTGTTCCTCACATAAGTATAGAAAGCCTTGGGGTTTTCCTTGATTCTACCCGCCAAGGTTTTCTCATACTCCCTTCTAGCTCTCCTAAGTCCATTCTTCAGTTCCTTCCTGGCTACCTTGTAGACCTCTAGAGCCCTGTCCGATCCTTGTTTCCTCAACCTTAAGTAAGCTTCCTTCTTCTTCTCGACTAGGTGTTCCACATGTCTTGTCATCCAAGGTTCCTTCACCTTACCATTCCTTCCTCGCCTCATTGGGACAAACCTATCCAGTACTTGCAGAAACTGCTCCCTAAACAACCTCCACAGTTCTGACGTGCATTTCCCTGAGAACATCTGTTCCCAATTTATGCTCCGCAATTCTTGCCTAATAGCATTGTAATTCCCTCTCCCCCAATTAAATACTCTCCCCTACCGTCCACTCCTATCGTCTCCATGGCTATAGTAAAGGTCAATGAGTTGTGATCACTCTCACCGAGAGTTCTGACACCTGGCCTGGTTCGTTGCCCATCACCAAATCCCCCCACACCCCTCTAGTCGGCCTATCTACATATTGAATCAGAAATCCTTCCTGGACACCTGACAAAATCTGCTCCATCTAAACTATTTGTACTTAGGAGGTTCCAGTCTATATTAGGGAAGTTGAAGTCACCCATGACAACAACCCTATTACTTCTGCACCTTTCCACAGTCTGTCTCCCAATCTGTTCCTCTGTTCCACTGGGGGCCCTATAGAAAACTCCCAATAAAGTGACTGCTCCTTTCCTGTTTCTGACTTCCACCCATACTGACTCAGTAGACAAACTCTCTTCGACAACCTCCCTTTCTGCAGCTGTGATACCATTCCTGATTAGCAATTCCACTCCCCCACCTCTTTTACCTCCCTCCTTATTTCTTTTGAAACATCTAAACCCGGGAACAACCAACAACCATTCCTGCCCCTGTGTTATCCAAGTCTCCGTAATGGCCACAACATCATAGTTCCAGGTACTGATCCATGCTCTAAGTTTGTCACACTTATTCCTGACACTTCTTGTGTTAAAATTGACACACTTCAACTCGTCGCACTGACTGCAACTTTGCCCTATCAACTGCTTATCCTTCCTCACAGACTCTCTGCACGCTGTATCTGCCTGTACACCAGCTACCCCATCCTCTGATCTGTAGCTCTGGTTCCCATCCCCCTGCCAAACTAGTTAAAACCCTCCCGAAGAGCTCTAGCAAACCTCCCGCCCAGGATATTGGTGCCCCTCCAGTTCAGGTGCAGCCCATCCTTCCTGTACAGGTCCCACCTTCCGCAGAAGGTATCCCAATGATCCACACATCTGAAGCCCTCCCTCCTACACCAGCTCTGTAGCTACGTGTTCGGCTGCACTCGCTTTCTATTCCTGGCCTCACTCGCCCATGGCACCGGTAGTAATTCAGAGATTACTACTCTGCTCGTCCTGGCCCTTAGTTTCCATCCTAACACCCTATATTCACTTTTCAGGTCCTCATCCTTTTTACTAGCTATGTCATTGGTACCAATGTGTACCATAACTTCTGGCTGCTCACTCTCCCCCTTAAGAATCCTGTAGACTCGATCCGAGACATCCCTGACCCTGGCACCTGGGAGGCAACATACCATCTGGGAGTCTCGCTTGGTACCACAGAATCTCCTGTCTGTTCCCCTAACCATTGAATCTCCTATCACTATCGCTGCCCTATTCTCCCCCCTTTCCTTCTGAGCCACAGAGCCTGGCTCGGTGCCAGAGACCTGGCCGCTATGGCTTTCCCCTGGTAGGTCGCTCAGCCCCCAACAGTATCCAAAGCGGTATACTTATTATTGAGGGGAACGGCCAAAGGGGATCCCTGCACTATCTGCCTATTCCCTTTCCCTCTCCTGACGGTCACCAGCTACCTTTATCCTGTAACTTGGGTGTGACAACCTCCCTATAACTCCTATCTATCACCCCCTCAGCCTCCCGAATGATCTGGAGTTCATCCAGCTCCAGTTCCCTAACACGGTCTGTGAGGAACTGGAGTTGGGTGCACTTCTCGCAGGTGAAGTCAGAAGGGACACTAGTGGTGACCCTTACCTCCTCCATCCTTCAAGAGGAGCATGCAAATGCCCTAGCTTCCATTTCTTCTATTCTAGATTGCCAAAAGAATAAAGAAAAGAAAACTTACCTTTCTGACCCTCAACACAGTCTTTTTTTTTGTTAGAGGAGGAGGATGGGTGGGAGACACTACACGTGTAGTGTTTCGGGTTTAGCCAATGCCCGAATATATTAGTTCACTTCCCGGCTGCCCCCTGCCTTGTGCTCTCACCTGTCTCATCACTCAAATCAAGAAGGCCGCTGACTCACGAGGCAAGTTTTTTGAAGGGAAACATTACCTTCCCGGCTGCCCCCGGCTCCTGCTCCCACCTCTCCTGCCGCTGAAATCAAGAAGGAGGCTCTCTGTATTTTGGCGAGACCATGCAGACGCTACGACAACGGATGAATGGAAACCGCGCAACAATCGCGAGGCAGGAGTGTGCCCTCCTAGTCAGGGAACACTTCAGTGATCAAGAATGTTCAGCCTCTGATGTTTGGGTCATTCTCCAGGGCGGCCTTCAAGATACACAACAATGCAGAATCGCCAAGCAGAAACTGATAGCCAAGTACCATACCCATGAAAATAACCTCACCCATGATCTTGGGTTCACGTTGTGCTACATGTAACCCCAATAGACTGTACTGTGTTTGTAAAATCTTCCTTACTATCCTGTTTTGATGCCATCACCTTGATAACTTGTTATGATCTCTCTACCTTAAACTACATACAGTTTTGGATTACTCATTACTTTGGTTAGACCCTCACCATGTGACTCTTATCCCAGCCATTTGGTTTGTCTCTAGCACCATCTTATTTTTGACTTTTTGGAATTATCTCTGCCTCAATTAATCAGATCATAGGGCATTCCTTCACTTGCTATTCAGCTGTTGACACTTTACTCACACCATTTGTAGTATCTTTTGACACACTTAATTCACTAGAATTATCTTGCGAGGATCTCTCCGCCTATAAATTCTGTGCCTGTGTGCTTCCTTCCACTTCACCTGACAAAGGAACAACACTCTGAAAGCTTGTGATTTCAAATAAACCCTGTTAGACTACAACCTGGTATTGTGTGACTTCTGACTTTGTCCACCCCAGTCCAATACCAGCACCTCCACTTCACTGCATCATGGGTCAGCTCCTGGGCCTAGCCAAGCTGACCACTGGAGGTGGTCATCAGACCCGATTGTCTGTCTCCCATTTGAGGTTGTTTGTGCCAGATTGTCCACGGAAAGAGAGCACGTGGGTGCCCACTGGCATGCTGGAGGCCAGCCACAACCAATAAGCACCGCAGGGGACTGCAGTGTGTCATCTCTCCCCAAATCAAATTTTACCTTTGCTAAAGTTTCCTTTCATGCTTTGATTTGTGTTGCAGTGCCCCAGAAAGGGGAATGTTCTGAGTTAATTTTGATTGCCCCTAACTTATAGGTTCTCAGGAGACCGTCTAAAAGGTTAGGGTGAATAGACCAGGTCTTTTTCCCGGTGGGGAGGCAGTCAAAATCTGGAGGGCATAGCATTAAGGTGAGAGGGGAAAGATTTAAAAAGGACCTGAGTTGTAACTTTTCACAAAGGGGATGGTGCATGTATGGAACAAGCTAGCAGAGGAAGTGGTGGAGGCTGGTACAATTACAACATTTAAAAGGCATCCGGGTGGGCACATGAATGGAAAGAGTTTAGAGGGATATTGGCCAAATGCTGACAAATGGGATTCGGTCAGTTTGGGATGTCTGGTCAGAGTGAATGAGTTGGACCGAAGGGTCTGTTTCTGTGCTGTATGACTATGATTCCTGGTCAAGCTGACTATTAACAAGTCCAGGCATTAGACCTTGAAAGGATTGTTAGACCTGGTTACCTTATTCTCTTTTCATGGTTATGCCCATACCGAATGTCCATGAAGAGGAATGTGATGTCTACCGGCACATTTGAGGCCTTCTGGAACCTGACAGCTTTGAAATTATGCTTTGATTTAATATGTCACTTTTTTTTAGAGGATTTGATTTTGTTTGTGCAGCGCCCCTTTGATTCAGCCATCTGGTTAACTTGATAATTCCTGTGATGTGACTTTCAAAATAGGACTGCACTACTGCGTGTACTCGGGAGACAGGAGATGTGCAAGGCTGTATCCTGTGGACAACCCACTGCCAAGGGTAAGCTCTTGTGCTAATTTCTATTTTATCGTTTGGCTTTCATTCATTCACACTTTTGCTATTATCATTGCTGTTGGTAGGAGCTTGCTGCATGCAAATTGATTGTTGCGTTTCCTACATGATGGTGGTAGCTATGCTTCACAAGTTTTTTTTACCAGCTATAAAGTTGATTGGAACATCCTGAAGTTATCAAAGCTTGGTAAGGAAACTGAAAATTGAAGTCATTCCTTTTACCTTGTGAGGTGAGCATCAAGGGCTGGGACAATATCTGTTGCCTTTGAGACGGTGGTGGTGAGCTGCCTTCTTGAACTGCTGCAGTCCATGTACTGTGGGTAGACCCACAATATCATTAGGGAGGTAAGGTCCAGGATCTTGACCCAGTGACAGTGAAGGAATGGCGATATATTTCCAAGTCAGGATGGTGAGTGGCTTGGAGTGGAACTTGCAGATGGTGGTGTTCTCATGCATCTGCTGCCCTTGTCCTTCTAGATGGAACTAGTTGTGGGTTTGGAAGGTAGTGTCTAAGGCTGTGCAGGGCATCTTGTAGATAGTACACACTGGTGCTGTTAGACATCAGTGGAGGAGAAAGTGGATGTGTGTGGATATAGTGCCACTACAGCAGGCTGCTTTGTCCTGGATGGTGTCAAATCTCTTGAGAGTTGTTGGAACTGCACCCATCCAGGCAAGTGAGGAATATTCCATCACACTCCTGACTTGTGCCTTCAGATGGCAGACAGGCTTTGGGAGTCAGGAGGTGGGTCACTCACTGTAGGATTCTGAGTCTCTCACCTGTATTTATATGGTGAATCCAGTTGAGTTTCTGGTCAATGGTAACCCCACTATGAAGAGGTAGTGGTTAGATTCTCTCTTGTTGGTGATAGTCATTGTCTGGCATTTGTGTAGCACAAATGGACACTACCCTGATGAACAGCTGCAGAGATGCCCTGGAGCTGAAATGACCGATCTCCAATCAGCAGAGAGTTTTCCCTTGTTTCCCACTGATTCCAGTTCTGCTAGGGTTTCTTGATGCCACACTTGGTTGAATGCATCCTTGCTGGCAAGGGCTTTCATTCTTACCTCACCTGTGGATTCAAGTGGTCATGGCGGACCCAAACTGGACATCACTGAGCATCACTTTACCAACGATCGAGAGTGTATTGATGGGGTGGTAATTAGCCAGGTTGAATTTGTCATGCTTTTTTGTGTAGAGGACATACCTGGGCAATTTTCCACATTATTGGGTTGATGCCAGTATTGTAGCAATACTGGAACAGCTTGGCTGTGCGTGCAATAAGTTCTGGAGCACAAGTCATCAGTACTATTGCCAGAATGTTGTCAGGACCCACAGTGTTTGCAGTATCGAGTGCCTCCAATCATTTCTTGATATCACATAGAGTGAATTGAATTGGCAAAGACTAGCATTTGAGATGCTGGGATTCTGAGGAGGAGGCCGAGATGGATCTTCTGGCTGGAGATTGTTGCGAATGCCTAAGCCTTATCTTTTGCACTGATATGCTAGGCTCCACCATCATTGAGGATGGGGATATTTGTAAAGCCCCCTCTCCCAGTGAGTTATTTAATTGTCTATTGCCATTCACAACTGGACATGGCAGGACTGCAGAGCTCAGGTCCGATCCATTGTTGTGCTACCACCTCTGCTGGGTCTGTCCTGCCGGTGGGACAGCACATATCCAGGGATGGTGATGGTGGTGTCTGGGACATTGCCTGTAACGTATGATTCTATGAGGATGACTATGTCAGGCTGTTGTATGACAGTTTTCCCAATTTTGGTACAAGGTGCCAGATGTCAGTAAGGAGGATTTTGCAGTGTCAATGGGAAAAATGGGGCTGGAAAACAATTTGTAACAATGCTAAGACAAAGTATCAAATGACGCCCCCAACTCCTCCAAACCCTACCTCCAAATCATTACTCATCCCTCACACTCATATTTACTGAGGAACATAGCAAGAATATTAACAGATTCCTCAACCAGCCAGAGGATGCTGATGAATGGTTGGATGGATAGCCTCAGCATGTTCTGTCGCGTTAAATTGGATTTGGCATCGGATAGGATTTTACCTAAATTTCATTTTCTTTTTGAGCTTGTTCCTTTATTTTGGAAAGCTGTCTCTCAGCCTGACAGATGAGGCCCCATCAGTTGGATGAAATGTAGTGGAATAATTGACTTCAAATGGACAGATTGGTTTGAGCAATTCTGAAAGGATTAAGATAAATTTGCAGGAAGACCTAACTGTCTTAATTATCATATTCCAAGTTTGTCAGTGAATTGAACCATCAAATTGATCACTTTCTACCCAGGGTTCATCCATTGACAAAGACAATTGATAAGTTATTAACATCTGAAAGCTACTCCATGATATCAATGTATGAATCAGTTAGCAACTTATCATGAGAAATTCTGGTCGCCTTCAATAGGAAGGATGTTGTTAAACTTGAGAGGGTGCAAAAAAGATTTACAAGGATGTTGCTGGTACTGGAGAGTTTGAGCTATAGGGAGGTTGAATAGGCTGGGGCTATTTTCCCTGGAGAATCAGATGACCTTACAGAGATTTATAAAATCATGAGGGGCATGGATGGGGTGAATTGCCAAGGTCTTTTTCCTCATGTGAGGAATTCTAAAACTGGAGGGCATAGGGGTTTGAGGTGAGAGGGGAAAGGTTTATAAAGGACCTGAGGAGTAACTTTTTCATGCAGAGGGTGGTGCACATTGGGAATGAGCTGCCAGAGGAGCTGGTGGAGGGTGGTACAATTACAACATTTAAAAGGCATCTGGATGGGTATATGAATGGGAATGGTTAAGAGGGATATGAGCCAAATACTGGCAAATGGGACTGGGTTAGATTAGGATGTCTGATTGGCGCTGATGAGTTGGACCAAAGGATCTGTTTCCGTGCTGTATGACTCTATGACTCTAAATATCCCATGAAATGTGAATCACTAAGTTGCTGACCAATTTCCAAATCTCTAGTTCACTCTTATAATTTTTATAAAGCTTCTGCATTTGCGTATTAATTTTCCACTAAATTCACAACAAAATGTTGTCTAGTAAACAATATTGTAAGTCTCCTTTTGACTGTGTAATAATTGTTAATGGTTGGTCATCAACTTCTCTTGCCTCGAAAGTGAACTATACTAGATGTTGGCTATCATTCCTTCAGGTAGTGAATTTGCTTTATGATTTTAAAAATGATGACTTCCAAATCTTTACATCTTTTTCGTTGCCTTTTTGGTCTGATTCCTTTTTCCTAATTAAATCTTACTATCCCACTCATAATTTCTCTTTCTGAACTTGACTTGACATTGAATTCACCAATCTAATCACTACTTTCCTTCGTTTGAATCCTTAAAAGTCATTGCTTATGGAAATAGACTATTGATCATATTGTTTACCAAGGTCCCAGTTTGCACCATCAGCAACTTAATGGATCATAATTTTTAAAATCATAACCAAGCATAAGCAAATCAAAATAATGGGGTACAACATGAGATGCTCCAAAAATCGAAATCATTATCATAGGGTTCAGTGAAATATTGGTTACATTTTCTCAGAACCAAGTCTTTCACACTGAGAGGCATACAATGTTTTCTCTTTTTATGCGTTTCGTATCCTTACGCACTTATTTTACTTTGGTGAATAGTGGCAAAGTATTAAAATGGTTGGTGGGCTGATTATCAAACTGTTTCAATTATGCCATGAATGCACTTCCTTGGCCAATAATTGCTTGGGTAGGATTTGAACCTGTAGGTTCTAATTCAGAGATAGGGGACACTACTAACTGAACTATAAGAACTCTATCAGTATGCATTGGAGAGGCAATTACACTGCACTCATCTCCAACTGACTCAACTGAATGCCTTAATGACCATTCATTCACCAGTTGCCTGTTGTTAGTGGTCATTATAGAGTCATATAGAGTCAAACAGCATGGAAACAGACCCTTCTGTCCAACTCATCCATGCTGACCAGACATCCCAATCTGACTTAGTCCCATTTGCCAGCATTTGGCCCATATCCCTCTCAACCCTTTTTATTCATATACCTATTCAAATGCCTTTTAAATGTTGTAATTGCACCTGCCTCCACCACTTCCTCTGGCAGCTCGTTCCATACATGCACCAGCCTCTGTATGAAAATGTTATCCTTCAGGTCCTTTTTAAATCTTCTCTTCTTACGTTAAATATGTGCTCCCTAGTCTTGAAATCCCCCATCCTAGGGAAAAGACAACTACCATTAACTCTATCTATACCTCTCATTATTTTATAAACTTCTATTAGGTTGCCTCTTAACCTCCTTCGCTCCAGTGAAAAAAAGTCCCAGCCTATCCAGTCTTTCTTTATAACTCAAACCTTCCATACCCGAAAATATCTGAACTTTCTCCAGATTAATAATATCCTTCCTATAATTGGGTGACCAGAATTGGACACAGTACTCCAGAAGAGGCCTCACTAATATCCTGTACAACCTCAACATGACTTCCCAATTCCATATACTCAAAGGACTGAGCAATGAAGGCAAGCATGCCAAACACCTTTTTAACCATCCTGTATATATTTGACACAAACTTTAAAGAATTGTGTACCTGCACCGCTAGGTCCCTCTGTTCTACTACACTATCCAAGGCCCTACGATTAATTGTATAAGCCTTGCCCTTGTTTGTTGTACCAAATTGCAAAACCCTGCAATTATCCAAACTGAACTCCATCTGCCATTTTTCAGCCCATTGACCCATTTGATCAAGATCCGTTTGTAATCTTAGAAAACCAACCTTCAGTCTTCCAGGACCTCACCCATGGTTATCAATGATACAAATATCTCAGCAAATTGCACAGCAATCTCTTCCCTAGCTTCCCACAAGATTTCAGGAAACACATGATCAGGTCACCAGTATTTATCGACCTTTATGTGTTTTAAGGCCTCCAGCACCTCCTTGTCTGTAATATGAACTCTTTTCAAGACATCTTTATTTATTGCCCAAGTTCCCCAGCTTCCATGTCCTTCTCCATAATAAACACTGACGCGAATTATTCCTTTAGTATCTCACCCATCTCCTGTGGCTCCACAACATAGAAGGCCTCATTGAACTTTAAGAGTCCCTATTCTTTCCCTAATTACTCTTTTGCCCTTAATGCACTCGTAGAATCTCTTTGGTTTCTCCTTAACTCTGTTTGCTCAAAGCTATTTCATGTCCCTTCCTTCTTTCCTCCTTAAGTAAATTCATACCGCCCTTATAATCCTCCAGGGATTCACTCAATCTCAGCTGTCCATACCTGATATAAGACTACTTCTTTTTCTTGACTAAGTCCTCGATTTCTCCAGTCATCCAGCATTCCCTGTACCTACCAGCTTTGCCCTTCACACTAACATACTGCCTCTGAAGCCTCGTTATCTCATTTTTAAAAGCTTCCCATTGCCCAGTCGTCTCTTTACCTGTGAATAGTCTCTCCCAATCAACTTCTGAAAGTAGGAACACAAACAGAAGTTGCTGGAAAAGCTCAGCAGATCAGGCCGCATCTGTGAAGAAAAAATCAGAGTTAACGTTTCGGGACCAGTGACACGTCCTCAGAACTGGGGAAGGGTCATGAGACCCGAAACGTTAACTCTGATTTTTTCTTCACAGATGCTGCCAGATCTGCTGAGCTTTTCTGGCAACTTCTGTTTGTGTTCCTGAATTACAGCATCCGCAGTTCTTTCTGTTTTTATTTAGCAACTTCTGAAAGTTCCTGACTAATACTGTTAAAATTTAATGAATACTTTAGCATAGAAGTTTGATGAAAAGGTGTGTGATAACATCTCTGAAATGGTTGATTAGAAAATATCTGGTGGTTTGGTGGGGAGTTAGGTTAGTCCAGTAGGCTGGAAAACTAGCATGTGATTCAGAATAATGCCATCAGCTTGAGATTCAATCCATGCTTTAGCTGAGGCAGTCTCGGGGCCTGCCTCCTCAACCTTCCCTGGACAAAAGCCACCTTTGAATAATTAAGGGTGCTACCTGAATTAAAACAGAATCAGAGTAAATATGAACCTTGACCAGCCAAAGCAGATACTTTGACTAATAAACCAGGAAATGTGAGTTCAAATCTCCACGTGGAAATCCTTGAATTTTAACTCGGCTATTCTAACTTCCTTAAAGCCTAATGGTTGTCAGTCTGATTCTGCCTTGCACTGTAAAACTAAACTTGGAAAAAATTTGCCGGTTGGATTGCAACTTGACCCAAATTCTCAGTTAGTCACTCTGTCTCTGTCTCGCTGTGACCATGTTGCTTAGTCTCAGGAAACTCTTCGCAACTTAAGAGTACTAATTATTTCAACTTTTGCCCCTTCTTCTCTCTGATTCCTTGTCTCTGATGCTCACCCATTCCCTTCCACCTGCTGCCTCTCTTGTTCACTGCCTCTCCTGAAAGCTGGCCCTCCCACTCACCATTCCCTCTGCTGCACTCTCCCCTCAAACCTCATTGTAAGTGAAGGCTCTGGAGAGGGACCGGCAAGAGGGAGTGGCGGAGTGAATGAGAGGGACTACGAGTGACAGGGAATGAGATGGTCTTCTGGTGGCTGGTTAAAGGAGGGAGGATCAGCAAACAGAGGGTGGGGGGGAGGTGGTGGTGGTGGTGGGAGCAAGATTGCTGAATGAGAGTGTTGGGGAGGGCAGTGGTGATGGAGAAGGTTGATGTCCTGAGGTTGATGTCCTGGAAAAGCAGTGAGCAGGTGGGTAGGTGAGTAGAAGAGGTGGCGAGTCAGGGGATATGGAGAGGAAGGCAGTGAGCAACAGGTTGTGTAACTTCCTTAAAATAGAAAGAGGCAACAGCGCTAATGAGGGATGTCTTTAATTTTAACAACTGTACTAAAATGAAAAACATGTTGTTAGAACCCAATTCGAACAGGAATAAAGCCTGCAATTATTTAAGACACAGTTAACATCTCTCTGGGGATGAGCTAAAATCTGTCGTCATTTCACAAGTCTCTTGTGATTGTTGAAGAAAGAGGTGAAAGTTAGGAGGGCAACGGCCAATGTGTGTTCAACATGTCACAACGAGTAAAGGGACATGAAGTTAGAAGCTGAAAGGGATAGCAAAACTCCAGCCTTGTGCAGATCTGAATGTTTTAAAGAACTAAGGGGCACTGACAGGAATGAGTGATAATTTTGACTCATTTGTAGACTTGTTGATTTGGCCATTCAACCACAAATGCAAGGAAAACCACCTAAATGTAGGAAAGTGTTGCACCAGCTCAATGCCCAGTGTATCATAATTTCATCAGAAAGTTGCAGCCACATCATCTGTGCACCCATTGCTCCCAACACAACACAGTTGCTTGGAAACAGAAGGGGAAAACAAGTGGAAATGGAAGAGAAAAAAATGTTAGTTTTGGTTCAATGTTCAACGGGATTACTGACATTCTGCAGTGTGAATCAAGAAGCACAAGAGAAATTCATTATGTTTGGCTTGAAATCAAGGTATTTTGAACTCAGATACATCCATAAATTGTGTAACACCAGGAAAGAAATTGAAGCAGGCTGCCATTGGTGAGACTAATGTAATGGAATATTAAAATTGGTTATTCTGGCCTGGTACTGCAGTGATGTAACAGAGTAGTCATCATCTCACTTCCGCTAATGTGGCCAAATATTGAAGGAATACTGGAGGAGAGGGGAGCTGAGTGCTTCATTAGGTGCCTTTGATCAGAATGGACTTTAACAAGCATTATTGTTTTCTGTCGTACCGATCACATCTAACAATTGGGTTAGTTTGCCACTCTGAAGATGGATGCCAGGAGCAGCATTAGGCATATCCAGAAATGAGCTGCCAATCTGGTGAAGCTACAACCCAGGATGACTTGCATACTGAACAGTGAAAGGTCCATAGATCATAAGAGTTAGGGGAATTAGATTCAATGAGATCATGGATGATCTGATAATCCTCAACTTCACTTTCTTGCCTTTTCCGCATTACCCTTGATTCCCTTACAGATTAAGAATCTATCTCAGCCTTGAATCCGACTTAACGACCCAGCCTCAACAGTCCTCTGCAGTAAAAAATTCCATAGTTCACTACATTTAGAAGATACTCTCCCTCATCTCTGGCTTAAATGTGCAACCCTTATTCTGAGATGATGCCCTCTGGCCCTAGACTCTCCACAAGTGGAAACAACCTCTCTGCATCTACCCTGTCAAGTTCACTCAGAATTTTCAATGTTCCAATAAGGTTGCCTTTCATTTTTCTAAACTGCAATGACAACAGACCCAACCTACTTAACCTCTTTCCATAAGATAGCCCCTCCATACTTAGATGAGCTTAGTGTACCATCTCTGGACTGCTTCCAATGCCTTTGTTTTTCCTCAGACAAGGAGCCAAAAATTGTTCACAATATTCCAGCTGTCTGGCTAGTACATTATGTAGCTTCTGTAAGACTTCTCTATTTTTATGTTCCATCCACTTTGAAATAAAGGCTAACATTCCTCTAACCAATTAAACTTGGGTGCTAGTTATTTGTAATTTATGCACAATGACTCCCAAATCCATAGGTACTGCAGCTTTCTGCAGTCTTTCTCCATTTAAATAATATTCAGCTCCTCTATTCTTCCTGCCAAAGTGCACAACCTCACATTTTCCCACATTATAGTCCATATACCATGTTTCTACCTATGCAGTTAACCTGTCTATATCCCACTGCAGACTCATTGTGTCATCCTCACTCCAGGCCTTCCCACCGATTTTTCTATCATCCGTAAAGCTAGTGATTATACATTTACTTCCCTCATCCAATTCATTAATGTATGTTGTAAATAATTGTGTTCCAGCACTGATCCCTGTGTCACACCACTAGTTATAGGTTGCCGTCTCAAAAATGACCCTTACGCCAACTCTTTGCTTTCCATTAGTTAACCACTCCTCTATTCTCACTAATATATTACGCCAAACACTAGGGACACTTATTGTATTAAGTAGACTCATGCGTGGTACCTTATTGAAAACCTGTTTGAAATCCAAATATATTACATTTACTCTTTCTTCTTTATCTACCCTACATGGAACCTCTGCAAAGAATTCTAATAAATTTGCTGGGCTTGATTACACCTCCATAGTGCCATGCAGATTCTCTTTGATTATCTTATGTATTTGTAAATTCTCTGTTATTATACCCTTTATAAGCAACTTGAATGTTTACCAAATGACAGATGTTAAGCTAACTGGCCTATAGTTACTTCATTTTTGTCTCTCTCCCTTTTTGAACTAAAGGTGTCTCATTGGCAGCTTTCTAAACTTCTGAAACTATTCCAGAATCAAAGAATTCTTATAAGATTGCTACTAGTGCATCCACTATCTCTGTAGTTGCTTCCTTTAAAATCCTAAGGTGTAACCCACTGGGTCCAGGGGACTTACCCGCATTTTACCTCATTAGTTTCCCTAGTGCTTTGTCTCTTGTGATAGTTATTGTATTTATCTCATCTCCACCTTTTGCCCATTGATTATTTAGTAATTTTGGAATGCTAATAGTGTCTTCTACTGTGAAGATTGACGCTAAGTATTTATTCAAATCCTCTGCCATTTCCAAGTTCCCCATTTTTATTCCCCAGGTTTGTTCTCATATAGGCCTATGTTCACTTTGGCTTCTCTCATTGTTTTTATATATTTAAAAAACTCTTACTGTCTATTTTTATATTACTTACTAGTTTGTCTTCATAATTTATTTTCTGTTCTATTATTATTTTTTATTGGTGTTTGATACTTTCCTAATCTGGATTACCATTAACCCTTGCTACATTGTATTTTTTTTTCTTTCAACTTGATGCTATTCATAATTTCCCTAGTTAACCATCGTCAGTTTACTGTCCTTTTCCTTCACTAGGTATATCTTTGTTGTGAGCAATAAACTATTTTCTTAAAAAATAGATATTGTTTCTCAACTATCTTTTCTGCTAAACTCCTTTTTCAATCCACTCTAGCCAACTTTGAACTTTAAGTAATCCCCTTATTTGAGTTCAGCGCAGTTGTTTATGACCCAAGTTCCTCCCTTCTTTTTCTGCTGCCCTTCACTAAACCCTCTAGAAAAGATCTCTGCAGCCATTCAGCTTTGATCACAAAAGCTGAAATACTGGCTCTCTTTTCAGGGAGTCATGTTTTGGAGTTATTTTTGCCCTTGCAATTTCAACTACCTCATCATTTGTCTTGTGCTCTCTGTATGGAATTTTCAGCATGCGTCTTTGCACCCACATCCCGAAGGTCTCTCTTTCCTTCCAAAGATCTTTACCCATTGTCCTGGTTTCTGTGAAATACAGGGAAGTGGATAGAAAACAGCACCCAATGAGCTTTTCCCTTGTTTGAAGCTTGAGTTTTCTCATTGTGAGCACATCCTTCACCTTTGTAGAATCATATCTGGCTGTATATATCCTTCACTGACCATCTGCATCATATCTGCTGTTATCATTTGTCCTAAATAAGCAAACTTATCGATTAGTTCCAGCGTGACATCAACCAGTTCAATCATAGAATCCCTACAGTGTGGAAGCAGGCCATTTGGCTTATTGAGTCCACACCGGCCCTCCGAATTGCATTCCATCCAGACCCAAAGCCCTACCCTTTTGCTGTAACCTTGCATTCCCCATGGCTAACCTACCTAGCCTGCACATCCCTGGACACTACAGGTAATTTAGCATGGCCAATCCACCTAACCTGTACATCTTTGGACTGTGGGAGGGAACTGGAGCACCCGGAGGAAACACACAGAGACATAGGGAGAATGTTAAAACTCCTCACAGACAGTCACCCAAGGGTGGAGTTGAACCCGGGTCCCTGGCGCTGTGAGGCAGTAGTGCTAAGCACTGAGCCACCGTGCTACCCCTAAAACACAATCTTCACTCTTGTCTCTTCTCATGTATTTCTTCTAACCGTCATTGCTTTTTTTTTGTCTTTTTGATGTTCAAATTCAATTTGTATCCTTCAACTATTGGATTCTTTTTGGTCTGTCTTTATCGTTCCCCATAAAACATTAAATTTAACTGAATTATCAATACCACCACTAAACTGTTCTCCCACTGACAACGTCTCTTGATTCATTCCCTCAAGCCCATAACTACCTCTTTTCATGTTGGATTTGCTAGGTACATGTGAGAAAGGTCCTTGTGAGTTCATTTCAAGAATTCTGTGACCTCTATACCTTTTATATTAATTCTGACCTTTATTCATATGAGGGTACCTCAAATTCCCTACTAGTACTGTCCTATTATTTTAGCATTTCTCTGCATTTTGTTCAATTATATACTCTTCTGTCTCCCTCTGACTTTTGGTGGGGCTGTATAATATATTCCAAATACTACATTACCCCCATTTGATCCTCGGTATGGCCTGCCTAACATAATATCCTTCCTTGCATTGGCATCTTTTTAAAAACCAATTTTGAAACTCGCATGTTTTATCCCCTTCTCTATCTCCCCCATGAAAATCCTGTAAGCAGGACTGCTGATTTGACACTCCTGACCTTTTTTGAAGGAACATTTTGGTGAAAGCCATGTGATCCAAGAGTCTTTCTGTGCACTTAGTTCAGCTGCCAACTTCACTGGATTCCTTGCACTGAAGAAAATACTTTTGATCAATAAACACCTTTCATTACCTATTTTCTAGCCTTTGTTTCCTTGCGTTCGCTTGTTAATTTTCTGCCTTCAGCTTCCAGCTTTGCTCCTCTCACTTTGGACTGTGACCTCAGTTTCCCTTTCCCAGACAAACTTGTGTAATCCATCTTTGACAGAACTGGCAGAACTCCCTGGCAAGCTATTTGACCTCATTCTGTTCAGGTGCAACCCATCCAGCTGGTACAGATCCCACTTCTCCTCAAAATCACCACTGGAATTGTGCTCTTCTACTTGTGGATGCTTACCAAGCTCTGGATCTCAAGTACCTCCAAACTGATGACAATTCCTACACGTGTCATTGTCCACGAGGCGAGAAACATCTGGAATTCCCATATGCTTCATATATTCTGTCATTTTACCCATTCCCTTAACTTAGAAAGAGAAAATATCTACTCACTAATCAATCATTTACCTTCTGACCTATGACATTACACTTTGATTTTTATTGATCTTTTATGGATTTGTTAAATCCATCGCTCAGGTGCATTTACTGACCCAGGTTTCCGCTATTTATGCTTAGCTTATAAATTTTATTCCTTTCACTTGGTAGGCCCCTAACCGCCATCTAAACTGGCAGTAAGTGTTAGTTTTGTGAGATGCACCTTTTTCTGATGAATTCATTTCCAAAACCCATGTTCAGCTCAACCCACTTAACCTGGGAAAGCAGCCAACATCATCAAAGACCCCCACCACCCCCATTATACTCTCTTCCACCCTGTTCCATTGGGCAGAAGATACAAAAACTTGAAACCATGTATCAACAGATTTAAGAATAGCTTCTTCCTTGCTGTTGTCGCTTATGAATGGAACTCTCGAATATTCGAGTTGATCTTTCTCTGCACTTTCTCTGTAGACGTAAAACACTATATTCTGCATTCTGATCTATTACCCCTGATGTACTCGTGTAAGGTATGATTTGTCTGGTTAGCACACAAACAATATTTATCACTATATCTCGGTACATGTGACAATAGTAAATCAAATCACATCAGAATGATCTCTGGTTAGATGAAATGAACATGTGTGTGTGAAATCCCGTTGTCTATCTCTCCCTCCATTGCAGCCAATGCAGGGAATTCCTCAGGGAGTTCCATTGCAACACAACAGGGATGAGTCAATAGTATTCACTGTATCAGCAGATTAATTTTTCTCCAAAAGGGCAATGGTGAAAGAATAAGGAGAGGAAGGAGGGGGACAGAAGTGGATAAAGGTGAATGATATTACTGAATGGAAGTTTTTGGAAAAACTTTTAAGTGATCAAAAGCCACCTACAACTCTTTAAAGTTGCTTAGCACGGTTTGTTAAGCTAAAGGGAGACATCAAAAATGAGCTGCATACTGGTAACCTTTAGAAAAGAGGTGTAAAACTTCCCAGCACCACAGGACATCATGTTGATCCATTGAGCCTGTTCTGATTCTTGGGAAGATCAGTTAATCTCTTTCCACCTTCTACAAAGTATTCTATTCCATTCCATACGTGTTCCACTCAAAGGCAGTTTCTGGGCTCATTGTTGGTTAATACTCCACTCTAAACATTTTCCTTGGCAACTTCAGTCAATGATTGGTTTGCCATTGCCTTACACTCTTTGGGGCAGGATGAGGAAACAGGTTCCAAGTCCATATCAGCCCGAATGGGAATTGAGTGTGTGTGTTGATGGCGTTGCTCTGAAATACATACTGACCATCTAACCAACTGAGGTAACCGGTTCCCCTCAAAACATTGACCCATTCCCCTTTTCATAACTATTTGACCATTTTTCTGGCAGGGCATAAAATGTCCCATCAATCCTTGCTGGTTAAGTATTTTCATGAAATCCTTTCAGCCAGGTTCTCGGCCTGGAAATCAGGTCTTCCACTTGTTTGAAAGATTGAGCCCTGTCTCATTCTTTGTTGGAAGTTGGGTCAGGGAATAGCTCTATCTAATTTAGACAGTGTTCTATAGTCTTTTTCAAACCAGAAGAAGAACAAGAAGTGTTCTCTCAGTGTCCTAACTCTGAGACTTGGTGAGGGCCTGGTGATTCAGTGATTTTAAGTGTCACTATTTTAATCATTGCATTAACAAGCATATATAGTCATTCACAGGAGGAAGCCATTTGATCCATCAAGTGTAGATATATTTGACTTTTAAAATTTGTACAAAAGGAACTTGGTATAAGCTTACTGAGCCAATAGCATCCTTCTATTGCCACAAAGTCGATCTCTCTCTATGAGTGAACTTTGTATTGTTCCATTGTTTCCACTCTGGGCTAATTGCTGTGCCAGCTATCAGTCAACTTCTGCTGGTACTTTCAAAAGAAAATTTGGAAAATTCAAGCCTTTCATTTCCTGTCAGCTGCTTATGCAACACTGTCATCTGTTTGCTATTAGTGTATCCTGTAAACTTGGAAGTTTCCAAAGCAGGGTAGTCAGGGTAGTCTGTTGTAGCACAGTCATGGAAATGATATGGAAAACCATCATGGACAATTTTCAATGTAACTACAACACAAGTGGAGAGAGTATAACCAGTTGGGATTGTGACTTACTTTGGCAATTTCTTGAAACTCATAATCCACTTTCAGAAAATAATCAAATGTCAGGCCAGAATGAATTTCACCTGTTGACTGTTGCATTATAAGACAATGGGTTCAAACCTTTTTCCAAAAACATATCTAGGTTGGCACTCTCAATGCAGGAAGTGCAATACGGTCTTTCAGAAGGGCCAGTAAACCAAAGCTGTATCTGCCCTTCCAGGGGAACATATATGATTCCAAGGAGACTTTCTGGGTGTTTTGACCAACATTTATTCATCAGTCAACATTACTGAATCAGATTATTTGCTAATTATCACCTTGCTGTTTGTGGAAGCTTGCTGTGTGTCAACAGGCTGCTGCATTTCCTACAGTACAACAACGATGCTGCTGTTTAAAAGAAGTACTCCTTTGGATGTGAAGCCCTTTGAGATTGTAAAGGTTCCTATATAGAATCAAATTTTCTTTTCTCATTATCCATATGCTGTCCTCTTGTTCAGCCATCAGGGTGGAGCGCCACTGATACAAGTAAGATTGTTGTTTGTGATTTTATTTTGTGTAAGCCCCAGTCGCCCACTGGGAAAACTGCCTCTTCAACAACATTCCATTGCAAAAGTATCAGGGGAAGACAATGTACAACCTCTCCAAATTTCTCCCTCTGTCAAAACTGGTCAAACAGATTATCTGGTCCTTATCCCGGTGATTATTGTGACTAAAGGGAGGCACGGTGGCTCAGTGGTTTAGCACTGCTGCCTCATAGCGCTAGGGACCCAGGTTCAATTCCACCCTTGAGCAACTGCCTTTGAGGAGTCTACACATTCTCCCCATGTCTGTGTGGGTTTTCTCCGGGTGCTCCAGCTTCTTCTTGAAGATGTGCAGGTAAGGTGGATTGGTTATGTTAAATTGCGCATTGTGTCCAGGGATGTGCAGGCTAGGTGGATTAGCCACTGGAAATGCTGGGTTACAGGGAGGAGGGTGGGTCCAGGTAGGATGCTGTTCGGAGGGTTGGTGTGAAATTGATGGGCTGAATGGATTGCTTCCACACTGTAGAGATTCAATGATCACAATGCTGGTTTTGGGAATATGTTGTGCACAAATTGTAACTTTTTCTCAATTTCTTCTTTCCAACTCATGAACAACCAAAACAAGTAATATGAAGCTTTTGAAGAACATGGAAGTACAGTATTTTGTCACCGTTGCATCACTTTCCAAAGGGATCAAGCACACATAAGAATTTTTAAAAATTCACTTGTGGGACATGGGTGTCAATGGTTGGACAGTATTTATTGCCTGCCCCTAGTTGCCCTTGAGAAGGTGGTGACGAGCTGCCTTAAACAGCTGCAGTCCATGTGCTGTAGGTTGACCCACAATGCCCTTTAGGGAGGGAATTCCAGAATTATGACACTGAAGGAACATATGTCAGGACAGTGAGTGCCTTGGAGGGGAACTTGCAGGTGGTCATGTTCCCATGTATCTGCTGCCTTGTCTTTGTAAATGGGTGTGGTCGTGAGTTTGGAAGGATGCTGTTGCAAGAGAATGAGTGCATTGCTGCAGTGCTCTTGCAGATGGTACACACTGCTGCCACTGAGCATCGGTGATAGAGGGAGTAAATTTTGTGTCTTGGTGGTGTCCAGTTTAGTGGGTGTTGTTGGGAGCTGCACTTGTCCAGGCAAGTGGAGAGTATTACATCTTACTCTTGACTTGTACTTTGTCGATGGTGGACAGGCTTTGGTGAGACAGGAATTAAGTTACTCACTACAGAATTCATAGCCTCTGGCCCGCTTTCATAGCCATTGTATTTATACTGCTAGTCCAGCTCACTTTCTAGTTGATGGTAATGCCAGGATGTTGATATCCTTAGTTTGCCAGATAGACATACATAAAATATACAGCAGAGAAACAGGCCATTAACTGCTCTGAGCCAGCATTTCTGCTCTAGGTAAGCCAACTCCAACCTTATTCCCCTCACCTTATCAGAATGGTATTCCATTCCTCTGTATTTATGTAGCTTCCCTTTTAATGCATCTAAATTGTAGAGATGGGTTTTTGTGAAAATGCAGATGAACCTATGAGACATGCTGTGATGTAACCATGCCCTCAGTAGTTATGTGCGAGAGAATCTGCGAGTAGGATGGAACTAGAGGAGCTGACGGTGAAGATTTCTGCTGCAAGACTGTCATGTATATTCTGTTAATACTAAAGAAGTAACTTGAGGCCTGAGCTGATCTGAACAGACAAATCCACACACTTCATGCTTCAAGTCGTCAACATGGTGGTGCATTCAACATTTTTTTTCACTCTAAATAAAACATGATAATCCCTACTATCACGCAACCTGTGTCACACTAAAATCCCTCAAAGGGTTTCCTCACCACAAAGATAGGTGTGGTGTTATCACCTTTGGAGTGGTATCTCTTTAAGAACTCAATATGTAAAAGAGCTAGTACCAGATGTTGTCACATGAGCACAGGCTCTCTGCACTGCCACCATTGAAACTTAGACTGTATCTGGAGATTACTCCATACTGTTTTTATTAGTTTAGTTGTAAATAAAACCACCAAAGATCTTACATAAACAGGGTCTACATAAATCATTTAGATAACACAAGACTATTATTACATGGTGCACAGCTGGGATTTTAACCAAACATTGAAGAAACCAGTCTTGCAAGCTAGGAGGCTAAGGGAAACAACAGCACTCAAAATATAATGGAAATCCAGAAGTTCCCACAATTTTGAAAATAGAAGGAAATGAGAATTCTTTGCAAACTGTGAGTACCTCTGAGTTGGCCAGATTCATGCAATCACATCAAACCTACCGTATCTAAAGACTGTTTCAATTTTGAACAGTTGTTTGGAGTCAGCTCTACTTTGAACAAATAGATAACATACCTACATTTAAACATGATAAAAAAAAGGGAGCTGCTTTCAGGAACAGTGCAGATCCAACAGAACAAATTGCTAGCCAATAACAGAAAAGAACCTTAGGTGTAGTGCTGAGTGCACAAAGTTAAATATAGCGTGAAAAGACAAAAGAAAAAGCAGAAGGATGGATTTTAACCCCTTCCCCCACCCATTTGAACTGGAAAGTCATGGATCTATTATCCAAGTTCAAACTGTTTAAACAAAGAATCCAGCTATGTTTAAGAAACAGTTAAACAAGCTATGAACAGGGGGGGTTGCACAGAGTCAATGCCTCAGGCATATCTGAAGAAGACCAGATGATTATAGTTCTAAGGAAGGGTCACTTGACCCAAAACATTAATTCTGATTTCTCACCACAGATGCTACCAGACCTGCTGAGCTTTTCCAGCAATTTCTGTTTTTGTTTCTGCTTTACAGCATCCACAGTTCTTTCAGTTTTTATTAAGATTGTAGAAGTATATGGAATACTCTAGAAGGCAGGTTGTATTTGGGAGTCACCTTTAGGATTCATTGCTTAGAATTGATGTGCTATAGGTAAAAGCCACAGGAATCAATACATCAGTTTGTCAGCAGATGCTATAACATGAGCAATGAATGTGACATTTCAGAGGTTGAGCTGTTAGTGCAGATTATGGAGTAAGTGATTGCCTCAACACCTATCAAAGAGTTCCAAAAAGACCTAGAGTCATAGCATCATGCAGCATGGAAACAGACCTTTCAGTCCAACTCATCCATGTTGACCAGATTTCCCAAGCTAAACTAATGCCATTTACTAGTGTAAGAACAGAAATCTCACAACATTGCTTTACTGCTAGCAGTAAATATGTAGCCATTGGAGCAGACATCTGCAGGCATTAGATTCAGCAAACTGTGTTAATATTGCAACCAGGGTGCAAAACTCAAGCAATATATATGGTAAGTATAGTCTATTGCACCCACCATGAAGCTGTCCTGCTTAGAAAGATCTGTGCAAGGAGTGTGGTGTAAAAGGATACTGGATTCGCATATGCAAAAAATCTAACTCTAAAGATGGAACAGAGATTACAATAGGGGTCAACCAAACAGAAGACAGGTGCAGCAGTATAGCAACAGCAATTTGATATTCACATTATAGGAGCTACGTGATAGCACTGGAGAGGATGTAGAATAGATTTATCAGAATGTTGCCTGGGTTGGAGAGTTTCAGTCACGAAGAGAGATTTTGGACAGACTGGGATTGTTTTCCTTAGGGGAGATTGAGACAAGACATGATCGAGATATATAATATTATGAGGATCATAAATAGGGCAGACAGGAAGAAAGATTTCCCCTTGATAGTGGTATCAATGACCAGGGACATAGATTTAATGTAAGAGACAGAAGATTTAGAGGAGATGTGAGGAAAATGTTTTCACCCAGAGGGTGGTGGGAATCTGGAACTCACTGCCTGTAAAGGTGATAGAAGCAGAAACCGTCATAACGTTTAAGCAGTGTTTAGATGTGTACTTGTGATGCCATGGCATACAAGGCTTTGGGTCAAGTGCTGGAAAATGGGATTAGAATAGTTAGGCGATTGTTTTTGACCAACACAGTTATAATGGGCCAAAGGGCCACTTACTGTGCTGTCTATCTCTCCTAGGTGAGAGAGACCTGCATAAATGTAAGGTGGTACACAAAGTTCACAGCAAGACAGGCCCAAGCCAAGACCCAGAGTGGAACAATTTTCAAGCAGAATATAAACAAACTTTCCCCATGGTGAATGTAACACATTGTGCTGGCCAATGTCAACCAACTAAAAGCTTTGACCGCAATCAATATCATTCACCAAATAAAAATGGCTAAGACATCCCCAAAGCTGAGATTAACACAGGAGCTGGTGCAAATATTCTACCAGACTGAACGTTGAAGGTAATGTACTGAGATCATTGGAGATCAATAGTACAAGCAACAACCACTAAACTGACTACATGTGATGGTTGCCAATCCCTTGTGTTGGTACACTAAAAATGCAAGACAGCTATGGCGATTTGGAATGGAAACCACAAATATTTTAGACATGGGTAGGCTGGAAGTGGTTGAACTACCAGAGCTAATGAGCCCCAACTTTGTGACTGTCTATGAGATCACTGAGTTACCCCTGGTGGCAGAAGGGAATTTCTGCATTGACAAGGGTCACTAGCCACAGCAAGGTGGAGAATTGTTATACCCTCCAGCAAAATTCCATCAGTCCCAGGGTGGAATGGTGCAACTGAACTCTTTACCGTGAATGGAGATGATGTCACGTTAGTCACCAATTATTTCTCCAAATCCAAAGGTCAGACAGGTAATGAACACTTCAAGCATGTCCATGATAGACATATTGAGAGCCAAACTCAGATTTTTTTTAATCTCCTGTTTATATTTGTCAGTCAAGGCTCCTGGATTGGACCAGATTAACAGCCCCAATCAAGGATCTCATAGTCAATAAGATCCATCTGGCCCTGGTTCCAATCACTACAGCATGCAAAGGATCTTCCTGAATTATTTACATGATTTATTTGCACGTATCTTACATTGATTTGCTCTAGTTCCCCTATGTGGAAACATCTTCTCTTTGTTCACCCTGTCAAAATTTTTAAAACTTCTATGAGGTGGCCCCTACCTTCTATTTTCTAGTGTGAGAGGCTTAGCTTTGTCCAGTCTTTCTCAAAGTGCCAGTTCTTGTAAGTCTTGTACAGTATTTGTATATCCTTTTTATAATTTGGTGACCAGTGCTATGTTGGGCTTCTTCAAGTGAACGTGTTCTGCAGAGCTGCTCAGACAGCAGTCAGGTTGGGCGGCACAGTGGCTCAGTGGTTAGCACTACTGCCTCACAGCGCCGGGGACCCGGGTTTGATTCCAGCCTCCGGTGACTGTGTGTGTGGAGTTTGCTCATTCTCCACATGCCTGCATGGGTTTCCTCCGGGTACTCCAGCTTCCTCCCACAGTCCAGAGATGTGCAGGCTAAGTGGATTGGCCATTGCTAAATTGCCTGTATTGTCCAGGGATGTGTGGGCTAGGTGGGTTAGCCATGAGAAATGCAGGTATACAGGGGTAGGGAAGGTGGGGGTGGGTCTGGATGGGATGCTCTTCAGAGGATTGGAGTGGACTTGATGGGCCAAATGGCCTGCTTCCACACTGTAGGAATTCTATGATTCTAAGTACTTCTGAATAACAAACACAGAAACTGTGACAGACAGTGAACTGGTTGCCATGCAGGAAAGAGCCAGCTGTCTCCTTACAATGTGACTGACTTCTGGAGGTTAAGAACATCCTTCGCAAATGCATGAGAGGTTATAAGCCGTGTAAAATGACCTACTTGCCACTTGTATAGATTAGTGGAATGGCTTGTCACCTAGTTATTTTTAAATTAATTATGTCCTTTAAATCAATTAGGTGTGACAGGGATTCGATTGAGCTCATAGGCCAAGCATGTTAGGGACAACATGATTTTACAACATGTGTCCAGATGGAGTTGATACTGGGGCTTCCAGGAATTAAAGATTAATCTCCTGGACATTATGGTGAGCAAATTAACGTCACAGGGACATTAATAAAATGCCCATGATATTTTTTGTCACTTTCTTTACAGGAAATAGTCACAAATGTATCATTAACAGGATAAAAAGGGATTTTTGACAGACAGTGGAACATCACCGAGTTGAGTTGCTAAGAGTTTAAGCCTCCTGAATTACATCCAGCCACAGCTGGCAATTCTATGGCAGGGGATATCCAACACGGCCCACACTTGGACTCCTGTAGGCTTTCTCAATGAGGCAGGGGGATTCCATGGGCAGAACATTAGCTTGTGGAATTAACCCTCTTCAACGAAGTTCCTGACCTCAACCCCAGCCCACACATTGGCAGATATCTCCAGAATGAAGTGATCGAGGCACTGAAGACCACAAGCTCATATTAAAGCTGAACAAGACAAAGGCCCCATAAAGCAACCTTGCTGAATCGGCAGGAGGCTAATTCGTAGCTAACATAGGGAATATTTTTCCAGCCTCAGAGGTCTCAATATTCACTTCAATAACTTCAGACACTGACAGTATTATCATCACCATCATCATCATCCCTACAGTGTGAAAACAGGCTCTTCGGCCCAACAAGTCCACACTGACACTCAGAGCTTCCCACCCAGGCCCATCCCCCTATAACCCACCTAATCTACACATCCGTGAACACTATGGGCAATTTAGCATGGCCAATCCACCTAGCCTGCACACCTTTGGACTGCGGGAGGAAACCAGAGCACCCGGAGGAAACCCACACAGACATGGGGAGAACGTGCAAATTCTACACAGACAGTCGCTCGAGGCTGGAATTGAACCCGGGTCCCTGGCACTGTGAGGCAGCAGTGCTAACCACTGAGCCATCGTTCTCCATTTTTCTTGCATTGTCTTACCCCACCTTCGAACAAGGCTGTGTGATTTTTGTACAAAAACAAATTTGCTGGAAAAGCTCAGCAGGTCTGGCAGCGTCTGTGAAGGAAAAAACAGAGTTAATGTTTTGGGTCCAGTGACCCTTCCTCAGAACTGATTTTTGTGTTTTGTTTACTTTGGACTCAGTAGAAAGGAACAATCCTACCTCTTTCATTCTTTAAGTTACATGTTACTTACATAACACTTTTTCCAGAGCTGGTCCGTATAGAACGAGAGCCTGTAGAACCAATCACTGTAGAACTAATCTCTATAGAACGAGAGATATATATTTATTCTATTAATCATTATATCTAGGACCAATCCCTGTAGAACCAACGCCTGTAGAACCAGTCCATTTAAAACCAGAGCCTGTAAAACCAATCCCTGTACAACTAATGCCTGTAAAACCAATGCTTGTAGAACCAATGCCTGTCGAACCAATCCCTATAGAACGAGAGCCTGGAAAACTAATCCCTGTAGAACCAGTGCCTGTAGAACCAATGCCTGTAAAACCAATCCCTATAGAATGAGAGCCTGTAGAACCAGTGCCTATAGAACCAATCCCTGAAGAACCATTGCCTGTGGAACTAATCACTGCAGAACCAATCTTGCAGAACCTGTGCCTGCAGAACCAATGTTTTTGGGTTGCCATGGAAATTTATAAGAGACATGACCACTTGAAGGTACAGTTGAACCTCATTGTGGCAAAATATCTTTGATCTAACAAATCCAATTCTGCATCACAATTTCAAGATTGTCAGCAAGAGAACTAGGAGAAACCTCTTTACACAGAGAGTTGTTGGGACTCAACAATGTGCTGCCTTTAAGAGTGGCTGAGACGGATTCCATAGGAAGTTTTCTGCATATATATTTGAAAGTGATGAATTTAGAGGGCTACGGAGACAATGGGACTAGCTAGGTAGCTCCTTCGGGAGGCGCTACAGGCAAGATGAGTGGATATAAACTTGGTGGATGGAAAATTGGAATCACTGCTTCTGGTGGTATGTTACAGTTGAATTTCCATGCTTGTTGCCATGTTGACCGTCCTTACCACCTGCCAGTGGAATGTGTTGGATGGATTTGCAAGTTGATGCTCAACATGTTTGGCTCAGTAATGAATGCACCATGAGATCCTGGAGGGGCCCAGAGCTTCTGGGTAATGCTGAGGCCCACTACACACTCTGTGCCTCAAGGCCTCCCCCACCACTCTGAGACATATTGATAAATTACCTTCCCAGCGACATTACAAAGGCAATGGGTCATTGCAGGCTACACCACGACTGAGCGAGGAACTCTCTTATCTCCCGCTCACAAAGACCGATAGTCCCACACCAGAGAGCCAAGTGTCTCATCAACATTGACACTCCAATGATATACTGAGAGAGTGCAGCACCGTCAGTGCTGCTGTCTCTTTAGGTAGGACATTAATCCAAGGTATTTGCTGCTTCTATTCTCTCTTGGCTAGACTGGAAAGATCCAACCACTTTGAAGGGATCCATTCTGGGTCTTCTTTTGTTTGTCATTTATTTAAATGATTTGGATGAGAATATAGAAGGCATGGTTAGTAAGTTTGTGGAAAACACCAATATTGGTGCCATAGTAGACAGTGAAGAACGTTTTCTAAGATTACAAAGGGATCTGATCAAATGAGTCAATGGGCTGAAAAATAGCAGATGGAGTTCAATTTGAATATATGCAAGGTATTGCATACAACAAACAGGGGCAGGACTTATACACTTAATGGTCGGGCCTTGGGTAGTGTTGTAGAACAGAGGGACCTAGGAATTCAGATACATAATTCTTCAAAGTTCGCATCACATATAGATAGGCTGGTCAAGAAGGTGTTTAGCACACTTGCCTTCATTGCTCAGTCCTTTGAGTATAAGAAGTGAGATGTCATGTTGAGGTTGTACAAGACATTGTGGAATTTTCTGTGTCCAGTTCTAGTGTCCCAGTTAGAGGAAGGATATTATTAAGCTATAGAGGATTCAGAAGAGATTTAACAGGATGTTGCCAGCTATAGAAAGTTTAAGTTGTAAAGAAAGGATGTATAGGCTGGGACTTTTTCGACTGAAGAGTAGGAGGTTGTCATGTGACCATATAGAGGTTTATAAAATCGTGAAGGGTGTAGATAGGGTTAACGGTAGATGTCTTTTCCCTAGGATGGGGGATTTCAAAACAAGGGTGCATATTTTTAAGGTGAGAGGAAAAAGATTTAAAAAAGACATGATGGGCAAATTTTTTACACAGAGGGTGGTTTGCATGTGGAATGAACTTCCTGAGGAAGTAGTGGATGTGGGCACAGTTACAACGTTTAAAAGACACTTAGATAAGTACATGAACAGTAAAGTTTGGAGGGATGTGGGCCAGGAGCAGGCAGGTGTGACTGGTTTAGTTTGGGATTATGTTCGGCATTGACTGGTGGGACTGAAGTGTCTGTTTCCATGCTGTGTGACTCTATGACTCTATAAGAGGAGCAGGAGGGTTTCCTCTGTGGTCCTGGTCTGCACTCATCCCTCAACCAATGTCACTAAACAATAAAACAGATTACTGTGTTGCTGTTGATGGGATCTTGCTGTGCACATACGGGTTATCTTCATTACTGCGTGACAACAGTGATGACACTTCAAAAGCACTTCATTGGCTGTAAAAGCACTTGGGATCATCCCAACAACGTCACTACAGAATGCAGGTTCTGCCTTGTTAGAATTGCTGTCTAATTTTTCACTACCTAATTGGTGGCAGTGGTCAGGGTGTCCGGGGGCATTTTCTGAGAACTGGCACTGTGTAAATCACAGGGCAATGAGAGTGGTCCTTGCTTGTTTTCCTTATTTGTTCATAAAATGTGGCCCAGGTGGTAAAGGTCATGGATTTGGAGGTTGCTGTCAAAGGTCCTGCTCTGATCTTACCATGTAGCACATGGGCCCTGGATTGGATGATCAATATTACTCACCAAGCTTGAGAAGGCCGCACCGTGGAAGGGTCAGGCAGCTGCAGGCACACACCGAGCCTTTGTTTCAAGTGGGTTTTGTAGACATGACAATACGGTAGGGCAGTGTGCCAGAGGGGAAGGCTAATAGACACCATATGCTTAACTGGTCGCTCTCTCTCTCTGTCTCAATCTCATTTCTATATCCAGCTCATGTTGAGGGCTGGAGGGATTTTAGATTTAGGTTTCATTATCATGCGTACTCAAGTACGGGGTACAAAAGTATAGTGAAAAGTGTATAATGTTGCCGTAGACGGTGCCATTTTTGGTACAAATTACCGAGGTACCAAATCTTAGTTAGAGAAATAAAGAAATAAGTTAAAAAGTTCAGCATTACAGTCTTCTTAGCATAAAAGTAGAAGAATAAAGAAATAAAGTTAAAATGTTAAACGTTACAGTCCTTTCCTAAGCCATGGGCCTGCAAATGCTCCAAGCTGGGTTTCCTCAAGACCGCTCACTCTCCCCTACGCTGGGCGAAGACCTGCCCGTGCATTTCAGGCTTTGGCCCAACCGCCACACCGCTGCTGCGCCACCCGGGAACACTGGGCCTACACCCACAGGCTATTAGAGAATGATCACCGGGCCTATACCCACAGGCTATTAGAGAATGAACACCGGGCCTACACCCACAGGCTATTAGAGAATGATCACCAGGCCTATACCCACAGGCTATTAGAGAATGAACACCGGGCCTACGCCCACAGGCTATTAGAGAATGAACACCGGGCCTACACCCACAGGCTATTAGAGGATGATAACCCGGCCTACACCCATAGGTTATTAGAGAATGATAACCGGGCCTACGCCCACAGGCTATTAGAGAATGATAACCGGGCCTACACCCATAGGTTATTAGAGAATGAAAACCGGGCCTACGCCCACAGGCTATTAGAGAATGAACATCGGGCCTATGCCTGCAGGCTATTAGAGAATGATAACTGGGCTTACACCCACAGGCACAATGGGAATAGCAGTGTTGACAGAGAGATACCCATCCTGGTTGGTCAGAGGTTGCCTCACTTGCCTCCTGAATGCAGCCTTTGGACCTCGCTGCCTCTGGGAATTCAGACACTGCATCAACTGCGAGGGTCTACTCACTCTGACTGGCCTCACCAGTGTTGAGTGGGGGCCCTGACACATAGGACAAGCATCAGTCATCTGGGACATGCACGTACTTAAACTAGAATCAGCTTTTCCTAGGTCACAGGGACGGCTACAGATCAAATTCAGTCACTGCAGTGAAGCAGAAATGATGTCTCGTGTGTTAGAAATCACTTCCAAGACAGTGAAAGTGCACTGTCATACCCAGTTCTGTGGATTAAAGTCTTTCATTTAGCCAAGAGTGCAGCTGTCCTCATTCATTGTTTAAAGACTTTCCTGCCTGCCATAGAATCCCTACAGTGTGGAAGCAGGACATTCAGCTCATCAAATCTACACCAGCCCTCTGAAGAGCATCCCACCCAGACCCCTGCCCTGATTTTCCCATGGCTAATCCACCTAGCATGCACACTGTTTGGACTATGGGAAGAAACTGGAGCGCCCAGAGGGAACCCACACAGACATGAGGAGAATATGCAAACTCCACACAAACAGTCACCCAAGGATGGGATTGAACTCAGGTCCCTGGTGGTGTGAGGCAGCAGTGCTGACTGATGAGCCACTGTGCCGCCCCATCTTCATGGGACGATCCTCACGGTTCTTACCTTGCTGATCCTATTGACTCCAAATTGCTCACATTGCGGGCCTGCGAGCCAATGTAGGTCAGCAAATTCAGGGCGAATGTTGAATAGAATTCGGTGCATATGACGACATTTGCCGCAGAGTCTTTGCGGCAGCTGGGATTCATAGAGGGTAGGAGATTGGAGTCCAGCCAGAAATAAATCCGGGCAAGGATTGTTCAATGCAAACAGGCCATTATCAGGGCAATGCCAAGCAAAGCAGAGCAGCAATTCGCAGCTTCAGATCCTAAACCACACCAGTTCTCTTTTCTCAGTAAGAGAGGTGCTGCGGTTGGCCTCGGTACCCCAGCTTTATGGAGAGCATGTTCCAATGGGTTTGCTTGATCCGATTACAGCACGTGGCCCACCCCTGGGAAAAGCACCCTTATGATTACCTGGTTCAGATTTGAGGTGCCTGCAGCTTAGGCTAAGCTTGACCACTTGGGTCAGACTAAGCAGCCCCTAGGATGCTACCTCAGCAAGTGTCACCACCCTTGGTAGCAAACGGCTGGAAAAGCAAGGAAAGGGAGCGTAAGAGCTAGGTGTGACTCAAACATTGATCGTTGGTATTCCCCTCTGCCCAATGAAGTCTGAACCACAACTCCATGAGCAAACTCCATGTGAGAATCACTGAAATGGATTGATTCATAAAGCAGAATGTACAGTGGCCAAAATAAACCCCCTGTCAATCTAGACATATTAGTCACTCTTCTGGAAAGGGCAACCAGGAAAATTTGAGATGATTGCCTTGAAAGTGCCGGATATTCAACTGAAGATCACAGTGTTGAGGTTCAAGTTAAAGTTGTGAGAATAAACCCACCAGTGGCTAGATTGCAACTGAATGATCCCAATTAAACACCATACGTAAATGTCCCAATCTCCATCCACCATGTATTAATCATGACAATTTTAGTGTTCATTCTCAAATAATTGGCTGGTGTAGGCCCAGTCTTCATTCTGTAATAGCCTGTGGGTGTCGGTCCAGTGTTCACTCTGTAATAGCCTGTAGCTGTAGGCCCAGTGTTGACTCTAATAGCCTGTAGCTGTAGGCCCACTGCTGACTCTGTGATAACCTGTAGCTGTAGGCCCAGTGTTGACTCTGTAATAACCTGTAGCTGTAGCCCCCGTGTTCACTCTGTAATAGCCTGTAGCTGTAGGCCTGGTGTCTACTGTAATAGCCTGCTGGTGTAGGCCCAGTGTTCATCATCTAAAGTCTGGTGGCATAGGCCTAGTTGTGCTGTAATATCCTTCATCAGAATCTGGTGCTACTTGATTTGCTGAGTATTTCCAACATTTTATCTTCCAATACGGGTTCCATTGTCTTTTGAGATTTCTCATGGAATCTTACATCACCACCCCTCCCTGTAGTGTGTTGTAACAACCTTCCACGTTAAATCATTTCTCCTCAGTTTGGGTACAGATTTCAGACGTGTGGTGTGGGTGGAGAATGTGGTAGAGAATGCTTGCCCTCCTGGTGACTCTGTTGTTCTTCCAGCTGCTCTTGGCACAGGCCAAGCAGAGCGCTATATTGCGAAGGGCACTGGTGCCAAATGGAATGGAATTTAATGATCCATGATGGGTGATGGCAGTGTGGGGCACTGAGTAGCAGGTGGAGTGGTGGGCAGTAATGTCACATGAAGGCATCTTGACTGACCTCGATTTCACCAATTTGTTACCTAGGCCTTGGATCCAGACTCTGGGCATTGCGTTCTTATTCCGACCAGCCTCCCATGAAACTGTAGTGGTCCCTCTTTCTGTCCAACACTAAGGCCTCCAGCAGTTAATCCACACTAAGCCCTCTCTCCGTCCTGGTATTGATTTTCCTTGTTTAGGCAAACAGTAATATTATCTACCAGCCTCTTGTCAATCAGTGCAGCTTCCTCTTAAGAGGGACAGGACTGCCTTCTGGAACAAAAGGCTGGGGATGCCATTGGGACGATGTTGCTCATCCAGCTGCTAAGCGCAGAGCAGGTAGACAACTTGTCCTTCACTTAGCCCTACACAGCGATCATGGAAATGAGGTGCTGGCGCCAAATTTTGTAGGGTGCTGCTCACTCCCACTGGTCCCTGCAGCACAGGAGTAGTCCCTGAAAAATGATGTAAGCCAATTTTTAGCCCTATCTCTCCAGTCCTTTAGTCAATCATTGTAAAGTGATGGCCAACCTATGTAAGTCATGAGTACAAAAATAGGGAGGATTTAGAGGGATTTGGGATAAATGCTGGCAAATGGGATTAGATTAAGTTGGGATACCTGGTCGGTATGGACGAGTTGAACCAAAGGGTCTGTTTCAAAGTCCACTTGCCAAAGGAAACAATATTTTACCTACTTACTCAATCAAAACTTCTCTGAATTTTCAACACCTCTATTAGGTCTCCCCTTTACATTCTCCACTCAAAGAGGACCTCAGGTTTCCTGTTGGTCAGGAAAGTCCCTGATCCCTGGCATCATCCTGAGCAAAGCCCCTCAAAAGGAGCCTGGCACCCTTCCTAAAGTGCAACGCCCAAGTTACCATGCTCACATAATAGCGTGTGTTTCTTCGATGGACTGCTCAAGCAAGATCTCATTTCACTTGGAAAACTCATAGATGCGTTCTTTTGTCAGCCAAGTCACCCCTTTCTAGCCAGCATTATCAAAACAGATCATCTCATCTCTTCACTCATTGCTATTAGTGGGATCTTACTGTGCACGCATTAATGGCTGCACTTCCTGACAAAACTCGATGAATGTACTTCAGGAGCATTAGGGGCAGCACACTAGCTCAGTGGTGAGCCCTGCTGCCTCACAGCACCAGGGACCCGGATTCGATTCCACCCTTAGGCAACTGTCTGTGTGGAGTTTGCACGTTCTCCCCGTGTCTGCATGGGTTTCCTCCAGGTGATCTGGTTTCCTCCCACAGTTCCAAAGACGTCCAGGTTAGGTGGATCGGCTGTGCTAAGTTGTCCCGTATTGTGCAGGCGAGATGGATTAGCCATTGGAAATGCAAAGTTTCAGGGATAGGGTAGGGGGGCTGGGTCTCGGTAAGATGCCCTTCAGAGGGTGGGTATGGATTTGATGGGCCGAATGGACTGCTCCTATACTGCAGGAATTCTATGATTAAATGGGCTCTAATGTTACCCAGAGATCACAGAGGATCTAACATGAATGTAAGTTCCTCTTTTGTAACTGGGACAGATCCAATCCTCATTTCCTGATGTATGAGTCATAATAAACTGCGGCAGTAATGGGTGGAGAGCGAGGGAAAGCAGCAAAGAGACGGGGAATGGTGGCGGTGTGGGGGAGAGAAAGATTTCTTTGGCTGCCAGGTGGGAACCATCTGTAATGGAGAGAGAAAGAAAGGAAATTAAAGGAGCACACATAATTGAGTTCAGTAGAAGAGTCAAGAATTTTCTTACAATGTGCCTCGGTGGGACTGGCATGCTGGTTTAAGGGGAGTACCCTCTCCTCACATGAACAGTGTCTTGTTCACTGGTAGAGTTTGCTCTGCCCAGCTGGGCTAACTGTTTGCTCACCCTATATTAGCAGGAATACAGTCACTGCTGCTCCTGACCAGATTACATCACCGTAAAATGATGTAGGTTGGAGCCCCTCCAGGAAACACTGGCAAGTCGCCTGGAAAAATATTAAATTTTGTTTTATTTTGTCTAGTAAGAGAGAACACCGAAAGCCATGAGTTTGGATTCGTTCAGCCTATTCTGGAGCGGTTGAATTCATTGTCCGTTGGATCAAGAGACTTCTGTGCTTCCAAACTCCTATAAATAGTACAGATGTCGTCTTGGCTCAACTGAGAGAGTTCTTGTTTGTGAATCTGAGAACTGTTGGTTCAAAGGGGAATGGGGCACTTGTGGTGCAGCAGTTCCGTCCCTACCTCTGAGCCAGGAGGCCCACTTTCAAGTTCCACTTGCTCCAGAGGTGCGTCATAACATCTCTGAGCAGGTTGGTTGGAAAACAGCTTGGAATTTGTGGGTGGCATCGGCAGTCCCTCCTTTGCAGATGTATCGTCAAACCAATCCTACGTGCCCATTCAGGTGGCTGTTAACACTTCTGTCCCATACCGTATGCACTGGCAGTGAATGGCAGCCAAACTTCTCTGCACATCCCTTCAAAAATCATAAAGGCATGTCGTACCTTCGAAGTTACCTTCTGTGGAAGTAATCATTGACCGGCCCTTCAGCGCTCCCTTACGTACCATCGCCATCACCAAAAAGGCCAAGGCTTAAGATCAAGTGATGACAGTGCAGAAGTAGGCTATTTAGCCCATCTAGTCCACTCTACAATTCAATGAGATCATGGCTGATCTGATAACCCTCAGCTCTACTTTCTTGTTTTCTTTCCCCACAACCCTTGATTCCCTCACTGTTTAAAAATCCATCCATCCCAGCCTTGAATATACTCAATGTCCCAGCCTCGATCACCCTTTGTGGTAAAGAATTCCACAGACTCACAACCCCCAGGAGAATACATTCCTCTTCATCCCTGACTTAAATTTGCAACTCTTTATTCTGACATTCTGCCCTCTGGTCCTAGACTCTCCTATGGGGGAGAACAACTTCTCCACATCTACCCTGTCAAGTCCCCTAAGAATCTTGTATGTTTCAATAAGGTGTCTCTCGTTCTTCTAAATTGCAATGAATAAATCCAATCTATTCAATCTCTCCTCAGAAGACGGTTTCCCCATACCTGGTATCAGCCCAAGTGAACCTTCTCTGGACTGCCTCCTATAATGCCAGTATATCTCTCCTCAGTTGAGGGACTCAAAACTGTTCACAGCATTATAAATGTGGTCTGATTAGTGCCTTGTATAGATTTAACAAAACTTTCCTACTTTTATCCTCCATTTCCTTTGAAATAAAGGCTAACACTCTGTTTGCCTTTCCTATCACCCACTGAACTTGGATGCGAGGTTTTTGTAATTGATGGACGAAGACCCCAAAACTCTCTGTTCAAAAGATTTCTGCAGTCTTTCTCCATTTAAACTGTACTCAGCTCCTCTATTCCTCCTGCAAAAGTGCATAACCTCACATCCCTGGAGACCTTATGGAACCTCCTACTCACAGGAAGTTTGAAATCCCCTCAGGACTCAAATGGGACACATCCTATTCCATTACACAGAGGAAATGGGAAAGGGGGTTGACAAAAAACAGCCTCCCCTACATCTGCAAACAAATAACCACAGTGGGACAGAATCTTGCAGTGCTGATGGGATTGTCACTGGTGGGACTGCACATGAGTGACATCTCCACTCAGGGGTGGAATGGCTGGCCTGGGGCAAGGTGACACCTCCATTGTTGGCTCAAGAGATCAAAGGGTGTAGAGGCATCAGCAAGTGTTAGCCCCTGGTGAGGTCCACACAAGGACTCGGGTCCAGTGGACGATAAAGGATTAACATGGCATGGTGGCTCAGTGATTAGCACTGCTGCCTCACAGTGCAAGGGAGCTGGGTTTGATTCCAGCCTTGGACGATTGTGTGTGTGGAGTTTGCACATTCTCTGCATGCTTGCGTGGGTTTCCTCTGGTTGTTCTGGTCTCCCCCCAACAGTCCAAAGATGTGCAGATTTGGGTGGATTGGCCATGGGAAATGCTGGGTTACAGGAATAGGGTAGAGCCGATGCTCCTCACAGGGGCGGTATGGCCTTCATAGGCTGAATGCCTACTTCCACACTGTAGGGATTCTAACAATCTCTTGTCCTCAACAAGGGTATGGCTCTGTATAATATGCTACGAAGAAGCATTCATACAGACGTCAAACAGCGAAGATGTGTGTGCTGCAGACCTCACTGTTCAAATGAACAAGCGAATGGAGCCACCTCATTGTCTGAACGTTGCAAGATGTTATGAGTTTCAATCGCTTTCTAAAAAATTCATTCACAGGATGTGGCCATTGCTAGCCAATGACCATCTCTAATTGTCCATAGCAATGTGAGTCTGGAGTCACATGTAGGCCAGACCAGGTAAGGACAGCAGATTTCCTTCCCTAAAGGACATGAGTGAACCAGATGGGTTTTTCCCAACAATCAACAGTGGATTCATGGTCATCGTTAGACTTCTAATTCCAAATTTTTCTTCTGTTATTGAATTCAAATTCCACCATCAAACCCGGGTCCCTGGAACATTACCTGGGTCTCTGGATTAACAGTCCAGTGATAATACCACCAGGCCATTGCTTTCCTTTACTGGGGAGGGTTCAGGAGATCTTACAGACGTGCATTCTTATCAAGTGGCGATGCACCCATTTGGATGACTCTCAATCATTCTGTTCAGGAGTAATCTGTTTATCATTGCAGTGAGTGCATTAAGACTGGAGGGGCGTTAATCAATCCTCCCTCTCTTTGAGGAGGCAGCCACTGAATTTGCTGGGGAGGACCAGGGCAGTGCCTGTGCTGATGAAGGGACCAGAATGTCACAGCAATGCACTGAGGATGCCTTCAGTCTGCTTTTGCTCATTGGCCATACAGGAGTAACGACTGAAACATTGTTGAGAAAAGGGGACTGTGCAGAATTGTTAGCTCATTCTCTGCATTTTCCACAGCTGCAAGACAAGGAAGAAGGAGGAGCTTTAACTCCACCCCAGCTCCGTCACCAAGGGGGAGGACTCCAAATCTTCAGGAGACGATGCAGCGATACCCTTCCCCAACACAATCACGTTGGTGAGTGCCCATTGTAGACTTGGCTCAGGGTTCTCTATGACCACATCACTGACATAGGTCCGTAGCTGATGGAAGATGTGGGAGCCCAGATCTCTGACACTTGACAATACTGGATACCAGGTCCCTGCTGAGCCCCACGCATATGATAAGCCTCTAAACTCAGCCATTGGAGACGCAGAGGCAGAGGAACACCAGAAAGCAGTGCCCAAGGGCATGCATAGATTGGAGCTAAGGATGGAGATGTTCCTCTGGTTTGAACTGAATTGGTGGCCCTGGAATGGCAGTGCTGGGCTGCCTCAATGGGAACACTGGAGACGGCCTTGAATTGCCAGATTCAGCAGAGTGCCCAGAGACTCCCTCCCCTCCTCAGACAGCCTCAAGCACCGCAAGATTTCCCATGCCCATTTGAACATCTCGATGAGCAAGCTTCAATTTCCTTCAGTGTGTGTGGACAATCCTCACCGGGATATTGGACTGGACATGGTCAATACTATCACCTGGTGTACCTCAAACCCTCACTGCAGAAATCCTGACCAAACCGCAGGGCACCTAATGGCCCCCGAGCCAACACTTATCCAGGGATAACACTTACTCTCCAGCAGGTCATCAGCCTGGAGAGCAGCATTAAATCCATGATGACAGCTTAAGGTGGGATTGGCTGACTCACACTGGAATCATAGAGTCATAGAGCACGGAAACAGACCCTTCGGTCCAACGAGTCCATGCTGAACATAATCCCAAACTAAACTAGTCTCACCTGCCTGCGCTTGGCCTAAATCCCTTCAAGCATTTCTTATTCATGTACTTATCTGAATGTTTTTTAAACGTTGTAATTGTGCCTAAATCCACCACTTCCTCTGGAAGTTCATCCCACACGCAAACCGCTCTCTATGTAAAAAAAGTTGTCCCTCCTGTCTTTTTAAAATCTTTCTCCTCTCATCTTTTAAAGATATGCTTCCGAGACTTGAAATCTCCCATCCTAGGGAAAAGACACCTACCACTCACGTCATCTATATCCCTCATGATTTTATAAACCTCTGTAAAATCACACCTCAACCTCCTATGCTCCAGTAACAAAAATCCCGGCTTATCCAGCCTCTCCTCATAAGTTTTGTATTAAGTTTGCTGAAAGTAATAAGTCGGGAGGTTTTGTATCACAGTTTCCTCTTGAAGGCCTGTGGTGTACTAGGGTACAGGGATCTTTGATACTGGTCAGTCTCCTGTCGAGTCTAAGTGGAGTAGTCCAATCCTGGAGCCAGTCACACAGCCATGTGTATCACATTGTGGACCTGCTGACCTGGGAGGAGATAAAGTGCTCTGAGAAGCATCAACCAGCCTCACAATCATACACTCTCCAGTTCATTCCGACTGACTTCGCCACTGTGCTGTCACCATCATGGGTTTCCAAATGGGTTAGGCACGTGAGTGTCATTTCATGTGCCTGTCACCTCTGTTATCGTATCAGGACTGAGCAGCCTCAAGAATAGTACAACTAGTCACGTGCACAGCATGCCCAGCCTTGTGCAATGAGTCAGCTTTGAACTGGACAGCTGCATAAGCTTGACCCTTATTCTACACTAACATCTACATGAAGTGCTTCATTTGGGAGTACTTGACAGGTAATGGCAGGGCAACAATGTTCCATAGCCAACCTGTATGCACTTGACCAGCAAGCACTTCACAGTGTAGTTTTATAGTTTTCAGTTGTCAATAATATTAATGGCATGTTAATTGTATTGTTAGGATACCCAGACCAAAGCCTTTTGTGATGGATGGACACCACAGCGGCTAGAGTACACCACCTCTCCTGCAAGCAAAATTTAAATTTATATTTGTTAAATTCCCTCTAAGTTTTGAACCTCTGATCTGTTACAGTGCACTTTTAAGGTGCTTTCCATCTTGCTTTGGTTGCATTGGGTTTAATTTTGATTAATTTATTTTCAATCGCTTTCAAAAACATATAAGTAGTCTACCCTCATCCTAAATAGTTCAGTTAGGAGGGCGTTTGACTGAAGATCTGAAGTTCCCTCGTTCAATTCTGGGTTTCTGCAATGTGTTAGGGTCTCTTGTGATGCAGTGGTAGTGTCCCTATGTCTCAGCCAGGAGGCCCCAGGTTGAAGCCCCACTCTCTGAACAGAAATATCTATAAATAGAGTCTAGATAAAGACTCTCATGGTGCAGTGATAGTGTCCCTACCTCTGGGCTAAGAGACCTGGGTTCAGGTTTCACTTGTTCCAAAAGTTTGTCATAAGCTGTCTGAACAGAGACACAGGTTAGGAATACCATTCTATAAATAAACTGATTATTGAGGAAATGGATTTGTGTACAGTTTCAAACCTCGTGAACTGGATTGGAACTGCATTAGCAGATAAAGGTAACTTTCCCCCAGACACAGTGGGACACGTTCGGCAGCTAAATTGACCTTAGGACGGCAACGCTAACTTA
This sequence comes from Rhincodon typus, assembly GCF_021869965.1. NCBI lineage: Eukaryota > Metazoa > Chordata > Chondrichthyes > Orectolobiformes > Rhincodontidae > Rhincodon > Rhincodon typus. The sequence goes on from NC_063338.1 coordinate 9,741,481, forward strand.
GCTACTCAGCAAGTTGTTGAAGCTATTTGGGTCTTATTGATTGGCAAATGTCAATTCCGTTAGTCTGGACCTGTCAATGCTTCTGCGTTGGTTTCTGGTCAGGTAACAACCTGATTTTAAAATTCTCATCTTTGAATTCCAATCTCTGCATGGACTTTCCCTACCTTTGGTCATGCATCCAAGACTATCTGCAGTCTCCCTGGCTGGCACTCAGTAGCTTACGTCCAGTTCTGCTGCTACCATTCTGGTAGCTCTGCATAGGAGCACTAAGGCTAGGTAAAGGCACCACAAGACAGGTACTAAGAGAATCTCAAGGTTGATTAAATAGGATGTTGGGTGTTCAATATTGTGATAGCTTTTATGTCAGGTCTGTGCTTAAACTGGTAAATTGTGTAATTGAAAGAAGATAATCTGTTGGACAATGGACATCTGCCATCGAGTTTATGGAAACTGGAGGTGAATGAAACAATGGCGGACATGCCTGCCTGGAATGAGAACGTGAGGTCCAGCTCCAGTTCATTGTCTGGGGTTCTCACCACTCCATGGCAGTAAAGGACCGTTCCCTTATGGCGGTGGCCATATGCCAGAGAATCCCCAAAAACCATTGCTTCATTGAGGAACACCCCAATTATCTGCCCAACTATGGCAGGACTGGTCTTAACAGTCTGCATGCTGTCCTCGTGTGGCTAGGATACAGAATCGAGCCATGAGACACGTGAAGAGCCCAGAGGATCCTCCTTCTGATTTGGCAGGATGGCTGAAAGATTGAAGGAACAAGCAGAAAGCTACTGAATGAAAGCATCATGGCTGCTGCCGGGAAAGTTGCTAATCCCTTGCTCGCCATGATACACGTGATCTCACACCATATTGACATTCAGTGAGTGCTCACCTTCTGTGGTTGTCATACTGTGAAATGTGACTCTATAAAGATAGCTTCCTGCACCAAAGGATAACTCTTGGTAAAGGCATGTGTGCACCCCACCGGTGTCTGTTGCTTGGGTTCTCTTTTTGTTAATCTTTGCTCATATTTTCTCTCTGCCTTGCTTATGTCTTTTTCCAAATTCCCGCTGCATTATATTCTGCCTGCTTTACAACTGTACACTGCACCTGACGTTTTAATAAATTCTTTTAACTTCCAGTTCCTTTGTCATTCAGGGAGCTCTAACTTTGGATATCCCCATCTTTTATTCCTCATGAGAATATACTTTGTATCTGAACTATCTTCGTCATAAAAGTTTTAGCCATTGCCTGTCTCCGGTTTCCAATCCACCAATGCTGCATTCTGACTCAAATCATTGCCATTTGCTCTCTCCCAGCTGTGAGCTTTACCTTTGATTTCCCTTATCCCTCTCATACTTATTTCAAAGCAAATTTTATCTTGATCCCTATTAGCCAAATGCTCTCGTTCTGAAACACACTCCACATGTCTGATTTCATTCCCCAGCACAACCTTTGTTCACACTGGGATAGAAAACCTGAAAATGAAAATTTCACTGCGCATGTTTTATGATTGTGTCAATCCCCTTACTCTTTACCCTGCTTTTTTCCCCCGATAATTGAATTCCCCTCACATTACTGTTGCTTAATTGTTCTGGGCAGCCCATATACTCAGTTGTATCAATGGCTAGGGCAAGGTTCAGAAGAAGGTCAATTACATCCAGATTTGATTCCAGTTCTGGCTGAAATTGACATGGGATCTGCCTTCTTCTCGTGTCTCTGAAAGTGGAGGACAATAGCAAACTACCTCTGACTAAAGCTGCCAAAGAGACAACTGAGGATGCAATAAGCCTTCAGGCAGAACACATGAGAAGTAAATTGATATATCTTTTAAATCTGCCAACAGATTTTTCCTTCCATCTCCTTCAAACTATAGTAAATACTGAACAATATGCATACTCCTTTTTTTCTCTTCCTTAACTTGTAGCAAACAATTTCAGCCTTAGAAGCGTGTATAATGTCATCCCACAGTCCAAATGTAACATTATCCTTAATATCGTCACAACCCTTCCCCCACTATTTTCCTTCCTTATCCTTCCTGAGCACATTGCAGCCAGAAATTTTCAGTTCTTACTGTTGCCCATTTATAAGCCAAGTTTCCATATAATAACTTTATGTGGCAACTCAAGCTTGTCAACCTCTTTTGCAGCACTCCTCCCACTAGTGCAGATGCTTCCTATACCATTTTACTCCATTTTGCTTTCTTCTTCAATCTAATTACTGTTTGTTCAATATACCTCTTTAGTCTGTTTTTTTTTCCCTCCTCATTTTCTATGCACCATGTTGCTCCATCTTTTTTGTTACTCTGTCCTGGGCCTTTCTGTGCTCGCCAGTGCATTATATCAGAAACATCTTACTATCTTTGAGGTCCAGTTTGTGCATCTATTTCTGAAGTCTGACTGAAGTATCTTCTCCTGCCTGAATTGTTGGATCCAACATGGACCATGGCTTATAGAGAATTGTAGAGCCATGCAGCACGGAAACAGACCTTTTGGCCCAACTCATCCATGTCGATTATAATCCCAAACTAAACTAATCCCACTCGCCTGCACTTGGCCCATATCCCTCCAATCTCTACCTGTTCGTGTACTTATCTAAATGTCTTTTAAATGTTATAACTGTACCTGCATCCACCTGGCAGTTCATTCCACACACAAACCACTCTCTGAGTAAAAATGTTGCCTCTCGTGTCTTTTCAAAAGTTTCTCCTCTCACCTTAAAAATATGCCCCCTAGTTTTGAACTCCCCAACTCTAGGGAAAAGACCCTTGCCATTCACCATACCTGTGCCCCTCATGATTTTATGAACCTCAAGAGGTCACCCCTCTCGGCCTCCTATGCTCCAGTGAGAAAAGTCCTCGCCCATCCAGCCTCTCCATTCCCGGCAACATCCTGGTAAATCTTTTCTGATTCCTTTCCAAATTAATAATATTCTTCCTAAAGGATGGCGGCCAGAACTGCACACAGTATTCCAGAAGAGGTCTCACCAACATTTCGTACAATCTCAACATGACATCCCAACTCCTCTACTCAAAGGTCTGAGCAATTAAGGCAAGCGTGCTAAACATCTCCTTAACTACCCTGTCTACCTGTGATGCATATTTCAAAGAATTATGTACCTGAACCCCTAGGTCTCTCTGGTCTACAACACTACCCAGGGCCCTACTGTTAATTGTTCTGCTAACTCTCCTCAGGTACATGGAAATCCCAATTGACTGGTGCTGGGGAGACGGGGTACAATTCAGCATCCACCTCTGCAGTGACAGTGAACTGCACTGTTTGCCCGACCATGGACCCCCTCCCCGCATTATTGCTGCATCTGTGTCTGTCATTGTGCCACAGATTTACATCTGATTGTAATTCCTTGAGGTGCCATCTCCCTGACTGGCACTCCACACTGAATGCCAGCTTGTGAGTGCCACAGTCCCCAGCAATTCCTTCCTGTTCCCTCTGAATTTGATGCCAGTTATCTGCTCCCTCTCCACTCGATGGCTGTGGTGGTGAATGGCTCCTCGGACTTGGAGTCCGTAAAACTCTCAGCTTCCCCTCTCCACTGCAGGGATGTCAGACGTCCCTCCATCCCAGAGATTCTCGAAGTATTGAGTCAGCATGTGTGTTTGACAGGACACAGGAATTACTCAGGAGTTCACACAAGGCACAGGAAATGGATGTGACAAGCCCCAGCTGTCTTGACATTTATTGTTCATTTGCTTTTAAGGCTATTTAACTGTTTAGCAAACACGAACAACCAGCCTTGAACAGTCTGAACACTAAAACCAAGACACTCTGCACCAAAAGCATTAACGTGTAGCGGGAAAGGAGACTAGTCTTGCCCGGTCTAGGAAGGCACAAATACAGTCAGTTTGTGAGTGGAGAGAACAAAACAAGGAGCAAAGTTTTCAGGTTAAATGAGACTAACTGAGAGACGTACACTAAACAATTCGAGTGATGGAGAGGAAAGGAGAGAAAGATCAGCACTGGGGGGAGGCCACTAATCTAAAGGGAATAAGCTGCAAAGAAACATTAAGGTTTAAGTTTGAGATGTGACAGTTTAAGTTTGAGATATAAGTATATTTATGTACTAACGTTCCAGCTCTCAGGAATTCAGCACAGGAGGAATGCTGATTTCCAAGCCTTGCTCATGATCATGCAAATTTTGCAATGTTATTTTTGTGCTGAACAAACACACACAAACACACACACACATGCACAAATACATACACACACACAAATACATACACACAAATACACACAAACACACATAAATACACACACATTCCCACAATTAATACATACACATATGGACAAATGCATACACACACCAATACATGCACACACACATGCGTGCTCACATACACGCACATGCGCATGGGACTTGAGTCTGGGCCTCCTGGTTCAGAGCTCGGGATTCTACTACTATGCCTTAAGAGACACTGAGGGACTTTGACAAGATGTGCAGGACAGGGGGTGGGGTGTCTCGATGTAAAGGGAAAAGTCCTGAGGAAGTTCCAGTGAAGGATGAAATCTTCACTCCGTTTCTCCTCACAGGTGTTTAATATTTTCAACAACTCTTTTGTTCTTATTTCAAATTTCTATCAAGAGTGGAAGAAGGTGTTTAAAAAAGAACCAGAATCAATAAGAGCAGGAGTAGGCCATTTAACCCTTGAGCCTGCTTCGATACTCAATATGGTCATGGCTGATCATCCAACTCAATGCCCTGTTCCCGCTTCCTCCCCATACGCTTTGGCTTCTTTAACCCTAAGAACTATAACTAAGTTCTTATTGAAAAGTACTTTGGCTTCAACTGCTTTCTGTGGCAGAGAATTCCACAAGATCACCACTCTCTGGTAAAGAAATTTCTCCTCATCTCAGTCCTAAACAATATACCTCGTATCCTTAGACCGTGACCCCTGGTTCTGGACTCCTCCGCTATCAGGAATGTACTTCTTGCATCTGACTTTTCTAATTCTGTTGGAATTTTACAGGTTTCTATGGGATTCCCCCTCATTCTTCTAAACTCTAATGAGTATAATCCTAACTGATCCATCCAATTTGTCTTCAAACATCAGTCCTGCCATTCTAGGAATCAGTCTGGTAAACCTTCACTGCACTCCCCCCATAGCCAGAACATCCTTCTTTGGATAAAGGGACAAAACTGCACACAATACACCAAGTGTGGTCTCACCTAGGCCCTGTACAATTGCAACAAGACATCCCCGCTCCTGTATTCAAATCCTTTTGCTATGAAGATCAACATTTTTGCCTCTTTCACCGTCTGCTGCCCCTGCTTGTTTGCTTTCAGTGTCTGGTGTACAAGGACACCCAGGTCACGTTGCACCTCCCACTTTCCCAATCTTTCACCATTCAGATTAAAATCTGCAACCTGTTTTTATTACCAAAGTGGATAACCTCACATTTATCCACATTGTACTCTATCTGCCATGCATTTGCCCACTCACTCAACTTATCCAAATCACTGAAGCATCTCTCTAACTTCCTCACAGTTCGCCCGTCCATCCAGCTTCGTGTTGTCTGAAAATTTGGAAATATTACACTTAGTTCCTTCATCTAAATCATGAATATGTGTTGTGAATAGATGGATCCCTGCAGTACCCCATAAACACTGTGTTGTAGAAATTTCTGGTACCTAATTGTTGTCCTACTATCCTCTGACTCTTATATGCAGAGAATGACCAGACAGAGATCTGTAGAGTGTTAAAATGGCCTTTATTACTTAGCTATAGCTAGGCATTCCAGAGGATCCAAAAAAATGATATGCTGGAGACCCAGAACAAAGGATTACAGAAGCATGTATATTCTCTGTTGGTCACAAGAAATTAACATATACCAATTAAGAGGTGTCCAGTTATTGAAATCATAACTCCATCTATCAGGCCCTGAGCAAAGTTATTGCACACCCTTCTTTTGGATAAGTTACTAATTCGTACTAAATTAACTACAGAGTTTGCAATTCCAAGCAATCCCCCGATATCTCCAGTACACACCTTTTGTTCCATATCCAAGGCTCTGTGGAAATTCTTGAGTATAATTAGCAATGATTCCCTGGTGCTGGGAATAACATTGAAGCAGGTGGAGTATATTACGTCTTAACAACCCAGAAATATTGTAGGTCACTTCGTTATCACGTCATTTTGTGAAGTCTTAGCCTTTCCAAACCTGACTATCCTGTCTCAGGGGAACACTGCCATTTTCAGACTTTGGGTAGGTTTTTGACATCCGCAAGTACAACATCAGAATCCATAAAGATAGAACATCAAATTCCTGAGGGGTTTATACGAACTAAGTGGAGAGGAATTACTCCCTCTGGCAGAAGAGTTTGGAACCCTAAGGTCACCAATAGAAGTTGATTGGCCAAAGAACCAAACATAACATGACACAATAAAATAAATCAAAAAACTGCAGATGCTGGAAAACTGAAACAAAAACAGAATTTGCTGGAGAAACTCAGCAGGTCTGGCAACATCTCTCATGAGAAAACAGTTAAGAGTCCAGTGACCATTCGTCAGAATTCATATGACACAAAACTTTTTAATGCAGGGAATGGCAGAATCTGAAATGCACCGCCTGAGAGAGTGGTGGAGGCAGATTCAATTGTGACGTCCAAAAAGGAATTAGATAAACAGCTGAAGGAGGTTAATTTGTGGCGCTCAGGGGAGAGAACATAAGAACTAGAAGCAGGAGTAGGCCATCTGGCCCCTTGAGCCTGCCCCACCATTTAATAAGATCATGGCTGATCTTTTTGAGACTCAGATCCACTTACCCGCCCACTCACCATAACCCTTAATTCCTTTACTGTTCAAAAATTTATCAAGCCTTGCCTTAAAAACATTCAGTGAGGTAGCTTCAACCGCTTCACTGGGCAGGGAATTCCACAGATTCACAACCCTTTGGGTGAAGAAGTTCCTCCTGACCTCAGTCCTACATCTGCTTCCCTTTATTTTGAGGCGATGCACTCCAGTCCTAGTTTCACCTGCTAGCGGAAACAACCTCCCTGCCTCCACCTTATCTATTCCCTTCATAATCTTATATGTTTCTATGAGATCTCCCCTCATTCTTCTGAATTCCAATGAGTATAATCCCAGTCTACTCAGTCTCTCCTCATAATCCAACCCTCTCAACTCTGGAATCAACCGAGTGAATCTCCTCTGCACCCCCTCCAGTGCTAGTATATCTCTTCTCAAGTACGGAGACCAAACCTGCATACAGTACTCCAGGTGTGGCCTCACCAGGACCCTATACAGCTGCAGCATAGCCTCCCTGCTTTTAAACTCCATCCCTCTAGCAATGGTAGACAAAATTCCATTTGCCTTTTTAATTACCTGCTGCACCTGCAATCCTACTTTTAGCGATTCATGCACAAGGACACCCAAGTCCCTCTGCGCAGCAGCGTGCTGCAATTTTTTATCATTTAAAACATAGTCCATTTTGCTGTTATTCCTACCAAAATGGATGACCTCACGCTTATCAACATTGTACTCCTCTGCCAGACCTTTGCCCACTCACTTAGACTATCTGTATTCCTCTGCAGACTTTCAGTGTCTTCTGCACACTTTGCTCTACCACTCACCTTAGTGTCATCTGCAAATTTTGACATACCACACTTAGTCCCCAACTCCAAATCATCTATGTAAATCGTAAACAATTGCGGTCCCAACACTGATCCCTGAGGCACACCACTAGCCACTGACTGCCAACCGGAAAAACACCCATTTACCCCTACTCTTTGCTTTCTACTGGTCAACCAATCCTCTATCCACGCCAATACATTACCTGTAATACCGTGCAACTTTACCTTATGTAGCAGCCTTTGGTGTGGCACCTTGTCAAATGCCTTCTGGAAATCCAGATACACCACATCCACAGGTTCCCCATTGTCCACCATGCAAGTAATGTCCTCAAAGAATTCCACCAAATTAGTTAAACATGACCTACCCTTCATGAACCCATGCTGGGTGTTCCCAATGGGACAATTTATATCCAGATGTCTTGCTATTTCTTCCTTAATGATAGATTCAAGCATTTTCCCCACTACCGAAGTTAAGCTAACTGGCCTATAGTTACCTGCTTTTTGTCTACTTCCTTCTTTAAACAGTGGCGTCACATTGGCTGTTTTCCAATCTGCGGGAACCACCCCAGAGTCCAGTGAATTTTGGTAAATAATTACTAGTGCATTTGCTATTTCCCCCATCACCTCTTTTAGTACCCTGGGATGCATTTCATCAGGGCCAGGAAACTTGTCTACCTTTAGCCCCCTTAGCTTGCCCAGCACTGCCTCCTCAGTGATAATGATAGTTTCTAGGTCCTCACCTGCTATAACCTTCTTGCCGTTAGTTTTCGGCATGTTATTTGTGTCTTCTACTGTGAAGACCAACACGAAATAACTGTTTAATGTCTCGGCTATTTCCTCATTCCCAGTTATTAAATTGGCCTTCTCATCCTCTAAAGGACCAATGTTTACCTTCGCCACTCTTTTACGATTTACATATTTATAGAAACTTTTGCTGCCTGTTTTTATATTCTGAGCTGGTTTACTCTCATAATCTATCTTACTTTTCTTTATAACCTTTTTTGTGGTTTTCTGTTGGCCTTTAAAGATTTCCCAGTCTACTAGTTTCCCACTACTCTTTGCTTTTTTGTATGTGTTTTTTTGTTTTTGCATGAAGGGCAGTGGGACCAGAGAGTTAGTGTGGAAATAATAGGCTTGGCCTCTTCTGTACTCCAAACTACAGCGATTACCCTCAAGAACCATCCTGGTATCTCATCAGGAACCTCAATAGAGTTAATTGAACATAATTTGCCTTCAACAAGCCTGTTCCTGCTTGCGTTGATGGCTTTTTTCTTACACGCTCTTTCCTGAACAAGGGTGTAATTTGTGCCATTCTGTGGTGCCCTGGCAGACTGTACATAGGGAGGACTAGAAGATGGCAGTACCTCCACAATTTCCCTTATTACCCTCAGCACCCTTGGGTGCATCTTGCCTTGCCCTTTCTAGTACCTCCTTGCCATCCAGTGAATGCCAGAGATGTGGGGCAGCAACCTTTACAGAAAGGGTCAGGTAAAGTTGGAATTCTGTCTCCCCAAAAAGTTATTGGGATTGTGAATCAATTTCACATTTTAAAACTGCACCTGATAGATTACTGTGAGGCAAGCGTATCAACAAATGTGAGGCAAAGACAGATAGATGTAGATCAGCTAATTAAATGATAGAACAGGCTCAGTGGGGTGAAAGGCCTGGTCCTGTCCCTATGGAATCATAGAATCCCTACAGTGGGGAAGCAGGCTATTCAGGCCCTCGAGTCCAAACTGATCCTCGACGAGCAACCCACCCAAACCCACCCTCCTACCCAATCCCTGTAACCATTCATTTTCCGTGGCTAATCCACCCAACCTACATATCCTTGGATGCTACGGGCTATTTAGCATGGCCAGCCCACCTAACCTACATATCCTTGGATTCTACAGGCTATTTAGCACGGCCAATCTACCTAACCTACATATCCTTAGATTCTACAGGCTATTTAGCATGGCCAATCCACCTAACCTACATATCCTTGGATTCTACAGGCTATTTAGCATGGCCAATCCACCTAACCTGCACACCTTTGGACAGTTAGAGGAAACCAGAGCACCCAGAGGAGACCCACGCAGAGCACGTGCACACTCCACACGAATGGTCACCCGAGGCTGGAATTGAACCCAGGTAGCTGGTACTGTGAGGCAGCAGTGCTGACCATTGAGACACCGTGCTGCCCAGAAGGAATCTGCGATAACCGTTTGCAACCAATGATTCTCTCAGCAACCGTCCTGTGAAGGTTCATTAGCAATGGGGTTCAATCCAGATTCAGTAACCATACACAGGTATCGATCTCTAAATATGTACTTGGTGATGCTCTGTTTTTTTTTTGAAGACTGTACTAGCTCCCAGATCAGAGATGGTCATTTATCGTAGCATGGTGCTCTCTGATGCATGCTACATCTTTGCCCTTTCATTTGGCACGAAGGGAAGTGTCAGTGAGTGAAGGGGTGTAAGTCTGGCTGTCAGACTGAAAGTCGATAGCACAATGGTCTTGTCCACAGTGCTCTATGCACGCAAGCCTTGGACTCTGTGCCAGCATTATGCCAAGGAGCTCAAACTCTTTCGCCAGAGCTGCCTTTAGAATCTCCCAAAGATCCAATGACAGGTGAAAAAGTACCAGATGCTAGCTGGGAATGCCAAGTGTGCACAGTCACAATTGGCCCGACCACAAAGCAAATATTCGATGGCAAGCTCGAGTCGGGGCTGCACTCCTATGGCGGTCAAAGAAAGCTCTGCAAGGGCTATCTGAAGGATTCACTTCGGACTTGGGTTACCCACTTCAAGTCCTGGGTGGAACTCGTCTTTCAACAGCAAGCACGCCTCAGAAGCAGGGGGACAACACAAGGAGACGAAATCCCGAGTCAGCAGATCCACCCAAAACTCAACAACCTACAGCATCCTGTCCTATTTGGAGTGGAAGTGGCTGGACGTGAATCAGTCTCGACAGTCAGCTAGCAGAAGCCCACCAAACATCTTAGTTCATGGTTATTTTCAACTCAAAGGACATGTGAATGTTAAACAGATTGCTGATACCCCTTGCTAAGTCCACATTGGAACTAACTCAATTCAATGTCTTTCAGAAAGTCAGGATGTCTCAGTGCAATCTATAATCAATGGACTCACAGAGTCATACAGTCGTACGGCACGGAAGCAGACCCTTTGGTCCAACTTGTCCATGCCAGCCAGATATCCTAAACTGACCTAGACCCGTTTGCCAGCATTTGTCCCATATCCCTCTAAACCTTTCCTATTCGTGTACCCATCCAGATGCCTTTTAAATGTCGTAATTGTACCAGTCTGCACCCCATCCTTTGGCAGCTTGTTCCATAAATGCAGTCCCTTCTCCATGAAAAGTTAACCCCTCAGGTCCTTTTTAAATGTTCCTCCTCTCACCATAAATCTATGCCCTCTAATTTTGGACTCCCATGGAAAAAGATCTTCGCTATTCACCCTATCCATGTCCTTCTCAAACTTATAAACCTCTATAAGGTCACCCCTCAGCCTCCGACACTCCAGGGAAAATAGCCCCAGCCTATTCAGCCTCTCTTTATAACTCAAACCGTCCAGTCCCAGCAACATCTTTGTCAATCTTTTTTGCACCCTCTCAAGTTTAACAACATTCTTTCTATATCAGGGAGGCCAGTGTTGAATGCAGTATTCTATAGGTGGCCTCACCAATTTCCTGTATAGCCGCAACATGACCTCCCAACTCCTATACTCAATGTTCTAACTTTTTGATGTACAGTTGCAATTGCAATGTAGGAAATGCTGTCGCCAATTTGCCCACAGCAAGCTGTCATGAAATGTAACAATAACGACATGACCATTTAATAATGTTGAGGGGAAATATTGACCTGGCTGCTTTTTGAAGTTGTACCATGGGATCTTATGTTTTCAACAAGCCAGCAAACAAATTTTTGGCTTATAATGAGTCATGCATAACCCTTAGAAGGTTTTGAAGTTGACAGGTTTTCAGAGTGGGGTTTCATTATAGTGTTTTATTTTCATGTTACTCCCATTTGTTTGAGGACAACTTTTACTTGAGGCCAGTCACCAGTTTGCTGAAAGCAAGAAATGTTCTCGCATGTTTCAAGTCAGTTATTGTTGCGAGACTCATTGAGGCAAGTGGAAAATTCCACAGAGATCTGTGGTTGATCGTCATTTCCTTTCTACATTAAGTGGATAAATTGACTGAGTAGGCTGTTGAATCCTTGTCATCTGGTTTCCCTCTCTGCAATATATTGTAGGCTTTAGTTGTGGGAATTCATTCAGTACAAAGGCCCATTTTTGTGAGCAATCTGGCTGGAATTTTTGTTTATTCATTCATGTTATGTGGGTGTCGCTGTTCAGACAGCATTTAATGCCTATCCCTAATTGCCCAGAGGGCAGTTAAGAGTCATTGCTGTGGATCTGGAGTCACATGTAGGCCTGACCAGGGTTGGGCGGAAGAATTCCTTCCCTAAAGGACATTAGTGAACCAGATGAGTTTTTCCAACAATTGACAATGGATTCGTGGTCATCATTAGGCTCTTTATTTCAGGTTTCTATTGAATTCAGATTCCACTATCTGCCGTGGCGGGATTTGAACCCAGGTACCGAGAACATTAGTTGTATCTCTTGGCTTAACATTCTAGCAGTAATGCCACCATGCTATCATCTCCCCTAAAGGTAAAGTCAGCACAATCCCAGAGGACCATAGGGCTGCTTTCTCATTAGAGACAGACAACTGGTGTTTGGTTTAACCTGAGGGGCACCACACCTCAGGCAAGAGGCAAGGTTGAGAAGGTTGGACCGTCATGGTAACCTCAGCCAGTGCGGGAATTGAATCCACACTGTTGGCATCACTCTGTATCACAAATCAGCCATCCAAGCTAACCAGCGTTTCACTCAGCTGAATGAAGTCACTCTGGTTTCTTTGTTGGTTTTCAGAAAACTGATTCTCTCATCGAACATAGTAATTAACAAACACATTCGTATTTAGGTAATGCTTTCGTCATGTTAAAATATCTAAAAGTACATTGGATACATATCGAGATGACTTTCAAAGTGGATCGGCAGTCTTGTTGCACACAGCAAGATCCCATGAGATCAATTGACTTGCTATCTATTTCTAACAGCATCGCCTGAGGGACACCAAAAGATATAGAAGCAGAATTAGGCCATCCAGCCCATCATGTCTGCTCCACCATTTGATCATGCCTGGTATACTTCTCAACTTAATTCTCCTGGCATCTCCCTGTAATCCTTGATCCCCTTACTAATCAAAAACCTGTCTACCTCTGTCTTAAAGAAATTCAATGAGTTGGCCTCCACAGCCCTCTGTGGCAATGAGTTCCACAGATTCACCTCCCTCTTTCCGAAGGAAATTCCTCCTCATCCAGTTCTAAAGGGTTGTCCCTTCACTGAAGCCGTGCCCACAGGCCCTAATCTCTCCTACTCATGGAAACATCTTTTCCATGTCCACTCTATCAGTTCTTCTCAGTTTTCTGTAAGTTTCAATGAGATCCGCTCTCTTCTTTCTAAACTCTGTCAAGTACAGACCCAGAGTCCTCAACCGTTCCCGATATGACAAGCCCTTCATCCCCAGGATCAAACTTGCAAACCTTCTCCTCCTCCACATCCTTCCTTAGATATGGGGCCAAAGCGGCCCACAATATTCCAAATGCAGTCTGACCAGAGTCTCATTCAGCCTAAACAGTGCATCTTGTACTCTAGCCCTCTTGAAATGGTGACCAGGAGCTGAGGATAATGCCTGCTCTTCTTCCCCCATCAGATTGTTGACATCCACCCAGAGAAAAGCAGGCAGCAGTTGGTTCAAATTCTTATCCTTCGTGTTGAAGTTAACATGAGGGTTTGCACAGCACTGTAAACAGCCAAACGGATCTAGCTAAAAGGAATAATTATGAGCAGATATTTCGAGGTGCTAAAACTATGTGCGCACTCTGAAGTGTTGCCTTTACTGGTGCAAAATGCAACATCTGCATCTGAGGCCATGCAAAATAGGCCGAGGACTGAAAGTGGTTTCAATAAATCCCACCACAACACAGATGAGAAGCAACTGCCAAGATGTTCACAAGAAAACGATAGAAGTCGTAAAACCGAAGAAGACATCAGCAATATCTTTTGAAGTGGTCTATTGCCATTCTTGTAATGCATTTACTGAAAATTATTCACCAATCACAAGCATGTTACATCAAGTGTCTTGGATCTTTCTAGCTCTTTGATTTTTCTGTAAACTGTTCATGGGATGTGGGTGTCACTGGCTGGGCCAGCAATTATTGCCCTCCCCTGATTGCCCTTGAGAAGATGATAGAGAGCTGCTTTCCTGAACCACTGCAGTCCTTACACTGTAGATAGGCTCACAAAGTTATTTGGAAGGGAGCACCAAGACTTATCCCCAGTAACAGACAAGGGACGGTAGTGTATTTCCCACTCAGGATTGTGTGTGATTTGAAGGGGAACTTGCAGATAGTGATGTTTTCATGTCATTGTCCTTCTAGATGGTAGGGGTCATGTCTTTAGAAGATGCTGATTAAGTGAATTTATCCAGAGACTGGTTAGAAAATGGAACACTCAGTGAATTTCTACATTGCATCTTGTAGACACTACACACTGCTGCTACTGAGTGTTGGTGGTGGAGAGCGTGGATTGGGTGCCAATCAAGTGGGCTGCTTTGTCCTGGACTGTGTTGAGCTTCTTGAGTGTTGTTGGGCCTGCACCCATCCAGGTAACTGGGGAGTATGCTATTACACTGCTGATTATGCCCTGTAGATGGTGGACAGGCTTTTGGGAGATAGGAGGTGAGTTACTCACTGGAGGATTCCCATCCTTTGATTACAAGAGTTGTGATTGCTTGCAAGTCCTTCCAGTTGGACATTGTCTTAAGATAGCAACATAATGATTGAACAGGTAGATGCAGAAGTCACAAAATCAGCCTTAGACTTCTCGATTATGTTACATCAAATCCACAGCACAAAGTCAGGTCATTCATTCAAATGAGCAGTGCTGGTATTTACCCTCCTTATGAGCATCCTCTCACCCTGCTTCATCTCACCTGGGTATCAGCTATTCCTTTCTGCTTTGTACAGTTATGTAGTTTCCCCTTAAATGCAACCATGTTGTTCACAGCGACCACTCCATGTTGTGGAGAGATCCACTTTCTAACCAGTCTCTGGATAAAGAGGTTATGTCTGAATTTTCAAAGGGATTTCATAGAATCCCTACAGGGCGGAAGCAGGCCATTTGGCCCATCGAGTCCACACTGACCCTGCAAAGAGCATCCCACCCAGACCCATTCCCTACCCTTTATCCCTGTAAGCCTACATTTCCCATGGCCAATTTACCTAACCTGCAAATCTTTGGACTGTGGGAGGAAAACGGAGCACCCGGAGCAAACCCGCACAGACATGGAGAGAATGTGCAAACCACACAGACAGTTGCCCAAGGCTGGGATTGAACCCAGGTACCCGGTACGGTGAGGCAGCAGTGCTAACCACTGAGCCACTGTGCCACCTGATTATGAATGATGATCATGCTTATCATTGTTTCTGTTGCTCAAGCCTCACAAGTAGGAACCTATTCTTTATATTTATCGAACCAGGTATAATTTTGACGTCTGCTACTAGGTCACCTCAAAGCCTTCTCTTTCCCAGAGAAAACAGCAATAAAGGAAAGCCGCAATTAAGTTGGGAAATCATTAAGTACCCTGTGCCTAACATTTGGGATTCTCAATATGTTTTATTCAGGGAAATCACTTTTAGAATTCCAGACCTGTGTTTCAAACCCTTCAGGATAATTATAACCAGCAGGGTTCATAATTGAAAGAAGGTGCCGTTACCGTTTTTAGCATCTGATGTTCGCCCCTTCCCCCAACGCACATTTCAAAGATGACTGTTAATAATTTTTTTTGCTGGAGTCCGATGGTAAGTTGAAACCAGAGTGAAAAACACCAGTTCCCAACTTAAAAATGCAGAACACAAGTTGTAAAAGGATGGGATGAATGTGACCATTCACTGTCTTCAGAAAAGTCAGGAAATTAACTAGACAAACTGTGCAAAGGCAGCAAATTTAACATCAATTAAACAGGCATAAAGGTAATATATCGCAATGAAAAGATGTTCACGATTGAAATTTGAACAAAATGTTTTGATCCAGAAAAAGGTGAAGAGTTCAGTCAGAGCAGTGTGAATACAGTGAGACCAGGGGGTCTATAAACAACATAGAGAGGGGAGGTGAGAGTCAGTCAGAGCAAAGCTTTACTTCAATACTAATTTTTTGTGACTCATGCATTGGAACATCTAAATCTCTCTATACCACAGAACGCTGCAGTCATTCTCTATTTAAGTAATGCTATGCCTTTCTTTCCTATGTTTCCTGCCAAAGTGAACAACTTCACATTTTCCCACTCATTCATCCATCTGTATCCTCCTTTGAAACCTCTTAACAATGTATATTCCTGTCAATCTTTGTGTCATCTGCAAATTTAGCCACCGTGCCTTCAGTGTGCTGATCATTGATATAAATTGTAAAAGTGTGTGGTACCAACACAATCTCCCACGTTACTCCACAAGACACATTCAACTAATCAGACAAAGACCCGTTTCTGCATACATTCTGTTTCCTGCCAGCCAGCCAATCTCCTATCCATTCTGATATGCTATCCACCTCACCATGAGCTCTGGCTTCAAACAATAACCTTTGATGTGACATCTTATCAAATGGCTGCTGGAAATCTCAGTAGGGTACATCTACAGGTTCCCCTTTATCCACAACGTATGAACTCCAATAAATTGGTTAAATGTGATTTCCCTTTCACAAAACCATCCCGACTACTTTGAGTCTTTCCGAGTGTGCAGTTACAATCTCCTTAATGTTTGATTCTGACACCTTCTACATGACAGACATCAAGCTAGCTGGCCTATGGTTTCCTGTTTTCTGCTAGCATTCCTTCTTGAATGGATGGGTTTTATTTGCTACTTTCCCAGTCTGATTGAACATTCGCTGAATCTGGGGAATTTAGAATTTAAGATCCTACAATGAAATTCATCAGCACTCGGGGATCTATTAAGTCACAGCATCCTCAAAAGCATTTCCCTAGTGATTATAATTTCATTATGTTCCTCTCTCCTTTCCACCTCCTGGAGGAATTATAGCTATTACTAGAATGTATTCCTCATTTCACCTACCATGTCCTTATTATCTACTATTAACTACTCTCTCTCACTCTCTGGAATAGCCACATTCACTTTACTTGCTCTTTTCCTTTTTAAACACCTCTAAAACTCTTGCAATCAGTTTTTACATCCCTAGCCAGCTTCCTTTCATATTCAAATTTCTGTCTCCTGTTTAATCTTTTTCGTTATTCCCTGCCGTTCTATATGTTCTTCCAATGATTTCATCTGCCGTTCCCTTTGTATTTTTATAAAGTGCTTTTTTCCTTAAGTTTGATGCTTTTCCTAACTTCCTTAGTTGACCACAAGATAGTGAGTCCTCCTTAAAGAATGTTTTTTTATAGAAGGAATATACTTATCCTGAGTATTCTGTAATATCTTCTACAGTGTCACTATTGAACAATCCTCAGCTGAATATCCCAGTGCATTTCAGCTAGACCAGCATCTTTGCCCACATAGTTGCTCTTATTTAAGTTTAAAGTATTAATCTTAGACCCATTCTTCTCCCATTCAAACTGGATGTAAATTCAATCATGGTGTGATCGTTGCTACCTGGGGTTGCCTTTACTGAAGTCATTAATTAGTCCTGTCACATTTCATAATACCAAGTCCAATATAACCTGCTATCTAATCGGTTTCATAATGTGCTGCTCTAAGAAACTCTCTCAAAAGCATTCTATCAACTCCTTATCCAGGCTATTCTTGCCAATCTAATTTGTCTAGGTTATATATATTAAATTCACCTATGATCATTGCTGTCCCTTAATCACAAGCCCCCAATATTGTTTGCTTGTATACTTTCTCCCGCTTTATGTGTATAACTGGGGAGCTGTAGACCATTGAGATCATCTCTAACTGTTGCACCAATGTGATCCTTGATTCATAGTGCTACCCCTCCACCTTCATCTAGCTTCCCATTTGCTTGAATATCATAGACCCCTGAATATTCAGGATTTAATTCTTGTCATCTCCATAATAGATCAAATGTATTCATTTCAACACAAACCATCCATTTGTTTACTTTGTTATAAATGCTATGCGCATTCAAACATAGAGTCTTTAGTGCTGTCTTTTTGTTACCTTTGAAACATCTACATTAATACATTACATTCCTTTTCTCACTGTCTCTTCTTGCCATTCTTTGATTCTTATTTCCTACATTATTACTTTGTTCCCCCGACTGGATTGGAACTCTTGATATACTAGATCTATCAAGTGCAGTCCCTCACACCCATGGTTAATTTTAAAGCTCTTTCCACAACACTAATTATATAAGTAATTCAAAAACTGGTCACAGCACCGTTGAGTGCAGACATTCCCACAATACTGCCCCCACTTTCCGTGATACTGGTGCCACTCTCCCATGAACCAGAACCTCGCCAGTCCTTGTCCTCAGTCAATTGAATCAACTGAATCTGCCAATCCCAAGCTTATTATTCTTGAGGTTCCATTCTTCAATTTGGTGCCTAGATCCTCAGTTGAAAGAGAACGTCTTCCCTTGTTTGATCTATATTGTTAGTACTTACATGGATCACAACAACTGGATTCTCCTCATCCCACTCCAAGTTCTTGTCCAGATTGAGCAGATGTCCTGAACCTTGGCAACAGGAAAGCAACATAGCCTCCTCAACTCCTGCATGTGTCTGCATAGAGCAATGACCATCCCTCTCACTATGTTGCTCCTTTCTAACACTACATTCGTTTTTGCTATCCCCACTTGAAGTGACTTTCTGTCCCACAGTGCCATTGTCAGTTAGCTCATTCTATTGCCACACCTCACTCTCATCCACACAAGTAGAAAGGACCTCAAACCTATTGGACAATTACAAAGGATGCAGCTCCTGTACCCCTACCCTCTGGGTCCCCCTACCTGTCTTACTTGCAGTCACACCCTCTTTTCTCTGACCACTGACCAAATTGGAACACCCTAATGCTAAGTGGCTTGACCACTTCCTGGTACAAAATAGCCAGCTAAATTTCCCCCACTCTGATGTGTCGCACTAACTGTAATATTAATAGGTGCAAAAAGTACAAGAGCAAGGAGGTTACATTGGACTTGCATAGGACACTTGTTCAGCCTCAGCTGAAGTATTGCATACAGTTCTGGGTGCCATTCTTAGGAAAGCATGTAAAGGTATTGGAGAGTGAGAGCAGCAGAAGTTTGCAAGAATGGTTCCAAGGATGAGAAACTTCAATTATGACGTAAGATGGGAGAAGCTCAGACTATTCTTGAAGAAAAGACATGAAGAGGCTTGATTGAGGTATTCAACATTATAAGGAGTCTAGTCAAAATAAATAGGGAGAAAATGTTACCTGTCGTGAAGATATTGGAAATGAAAGGGCACAGATTTATAATAATTGACAAATGAGGGAATAAGTATATAAGGAAAATCGTTTTTCACACAGCAAATGATTCGTGACTGGAATGCATTGCTTGAGGTGTGATGGAGGCAGGTTTAATTGAGGCATTCAAGAGCAAATTAGATGGCTGTTTGAAAAGGAACAAAGGAATCTCTGAGGAGAAGGCCAGAGAACAGCACTAGGTAATTGTTCATTTGGAGACCCAGCTCAGATACAATCGGCGACATGGTGTCCTGCATTGTAAAAATATTCTGTGATTCTCTGAGTTACTGCTTGTTTCTTAGGCACTGCACGGATGCCTAAGGCCTCAAAACAATGGACAGAAAGATTACGCACACTTCAACAGAAGGCTTGCCATCCGCCATATTAGATAAGGGTGATCAGATGATGTCCTTTTCTACATTTGGAGCAGGTGTAGTCGTCTGTAATAAGAAAATAAGGGGCCTACCACTGTTTGAAGCCTCAGCTTCAATATTCATTTGCCTTGAGGTAACCAAGTATCATCACATGTGCTTCTGAGGAATCTCCTACTGCAGCTAAGGTAACTTACCAGAAGATCAGCACACTTGCTCCTTTCGACCTTTGATTCTAGGTCTTCCAATCAGTGTAACCCCGTTCCTTGAACCATTTTTTGCCCGCTTCTAGCCTGAGTGCAGACTCACTGCCTCCTTTCCTGATCTCCAAATGCACATCTGTATGGCCCACAGTCCCTAATACCTCTCCACACTGATCTCCCACGTTTGTGGCTATGAACCTCTAATCTCCCTCTGCCTCCAATGAACCCATGCCCCAATTCAAAACACACAGCTTTGAAATCTTTGGCTCCGCAATTTCTGCCTTCCAGCAATCCCTGTACGCATTACCATTTTTAGACTCAACTTTCTGAGGGACAGTATGTCTTGTAAGGTCAGTTAGTGCAAGATAGTTGTCCTTTGCTCTTGGAGCATCCATACATAGGCCTTCCCAGATACCTGTGCCAATTATTTTCGTCAATTCAGAGTTATTGGAATTCAATCTAGAGCTGCTACTGGAGCCACACAGGGCAATAGCTTTGCATTTTCATTTGGATTTATTACTGTACATTTATGATGTGGTTGGGCTTCTCTCCTGATCCATGATGGCTGTATAATGGATGGTTTCTGCACGTGAACCACATAGTTTTGTGGTATTGATGAAGGAGAACACAGCAGTGCTGGAGACAGAGAGGATATCCCAGAGGGCTCAAAGGCGGAATTATCTGGAAAAAGCTAAGGAGCAAGCAAGATGTATTCACATTGCTCAGTGTAGGTTACTGGACGCCAACTAGAGGGAAAAATATGGAGAATGAAATTTGCAAAAGAACCTGCAGAAATGCAGAAAATATAGAGTATTATAATGAAGGTCTTTAATTATTCAAATATAAACATGGATAGTAGTTGTGTAGAGAATAGCAGCATGTTTACAACTCAATGAGGAAAGAGAGACCAGATACTTAGAAATGAGCTGGGCCAGGCGGACCAAGTAGCGGGTGTGATCAGGTGTCAAAGAGAGAACATTTCAGGGTCAAAGATCACACTATCAAACGGTTTAGGTTCGCAGTAGGAAAGGACAAAGAACAAGACAGAGCAAGAATGATTAACCAGGGAAAAGCCAATTTAACTGAAGTAAGAATGGATCTGAGCCAAGTGTATTGGAATTAAAGATCGGCAGGCAGAACGGTAGCTGAACAGTGGGCTGCCTTCAAAAATGAGATAGTTTGGGCCCAGTCCAGGTACACATCCAAGAAAGGGAATTGAAGGGAAAAAAATCCACAGTTCCCTGGGTAACAGAATATATAGGGTTTGAGATGAAGAAGAAAAGGTGTGCGCAAGATAGATTTTAGGTGGCTACTTCAGTTGAGAACCAGGCTGAGTTTAGAATGCTCAGAGGAGAATTGAAAAATATGAACAAGAAAGGAGAAAGACAAGCAGAAAGTATAAAAAGAGACTGGCAGCTAACCTGAAAAGGAAACCAAAAGTATTCGATAGCTTCTTTATTGAAGTAGGGCCAATTAGGGACCACAAGTTATTTTATGCATAGAGACAAGGGGCATGTCTGAGGTATTAAATCAATACTTTGCTTCAGTCTTTATAGAATCATGGAGAAACAGAAGGTCATTTTAGAAGGATTCAAAGTGGATGAGGATGTCTTGGAAAGGCTGTCTGTATTTAATCTGAATAAGATGCATTCAAGGATACTGAGTGAGGGGAGAGTGGAAGTTATGGAGGTAGTAGCCATAATATTTCAAACTTTCTTGCACTCTGGGGAGATGCCAATGGGCTAAGAATTGCAAAACCCATAAAATTGATGGAGCAAGCATGGCGTACGTGGAATGTTATGAAGTCACTAGCTCTCTTGAAAAGATCGCTGGAGACCTCTTTGATGCAGTAGTACATGGCAGCTTGGCAGGTGGGTTCCCTGTTGAGTGATGTCAAAGTTTAGCACAGTTGTAAATTTGAGTGTAGCTGGCATGGACTAACTATGTAGCCCTCTAGAGACAATTTCTCAACTATAGAAACAGGGAGAAACATCAGAGCAGGAAGGGGCCATACAGCCTGTCTGACCTGTTCCACTATTCAACACGATCAGGGATGATTCTTTATCTCCTTACTAGGCCCCTGCTGTCTCCCCATAACCCTGGACACCTTGATGTCTACCCATCTCATTCTTGAACACATACAGTAGCTTGGTCTCCACAGCTTTCTATGGTAGAGAATGTCAAAGGTTCACCACTGTCTGAGTGAAGGCATCAGTTCACATCTCAGTCCACAATGGCCCACTGCATATTTTGAGACTGTGACTCCTGTTCTGGCCTGTGGATCATCATCCCTGCATCCAGTCTGTTCAGCCCTGTAAATATTTCATATACTTCACTGAGAAGGGGTCATCAACAGTGCTATCAAGCAGCACCAGCTCAGCAATAACCTGCTCACTGATGCCCAGTTTGAGTTCTGCCAGGACCACTCAGTTCCTAACCTTGTTACAGCCTTTGTTCAAATATCGTCAAAAGAGGTGAGGTGAGAGTGACAGCCCTTGACATCAAAGCTTTATTCAACCAACTGTGGCATTAAGGAGCCCTAACAAAACTGGAATTAATGGGTATCAGGGTCAAACTCTCCACTGGCTGAGGTCATACCTGGCACATAGGAAGACGGTTGTGGTTGTTGGAGGTCAGTCATCTCAGCTCCAGGACATCTCTGCAGGAGTTCCTCAGGGTAGTATCCTAGGCCCAACCATCTTCAGCTACTTCATCAATGACCTTCCCTCCATCACAAGGTCGGAAGTGGGGATGTTCACTGACGATTGCACAATGTTCAGCACCATTTGCAACTCTTCAGATACTGCAGCAGTCCGTGTTCAAATGCAGCAAGATCTGTACAATATGCAGGATAGGGCTGACAAGTAGCAAGTAGTATTCGCACCACACAATTACCTGACAATTACTACATCCAACAAGAGAGAAAATAACTACCATCCCTTGACATTCAATGGCATTACCAAGTGAACACGCCACCATCAACATCCTAGGGGTTACCATTGACCAGAAATTGAATTGGCTAGCCATGTAAATGCAGTGGCTACAAGAGCAGGTCATAGGCTAACCACCTATAAGGCACCAGTCAGGAGTGTGTTGGAATACTCCCCCCTTGACTGGATGAGTGCAGCTCCAACAACACTCAAGAAGTTTGACACCATCCAGGACAAAGCAGCCTATTGGATTAGCACCACCTCTGAAAACATCCACTCCCTGCACCACCAATGCTCAGCGGCAGCAGTGTATACCATCCATATGAAACACTGCAGAAACTCACCATGGCTCCTTAGACTTTGGTTTCTATTTACACCAATGTGCATTCAATCCAGTGGAGATTTCCTTTAAGAGGGACAAATTGGCTTTAAGTGCTAAAGGTTAGTTGACCTTGTAATAACCTTGGGCCCCCTGTTGAGTAGGCCATGAGTCACACTCCCACCTTGTAAGTGAGAAGGTGGCACAATATTTGCCTTGCCCTTTGACAGTGGATAGTGGACTGGTCACAAATTGCACCCCCTGAAGGCAAAAGGAGACATTTCTCTCCCGCATTCTTAAAAACAGAGCTGGGCCACACAGGAGCGAGGTCAGGAATCTGCCTTTGTAACACAGATCCAGAATTGAATGGACAATGCTATTTCAGCCAGGCAGAGATTATACTGACTGTTCAAGGACCTCTTTGCTTAACTAGCCCTGAGATTGGCATGGTACGGGAAAGATGTGCTTGCAACGTTGCTGACAGGTTCTTAAGTCACTTTGCTAGGCAGGTCTTGCTTCCCAAATCCAAAGCAGGCTATTGGCAGAAGTGCCCCCAATTACAGTTGATGGGTTTTAATGGCACACTAAACTGCCAAGAACGATATGGAGCACAGTGGAGCCAAACAACGGCAAATGTATGGCAGCCAAGCAACATTGGAGATGTAAAGCTGTCAATAACAACCTGTTTTCTTTCCAGGACATAGCTGGTTACTGAAGGGCCAGGTTTTGGCTTCTGTTGTTTGGAACTGTTTGTTTCATGAGGCCACACTGTTGGATGTTTTATAAGTGTATATGTGAACAGGCTGCTCACTAAAGACTCGTGCCTTGAATTAACCTAGATTCTTTTAAAGAGAAAGGCATCTTTTTACTTGTTACATCTAGCACCTAAGGAAATGTTTGAAATGATGTTGGAGGGATTTAGAATTGTAGAATCCCTGCAGTGTGGAAGCAGGTGATTCAGTCCATACCGACCCTTGGAGCAGCATCTCAACCAGACCCACCCCCACTACCAATCCCTGTAACCCTGCATTTTCCATAGCTAATCCACCTAACCTGCACATCTTTGGACTGTGGGAGGAAACCAGAGGACCTGAAGGAAACCCACGCATTCACAGGGGGAACATGGAAACTGTACACAGACAGTTGCCTGAGGATGGTATCGAAACCTGGATCCCTGGTGCTGTGAGGCAGCAGTGCTACCCACTGAGCCACCATTTCAACGTGGGATTAATTTACAGTCAAAATGGAATATGAGGCACAGATAACCACAAATCTAAAACCAAAACTCTACTTAAGTGATGTTCACCCACTACCCTGTGCTCACAGACGTACGTTAGTGACCCAGTCTGGAAAATATCTCGATTTTAACAGACAAAGAGAGATAGAGACATAGCACAGAAAGAGACAGAGAAAGACAGAATCGAAAGGGGTTGGGACATGAAGCACAGTTCGGGATTTGATCACGTCCCATTGCATTGCTCAAACTTAGCTGAGATTAACCACTTTCTTTCACCACTTCCCTTTCCCACCAGTGCCCCTCCATCTCTCTGATTTCGCGCTACACCCAGGGAAAATGGACAGTGAACACCTCTGTACTCACTGACTCACATTGGCCTCAAGCCCAGCAATGCCTGAAACTAAAAATTCTGATTCTCCAATTCAAAATTCAAAGATCCTCCTAACAAGATCTCACTTGGGTCAGTTTTACTACATAAAGCCCTTTTCCCCCTGCTTCACAAAGCTTCATAAATCTGCAACAGCCACTCAATTTCACAATCAGAGACATTGTAACCACAGGTTCCATAACTCAGTCAGCCAATCCTGCATCATTCGTGATTTTAAGCACCATCTCTCAGACAAAAACACCTCCAAAAGCACAAAGTTGCATTTCAATAAATGCAGCCTAAGCAAAAATAAGGCAAACACCATTCTCCTGGAAGTTGGTGTTTCGCTCTTGTAATTTTAAAAAAATACATGCATATCCATTTACACCACTAAAGCCAGCAATCTGTAGAGATTATAGCATTCAGGGAAAAGGGGGTTTCCAAATGATTGCTTTATTTGACTGCTCCAAATATTTGTTGCATTCAACCCTGCCTAGGACTAAAGATGGGGCTTATTGTGCGGTTTTCAATTGGACAGGCATAGCAGTTCAAGAGTTGCTGAACAGTCAGTTTAGTCAGAAAAAGTGAGAGAGGAAGGTTATTGCTTTTTGTCTGTTACAAGTCAATTTCTTTGGAGCAATTTCTTTTCCCATAGTATCCAGGGATGTTCAGGCTAGGTGGATTTGTCATGGGAAATTCAGGATTACAAGGATGGGGTCGGGGTGGGGTGGGGGGGTGTGGGTCTGAGTGGATGTTCCTAGGAGGAGCAGTGTGGACTCAATGGCCGAATGGCCAGTTTCCACACTGTAGGGCTTCTATGATTCTAAATCCAGCTAGGTACTGGGGCTAGGGATCAGGAAAACCCTTGGGGACTGTGGGCTCTCAGAAGAAGCTGTGCACCATGAATAGCTCAGCGCCGAAAATGATGGCAAATAAAGTCCACGAGCAGCATGTGCTTGGTGCAACTGAGCAGGAATGGTGTTTAGCGGAAAGTGGGGCATTATCAGTTTGGCATCTAGCTGTCAGTGGACAAGCTGAAATGATGTCTGTGAGCAGCTGCTGGAGTACAGGTTCCAGAATCCACTGGGACTGTGAACTTACAGAGTGCGAGCAGTCTGTGACCAAGCAGTTTTGAGGGGGTTCAGAATTGGTGGTAGGTAGGAAAAGGGTGGTTTTTATGCTGAAGATAGGGTGGGAGGAATGGGAAGAGTAAATGTTAGGTGGTGATAGAGCCCAAAGAGAAAGAAAAACAGTTGGACAGATGCAGGAGTGGGTAAAGACCAGCCTAGGAGAATGAATAGCTGCTAATGAGGACTCTTAGTAGCTGACAATGGGTTGTGTGTGGTAGCAGCCTATATGGTGACAAGGCCTGGTGTGTGGAAATAGGGGAAAGCATGGGGAACGGTGCTCAATCCCTAAAATTGTTGAACTTGTAATTAAGTCCAGAAGGCCGCAGAGTTCCTGAGTGGAAAATGAAGTGCTGGGAAAACAGAGTTCTGAAGAAAGGTCACCGGACCCGAAACGTTAACTCTGATTTCTCTCCTGAGATGCTGCCAGACCGGCTGAGCTTCTCCAGCAATTTCTGTTTTTGTTTCTGGTTTCGAGTGTGTGCAGTTCTTTCGCTTTTTATTTAACAAATGATTTGGACCTTCCTTCAAAAGGTTTGCTGAATCAAGATATTTGAAGACGGGATGTTGATGGGATTTGAGTACCTTTCTCATTGCATAAGGTAAATTAAAATTATTCTTTGAAAATGGGGTCTTGTACTTTGGAATTGTTCCTAAATTGCCTATTCAAAATAAAGATTTGGTAACATGAAATTATATTGAGGACAGTATGATTTTTTTAACCATCTGGGAAGGAGTACCCTAATTCTGAAGTTGTTTCTGTGAACTTAACCTCTTTGCCTACTTGGAATCCAGTTGAACAAAGAACTGGTTGAAGCAGATGTACTGATGGATCCATATCATTGAAGGATAGCACAAAGGCATATAAGGGCCTGCCAAATGACCAAATAAGATATTGCAATGGAAAGGACCAAGACTACAAAATGATCTTGAAGGATTAATGACACTGGACACCAAATCAAGAGTTCTTGCAATGTAGTGGCCTTATAAATATCATGGTCCTACTGGAATACTTGAGCCATTCACGACTTGTGAGCACAACAGGGTCTGGAGTGCAACACTTTCCCCAAAACTGAACCTATATTTAATTTTGTATGTTTCCTAACAAGTTTGATTCTTTTCCAGTGCCCCTTCAAGGGGTTGCCAACCAGGTAATTAGATCATCTTATCTTTACTTGTTATCCAGAATAGTAAATACAGTGGCTACAAGCACAGGTCAGAGCTGGAAACCTACAGCAAGTAACTCACTGTCCTCCATCTTCAAGGTTCAAGGCAGGAATATAATTGACATTCACCATCCACCTGGACAAATGCAGCTCCAACCACTCAATACTTTTGACGCCATCCAGGATCAAAGCAACCCGTTTGATTGGCACCCCAGCCACCACCCTCAGCACTGATTCCCTCTGGCTGCAGTGGGTACCACTCGCAAGATGCCCTGCAGTTACTCAGTGAGGCTCCATCAATAGTGCCTCGCGAACCCAGAGCCTCTACCACCTGGAAGGATGCGGGCAGCAAACGTGCAGGCAAAGCACCAAATCCAAGCTCCCTGCCAAGACACACACCGTCCTGACTTGGAACGCTACCACACTCCTTCATTGTTACTGCATTAACATCTTGGAACTTCCTTTTTAACAGCATTGTGGGTGTCCCTTTACATGGAAAGCAGCAGTTTGAAGAATGAAGCTCATCATCACTTTCTGAAGAGGAATTATGTATAGGCATGAAATGCTGGCCTAGCCAATGGCACCTATTATCCCATGAAAGAAGAAGCAAAAATTCGAGATTAGTCACAAAACAAGCAATGGCATTAAGAGTACCACATGAGAGGTTACTAACCCTGACCAATGCCTTATTAGAATTAGAATTACATGTCACACGCACTCAAGTACAGGGATACAGGAGTACGGTGAAAAGTGTACAAAGTCGCCATTTATGGTGCCATCTTGGGTACAAAGGTGCCTAGGCACAAAATCTTAGGTATGAATTAGAAAAATAAGGAAATAAAGTTCAAAGTTCAGCATTACACTCCTACAGCAGAGAAAGACAGAAAAAAAAAATCAGAGCAGAACGGGCAGACGAGCCTGCACTGGGCTTCACCTTGAGGCCGGGGTCAGCGCCACCTCGAAGTTGGGTGTCCTCGCAGGGCTTCACCTCGAGGCTGGGAGTTCACTCTAGGCTCATCCCATAAAATTGGATTCACCTCTCCCGGAAAGTTAGGGCTGTTACTTAATGCAAGGATGGCTTTCATGATGAGATTTGAGTTCCCTCAACGCCATTTGAAATCAGAGACCCAGCAATGGAACCTTTTACCCCACAGTATTCTTTTTCCTTCAAGTTCTAAATGGGCCCTAGAGGTTCTTAGTGTTTAATTTTTATTTTGTTGTTTTCCTTTCTCTCTCTCTCTCTCCCCCAAAACACTTATTCCCAGTCTTGCTAGCTTCTTATGCCCCCATTCCTGGGTCGCTCCTCCTTCGCTTGAGTCACATTGTCCACTCTCTCCGTCTCCGTTTGATTCCCCATTTCTCACTCTGTCTGTCCTTGAGTCCCATTCCCCAGTTTCTCTCTCTCTTTCTCTCTCTTCCCACACTCTAGACTCTACCTGATAATTGGCCAGTCTGCTAGATGTGGGGACCCACAGGCAGTGTTGCTGTGAACCACATGAGCTCAGTACAAGCTGTTAACCTTCCCCATCAGGACAGTGACTCCAGTAAATTTTGTGGTTGAGGAACTGCCCTCCCATAGCCCAGCTCCTGACACAGCCGGACAGCACTTTCTGGGATAGCAGTAGGCTGGGGAGCTGCTGTCACTGATCTGCTGCAGGGCTGGTACACATGGGCAACAGCATTTTGCAAACAGCATTTCTCCTGAGATGCTAATTGATTGATGATTGCTCGATTTCAGACTGTCTCTGAAACCCTGTGGATTGGGTTCTCTTGAAGCTGAAGCAACATATTGTTCCAAATAATTCCTTAAAACCAGAGAGGCATTTCCAGAGAAATGAATTTTGACTGCACAATCCAAAGTCTAACTCAAAGCATTGTAGAGATCGCCAAAAATATTAACTTCGATCCGACGCCTTTCATAGAGAGGAAAAGAAAATTTACATGATAATGTAAGAAATACTTGGAAATGAATGCAGTGTGCATAGCTTCAATTTGTAGTATTTAGAGTGAGTCAGGCCTGCTTGGTGTCATTTACGAATTTTACTGCCTTATATTTTCCATTTTAAGGTGCTTAGCCCTTAAAATAAAAAGTAATCCTGACCAAATTAAAATGAACACATTAAAAAATATAAAATACAAATCCGCTGGCTAACTTAATTAGCTTCTTGCAAAATTCGGAAGACAGATGCAGAATTGTCAGAGGGGAAAACATTTTTACTTGTAATCTGTTAAACATTCACAGCGTTGGAATACAGATGTCACTCGTCATCTTGGAAACAAGTACACAGTGATATTCTAACCAAGGCCATACTTAGTAAATCAAAATGATCCATTAGGAATTATTAACCAATCCCTGGAATCAGTGATCCTGTGGAAATGTTGTTATTGCACCCACCTCCACCACCTCCTCTGGCAGCTCATTCCATACACGCACCACCCTCTGCATGAAGATGTTGCCCCTTAGGTCCCTTTTAAATCTTTCCCCACCTCCCACCTTAAACCTATGCCCTCTAGTTTTGGACTCCCTACCCTGGGGAAAAGATAGGGTGATTAGCCAAGGGATTAGCCTGCTTTTTCACACAGAGGGCGGTGCGTGTATGGATCGAGCAGCCAGATGAGGTGGTGGAGACCAGTACCATTACAACATTTAAAAGGCACCTGCTTGGGTATAAGGGTTTGAAGAGAGATATGGGCCAAATGCTGGCAAATGCGTCTAAGTCAGATTCTGATGTCTGGTCTGCTTGAATGAGTTGGACCGAAGGTTCTGCTTCTGTGCTGTACATCTTTATGACTCTACGACATTTGATTGAAAAGGAGACAATCAGAGTTGGACAGATTGCCGAATGCAAATTGCGCATGCAGCTCCCCCCATGGGCTCCATCGCAGCCTGTTCAGATATTAGATGTTTGCATTGAACTAAAAGCTGTGAACGTGCAAACCCCAGGGCTTGCCTTTTTATCCATGAAATATAAACTATGCCAGCAGAGATGCCTGCCTAATGTTTTACAATGTTAAAAACCTCATCATTAGCATGTGTTCTCAAACCTCTTCGGTGGAAAACCCTCCTCACAAATCACATGGCCACCTCACAACAACTGTGATGTGTGTACCCCCTGGTTACAGTTCTGTTATTTACCATGTGTTTTTACATTGATTTTAGGAAGTGTGTTGATGTTTTTACATAGATTTTATGAGGGATGTTGATATCTTGAAGCTTCACTTGGTCAGGGTTTATTGCAGCTGTACGTATCTTTTGATTATCTGGGATATTGGATTAACTGGCACACTCCTGGTTCCATAGGTACCAGTTAATAAAAGGCTTGTTATACTAGTGCTACCTTCTTCAGTTCCCTCGCTGGAAGCAGGTCTGATCCACAGTGCCAGGATCATCACCACTGACAGAGCAACAAGTATGTCTAGAATCTAGCCTTAGTGGGAATGCAGTTGGTGCCCAATAGTTACAATAAAATAATTATACACAGATTGCTCAAATATTGGTCTGCAGCCGAAATCACTTTACACACAAGCTGCTGCCAGCACTGGCATCAGTTATGGCTGGCTGAATTTACTTTTCTGGAGGCAATGGTGTAGATTTCAAATTCTCCCCTTAGCAACACTCCACTTACAATGATGGGTTTCAATGGGTTTTTCACCTTTACACATTTTGACAAGAGAAATGCCAGAGAAAGGAAACAAAGAGAGAACAGGGGTTATTGCCCGAGGTAAGTTATCTCTCTATTACTGACTGTGCTCACATCCAGTAGTTTCATTATGCTTATTAACTTATTATACTTACAAGTGATCTCTCTGCAAAAGCACTCTAGACTTCAATGATTGAGTCCAGTAGCTTGTGTTCTTTTCAAATGTAACATTTTCTCTTTCTGTAGTCTCTTTTGCTTTTCAATGTGTTCCTTCCAAAAAGTCAAAAGTGTACATATATTGCCAGTGTATGACATTCTAAATTAATATTTCAGAACACGCCATCTTGGAAGTTTCAAATGGTCATGGTTTCTTTAAAATGAGTGGAAAAATTGCAAACCTATTTTATCATAAACTTCTAACAACTTATTACTCTACTGTACAGATTACTTTTTCATTGTTCCAAATAACACACTTACAGATATCATGTTAACAAAGTTATTATGGCTTAGCTCAAACAAAGGCAAGAAACTGTGACAAGTAAGTTAAACATCATAGTATTAGCTAGACTCAGCACCAGCAGTTTTCCTTCCTGAATGATGACGTCACTTGGGTCAGATCTGTCAGAGACGGAGAAACTGGGGGACTGGAATCGAGTCGCTACAGGGTGTGAGGAAGTGTAGTTGAGGGAGCTGTGAAAATTGGTGGGTTTATAATGATTAATTGGAGGTAGTCTATGACTAGAAATGAAGACAGAATTCAAGGAGAGGAACAGGGGAGTCAGAGATGGTCCAAAGGATATAAACAGATTAACTATCATACATTGAACACAAAGTTGCCAGTGACCTTATTCTGCTATTAACATCTAACTTATATCCATGCTTTATCTTCCCTCTACAACCATTAACACTCCTTTTGCTTGTTGTTCTGTGACATCATTGATTCCCAATTTTTCTTACCCTTTTACTTTTCCCCATTTTGCCTTATGTTCCATTTACCTCACTTTCAACCGAATAAAACACGTCACACTTGCACCTCTTCAGTTCCGAAGAAGAGACAAATTGGACTCGAAGCCTTAACTCTTTCTCCACAGGTGCTGCTAAACCTCCAGTGCTTCGTGTTTTAATTTCAGGTCCCCAGCATCCGCAGTATTCCTAGGAGACCCAGCAGAAACCCTATTTGAAAGGCAACTAGGCCACACTCCAAAGACTGTTCAAATTCTTGAGATACAGGACAAATGTCTTTAGCAAAGCAGCGAGAATGAAAATGGTGCATGACTGACATGCAGCTTTGGAACCTCCCAATCTGTGTGTTCAGACTCCTACATCTCATAAAGTGAACATAGTTACCCACAGAGCTTGTGTGTAGTCAGCCCAGATACTAGAAAGTGTAGCAACATTGAAGAGGAACAGAAGCCAACATATGGAGCTGAACTATACTCCAATTGTGCACAGAACATGCCCCGAATAAGCTCAGATAAGGAAGGGTGGAAGACCATCATAATAATTGATACACTAACAAACAGGCAAGATTCCAGTAGGTCTACAATGGGTGACATGATGGCTCAGTGGTTAGCACTGCTGCTTCACAGCATCAAGGAGCTGGTTTCAACTCCACCCTTGGGCAACTGCCAGTGTGGAGTCTACACATTCTCCCTGTGTCTGTGTGGGTTTCCTCTCACAGTCCAAAGATATGTGGGTTAGCTATGGGGAATACAGGGTAGGGGTTTAGGTCTGGATGGGATACTCTTCAGAGGATCAGTGCAGGCTGAATAGTCTGCTTCCACACTGTAGGGATTCTATGATACAAGTCAAGAACAGCCGTGTGAAATCTGAATCTGTGGAAGGTTGCACCCTCCTACACTCTGAAAGGACTGTCAAACTATATGTATACATTATACAGACTCTTATTTTTTATTTCTGTCTAAATAGGTCTGCAATTACCCTAATGTAAGTATATTTTCACCCTTAGAGTTTGTAATTTTATGTTGGAACGGAGGGCATTGGGTGTTATTGCTGTAAGAGTTGTGTTGCTTTATGAGTTGGACAGGCTAGTGAGCCACAGACCAGGCAGAAACAACATGACAGACAGCACCGCACTCCAACAGAAGCAAGCTAAATTTCACACACATACATTGTTACGTGTAACTGCAAATTGCAGTCTAAGCTGCTAAATAATCTTGTATAAGATTATCAAGTAATCTGAATCCAATGTGTAATTTACCAATAATGCAAAAAAAAACAAAGCTAATATGTTATAGTAGTGTCCAGGGTCACTTCATTTGTGTTACAACCTTTTTTTCCAAATGAAATGAAAAATGCTTCTGTGTCCCTCTTTTCAAATTTTTGGGATTACTTTGGAAAATTTAAACAGCTCAGCACTTAGGGCAGATTTGAGGACAAACCTTCACTGGGTTTAAGGGATCTTATTCTTTCAGCTGAAACTTTTGAAAATTAAAATGCCCCTCTAAAACTATAGTTCTAGCCTTGCCAGTTCCCCTTTCCAGTGCTACATTGCTTCCAGTTCTACACTCTAGCTCAATGGTCAGACTTTTGGCCACTAACGTTAGAATTTATTCTTCCTTAATGTTTGATCCAAGTTCTTTCTTCAACTGCCTAGTCTCACTTTGTCAGTAAACAATGCATTTAAATTGTTCCAAGTTATTCCACTCTGTTCAAGAGTTGTACATACCTCAAAATTTGACATTTTGATTAATATACTTTTACTCTAGTGCAAATGAAACCCACACAAGGTGCAGGGCTGGATGAACACAGCAGGCCAAGCAGCATCATAGGAGCAGAAAGGCTGACGTTTCGGGCCTAGACCCTTCATCAGAAAAGGGGGAGGGGAAGGGGGTTCTGAAATAAATAGGGAGAGAGTGGGAGGCGGATAGAAGATGGATAGAGGAGAGGATAGGTGGAGAGGAAACAAACAGGTCGAAGAGGCGGGGATGGAGCCAGTAAAGGTGAGTGTAGGT
>NC_063338.1:9775422-9810225 GCF_021869965.1 Rhincodon typus
CTTTTCTGAAGAAGGGTCCCAACCCGAAATGTCAACTTTCCTGCTCCTCTGATGCTGCCTGACCTGCTGTGTTCCTCCAGCTCTACACTGTGTTATCTCTGACTCTAGCATCTGCAGTTCTTGCTCTCTCTAAATAAATGTAAGGTGTTCTTTTTGAACGTGAAGAATAATTTGGTCCCGGGGACCTTTCGCTTGGTTGACATTTGCTTGGTTAAGGCAAACGTTCAAGCACTTTACTCATGAGAACAGCAGTGAGTTGAGTGGAATGTCTGGACTGAATTTAACATGTCTTAACTCTTTCTGCGGCTCTCTCTGTTATACTAGCAATGTGAAAATAATGGTGTTCACTAATGACTGCGCGCAGCTGAGCAAGTGTTAGCATTGTTAAGTGTAATACACAACAGAAACTCCTCAAAGCCTATCCACCATCTACAATGTAAAAGTCAGGAGTGTGATGGAATACTCCTCATTTGTCTGAATGAGCACAGCTCCAGCAACACTCAAGAAGCTTGACATCACGCAGGACAAAGCAGCATGGTTGATTGGTTGGGTCAAAATCCTGGCATTCCCGCCCTAATGGTATTGTGGGTCTACCTATAACACACAGACTGGTTCAAGAGGGCAGCTCACCACCACCTTCTCAAGGGCAACTAGGGATGGGCAATCAAAAGTTAACCCAGACAGCAATGTCATAAATGATTTTATAATCACATCCAGCAACTTAAATATTTCTTCCACTTAAAAGGCACAATAGCAGTGGTGTGTACCATCTGCAAGATGCATTGCAGCAACTCACCAAAGCTTCCTTGACAGTTTTCCAAACCCATTGCTTCTGCCACTCAGAGAATCAGAGGAATTGGAATATGATCACCTGAATGTTCCCCTCAAAGCCACTCGCTATCCTGACTTGGAATAATATCATGGTTTGTTCACTGCCACTGGGTTAAAATCTTGAAGTCCCTCTCTAAAGCATTGTGGATGGCCCTACATCACTTGGGCTAGAGAGGTTTGAGGTCACAACAGCCAGGTTCACAGTCTTAGATTCAGGAAATTAGGTGCTACCATCGTCACGGTAGCTTGCTCCCATGGGAAAGTTGGTCTTACCTGAAAAACATGCAGGAAGTAACAGAAACAGTCATACTCTAAGTTACAGTAAAGGTCCAGATCACACCCATGCACCAGACTGAGATTGTGGGATGTCTAAAGCTAGTTAATGACTTTGGCAATCATTGAACATGCATAAAATAGAAAAGGAAACAGAAGGCGATGTTATTTGAGCAGGAAGATTAAAAGAATAGACTCAGAGAGCAAGCAAAGCAGTACAATACAAGATGTTCTTTTTGAATGTGAAGAGTAATTTGGGCCCAATAGGATAAAATTGGCTTAATGGCAGAAGACAGAGAGTGATGGTGTAGGGTTGTTTTTCGGACTGAGGCATGCGACCAGCGGTGTTCACAGGGATCGGTGCTGGGTCCAGTTTTGTTTCTCATTTATGTAAATGATTTTGATTAGAATATAGACAGCATGGTTAGTAAATTTGCAAATGACACCAAGATTGGTGGTATAGTGGACAGCGATGAGGATTATCTAAGATTACAAAGCAATCTTGGTCAACTGGGTCAATAGGCTGAACAGTGGCAAATGGAGTTGAATTTGGATAAGAGCGAGGTATTGCATTTTAGTAAAACAAACAAGGCAGGACGTAAACAATTAAAAGTAGGGCCTTGGGTAGTGTTGTAGAACAGAGCGATCTAGGGGTTCAGTACATAATTCTTTGAAGTTCGCATCACATATAGATAGAGTGGTTAAGAATGCATTTAGCACACTTGCCCTCATTGCTCAGACCTGAGTATGGGACTTGGGATTTTATGTTGATGTCGAACAAGACGTTGGTGAGCATCTTCTGGAATACTGTGTGCAGTTCTGGTATCCCTGTTATAGGAAGGATATTATTAAGCTGGAGAGGGTTCAGAAGAGATTTACCAGGATGTTGCCAGGAATGGAGGGTTTGAAACATAATGAGAGGCTCGAAACGCTGGGACTTTTCTCACTGGAGTGTAGGAGGTTGAGGTGTGACCTTATAGAGGCTTATAAAATCATGAGGGGTATTGATAAGGGGAATGGCAGGTGTCCTATCCCTCGGGTGGGGGATTTCAAGATTAGGGGCCATAGTTTTAAGGTGAGAGGAGAAAGATTTGAAAACGACATAAGGGGCAACTTTTTTACAGAGAGAGTGGTTCATGTGTGGAATGAACTGCCAGAGGAAGTGGTGGATGTGGGTACAGTTCCAACGTTTAAAACGCATTTGGATAAGTACATGAATAAGAAATGTTTAAAGGGATATGGGCCAAGCGCAGGCAGGTGGGACTAGTTTAGTTTGGGATTATGGTCAGCACGGACTGGTTAGATTGAAGGGTCTGTTTTGACTCTATAACTCTAATACAACAGTCTCATCACTTGCCATTGCTTGTGCTAGTGAGAGCAAGGTCTAGCGGATGGGAAGGAATTAGCTCAAGATATGGTTAAATTGGCTGAGTTATTTACTGTAGGGATCAGTAAAAGCATATGTGACATTAAGTGTGAAGGGAGCATGAAGAGAGCTGAGAGGAGTCATTGATTAAAGGCATCGGAACAGGCTGAAGTCAAGATCAAGGACAACTTAACAGCCCACATTTTGCAAGAACCATCCACACAATTCAAATCAGTAAGCAAAGAGCCGAATAGATTAACAAGAACATAGGTAATTAAGATGGGCAAGAGCAATGGGTGGTTCATACCCATGTGGTCATCCAAACATCAGACTAGTGTTTAGACTAGTGGTGATTATGAACAAACAGTAAATAAGATGATCAGCAATGAGACCAACTAACTAACTGCCTATCAGGGAAACTTCATTCCTGATCCAGTGAAATGTTGCACATTTCCATTTCGAATTCACTGACAAGATCGTGGAACTGCTTATCATTCATATACATGAAGGGGTGAAACAGTATGCAAAGTCCCTGCTTGGGGGTGTCTACAGTTTCTGCAGTGTTCCAGTGTACCATGGACCAGGGACTGAGTGGGGTAAAAAGGAGAAGGCAGCTTCTCAAATAACATTCTCATTAGCTATAAGACAAAGACATGAGGGGCATTTTTGTTTTACAAAGTAGTTCGTGTGTGGAATGAACTTCCAGAGGAAGTAGTGGATGTGGGCGCAATTACAATGTTTAAAAGACATTTGGGTAGGTAATAAATAGAAAAGGTTCACAGGGAAATGGGCCAGGAGCAGGCAGGTGGGACTAGTTTAGTTTGGGGTTATGGTCGGCACAGACTGGTTGGACCGAAGGGTCTGTTTTTGTGCTGTTTGACATCATAAAGAGTGAGCAACCGTGTGAGATTGAACAAGGCCTAGGCAGGCTTCAAGAACATAACAAAGTCAAAAAGCACAAGCCTCACTTCATGTGGTAAAGTGCAACACACCTGAGCCACAACTAGATGTTGAGGACATCAATCCCATGCAGAAGATCAAGGGGATTGTGAAAGCTACAAGAGACCAGAGAAGGAAAAAAATGGGACATTCAAAAGGGATTCATTGTGAGTCATTTTAAGTTATAGCTGACTTAACTAATATAGCCTCACCACTGTATAAACTGCTATAAGATTAAACAGATTGGGAGTGATCTGGTGAGTGTCAGTAAGCAATGGAGAAAGCACTGATTGATAATGCTGCTTTGACCCATGCTGTGAAACAATTAGCTTTAGTGGCCAATGTCTCACCACAGGAATTTAGTGTGGTGTTGTCTCATATAATGGAAGATGGAGTGGAGTAGGCTTCAGAGCAAAATTACTCCAGTTGAGAAACAACCATCATTTCTGGTGTTAGAAAGCTCCACAGATACTTGTATAGAAGGAAATTGACATGGTTAACTGATTATCAAGACCTCACAACCATATTAGATTCAAAGATGGGAGTGTTATCCCTATCAACAACATGGTTTCAGAAATGGGCACTGGTTTTGATGGCCCATCATTACACACAAGTACCACAAATCAACAGCATCATGCTAATGTGGATGTCCTTTCAAGATTTCCCATGAAGACTGATTCATGTCCCCATAAGTTACTTCATATAACCAAATGACATGCCTGTTTCTTCAAAAAAAAACAATAATTGAACTCACAAGGATGTACTGCTTGGTAAAGTGCTCAATCATGTCATTTAACAGCTGGTCTAAAAAGAGTGAGGATGAGAAATTACTGGTTTATTTCACACAGAGAAATGAACTGAAGATTCTCTCCTGTAGAGTTTGAGTTATTCAGGTATTAGAGAGAAATTGTTTGAGAAACTCAATTAACAGCACACAGCAATAGTCTGTACAAAAGCAGCAGCAAGAGGCTATTCTTGGTATCCTTAGGCAGAGATATTTATAAGTTAGCAACAGGTTGTGAAAGTTCCTCCTGATCCACGGTCAAACCCAAGGAAACTCGGGGAAATGAGCACCTGACCATTCCTGTTGGGTGGAAGGGGGGGAAAAACAGAGAGTCCTTAAGGGTCAAAACTTTCAGTAAGTGGATTAACATTGACTCTGCCCTATACAACACATGCTAAAGTTATTGAGTCTTTGAGATTGTTTTGCAATTTATGGGCTGCCAGAGATTTTGGTGCCCAATAATGATCAACAGTTTGTCTCTGGAGAGTCTGAAATATTTCTGTTTAATTCCTGTCAGTCATCACTCATTGTCTAATTCCACCACATCACTCAGTATTGAACAGTGCTGCAGAAAGAACTGTACATGTTTTGGGGTGTCTTTGCAGAAATACATGCTCAGAAACAAGCTGGGCTGTTATTTCCATATTTTCTGTCTAACACAAGTTAGACAATTTTGAAACATGTTACATGTGAGTATTTGAATGCACTCTGGAGGGCAAGATTTAAACCTGATGGCAACATTTTTTAAAAAAGGCACAAGTAAATTGATTCTCAATAATCAGGGGGAGGGGGGCTGGCAGGGGTGAAATGTTATAGCGAATAGTTAAAAACCAGATCAGCCATGGCCTAATTGAATAGTTGGGCAGGTTCAAGGGACTGTGTGGCCTGCTCTGGCTTTTAATTTGTACAATTTGTAACATAGCAAAGTAACAGTAAGCAAGACAAGTAAAGATGGGTCATGATTCTTGAGACAAGAAACTTGGAGAGAGTTCAGTGGTCAGAAGGTCATGGTGAAAAACCAGAGGTGATAAGGAATAGTACGTGTTTTGTGAAGACTGGAGACAGTCTCCATCAGTGTCATGTGGGTCACTTGCTTGAAAAGAGGAAACCATTTCAAAGGGACAGCACAAGAATTCTTCTATAATCCAAATTTCTCTTACAGTTCCAGGTGTAAGTCAGAAGAAACCCAGTGTTTACTGGTATCACAGAATGCACCATCAAAGCAAATCCAGCCAGACTCTTTGATGAAGACACACCAACCCACGCCAGTCCAAATATTAAGTGAAGTTCATCGACAGGGCCAATGCAGCTCAGAGATGACACAGTCAAGAGATGGTGAGAGAGCGGGTTAAAGTTAATGGAAATGGCATTTGATGCCCAGGTAGGAAGAGAAAGGAATCTGAAAGTAACTGAGCATGTAGAAAGGAAGAAAGAAAGCTGTTCAACATGACCTGTCAAATAACAATATTTTGTAAAGTACATACTGGTACAATTCACTCTGGTATATCCGTTATCTCTGTTTTGGTTGGGATTTCAGTTACAACACATCAACTGAATCTGCTAAGGTTCAGTGATTTTCAATATTGGTTTAGTTATATTGTATTCTGGAAAATTACATACAAGCACCATTCCACATTTTAATGTGCATGTTTTTAAGTAGGAAGGGAGTGCAGTACAATGTAAAAAGATGTTGGGAAGGTGTGGATCAAGTTGTTCAATAATGACAGTCTCCACTTGACATATGTTTGTTTGTCTTATTCAATGCCATCCACAAAACTGAAGAAATTAACACATTGACTTGCTTCATTAGCCTAGTGCCAACGGTTTATAAGATACATCCGTTAAATAAAGCACACAAAGAAATTGAAACACCAAAGGGAATTGCCAGACAGTAATACAATGGCAGTGAACACAAAACTTTTACTTAGTACTGATGACCTAATCCATACATGATCCCTAACCGTGACATTACAAATGCGACTGCAAACATGGTACAGAACAGGTAAAAAAAAGTCTATATTTTACAAGTAAAAAATAAGTTCTGAAAAATACAAATAGATTAAAGCTGTTTTTAATCACACACACGGTCCAAAAAGTGACTTGTGTTGTATGTTTCCTTTTGATCACCCTCTATGCTCATAGCACCAGTACAAGATTACTTTAAAGTAACATTTATTTACATTCAAAATGGTTACTTGTTGATCATAACACAGTTTATACATTAAAAGGAAAAAGAATTGAATGGGTTAGGTCTCAGTATGAATGCAGCTTCCAAAGAATTCTCCTAGAATAATTTGCCACTCCACAGAGCACACACCGAGGATCCATGCTTTCGCTGCTCTTATCATTATACAGAAATCTTAAATAATCTGTTTGATAACAGTTTCGCTCCTTCTATGAAAATATGATCTTCCACAAAGTACATAGTTGGGCAGGGTGAGGTAAAGATCACAACCCGAGGACATTGCAATAATGCTGGGGTCATGCAAGTCCGTACCTGATGAATACTGAAATGATTAAGGCTGGATCTGTGGTTCTGAAGCACACTGACACGAAAATATTTGGGAATAATTGTGGGACCCAACAAGTCTGACGCCTTCCTGTACAGAAACACCATCTAGCCTCCTTCAATCTATTTTGCCTTCAGAAGAACGTCCTGTTGTCTCTTGATTTCCATTTATACACATCCAACATTCCCTTTACCTCATTACTAACTATCTATCTTTTTTAATGGCCTTCCCCAGTGTTTACTCCAGATCGAGACATAAACAGTGGTTGTTATTGTACATTTAAAAAAAAACAGGAGTGGTCTGTTTCTCTCATATATTTATGCTCAGCTCATTATTGACCAGAATCATTTTAGGAGAATGGCTTAAACTGCATGTGTACTGCCACTGGCAGATTCAGATGTTTAGGTGGCTTATAAACAGATAATTGCTTAATCACACAAACCGTCCTTCCTGCTTCCTTAAGCTCTGGGCTCTGCAGTCAAAAGCACAAACAGCCTTAAGATCATGTGGCCTGAACTCACAAAATCACACAACCTGCACTCAAATTGCTAGTAGAAAATCTGACCATAAACTTCCTGAAATGCAGCTAAAGACTTGGGCTGTGTTTCACAGGCGACGCAGGGGCAAGCACTTTTAACAAGGGGTGTTGACACAAGTTTGCAGCACAACTCACAGACTGGCAGCGATCTAGTGGAATAACTGTTGAGCTGCTCATTTCATATCACAGAAGTAAGTTCAGTGCAATGGCCCGTTCTGAGGAAGGGTCACCGGACCCGAAACGTTAACTCTGATCTTTCTTCTTCACAGATGCTGCCAGACCTGCTGAGCTCACTCCAAGGTAAGTTGCGCACAGCATATCTTATCAAGGGTCACTAACATGTTTGGAACCCATGGGGGCAACTAAAGTAAAGGCTTTCCTGTCACTTTTGCTTCAGATTCTCCAAAGGTTGCAAAAAAGTGAGTAAACAACAAGAAAAGGAAGCAGCAGCAAGCCGCAGGATTTAGATATGTTTCACAGGCACCTCAACAATGGCCTGACAGCTCCAAAATCAGGAACGAGGCGTATCTGAGCTTGGAGGACACAAGGCCACACTGCATATGGGGCACTCCCCCATTCCCTGCCAATATTCCCAGATGTCTGCGTCTCTGGCAGATGCTCGCTGAGGTGGGAAACTCGGTGAACAGCAGCAATCAGGGATGTGGGGGGCTGCTGCTGGCAAAAGTGCTGTGAACTTTACACTCTCACAGAAGTGGCCATTTTGTAGGCCTCATCTGTGCCTGGGAATCCTGAGGCCAGCGGGCCTGTGGTGCTGACTGGCACACACAGAGCAGCCCGGTTTCTCAGACAACTTCCGAGAACCGGCCTTGGGCCTTTCGCTGACAGTTGTTAAGGGGGCTGGAAACCTACCGGTTATCTCCCCGGTGACAGCAAAAAGAAGGCTTTTGCAGGCACTCAGTGAGTACTGCAAAACTGGTCAACTCCCC
Organism: Rhincodon typus; assembly: GCF_021869965.1. Classification (NCBI taxonomy): domain Eukaryota; kingdom Metazoa; phylum Chordata; class Chondrichthyes; order Orectolobiformes; family Rhincodontidae; genus Rhincodon; species Rhincodon typus. The sequence continues at coordinate 9,783,611 of NC_063338.1, forward strand.
GTTCTTCCCCGCCACCTCCACCACACCCCCGGCCCACCCTCCCCATGTTAGGGTCCACAGAAGAGGCATAACAATGGCCAAATATTCCGTTGCTGTCGTTATTTCTAAGGAATGCAAAGGCTATTGAGAGGAACATGTGAATGAACCCAAATGGACTCACCTAAACCTCGGGCTGGAGTGCCTTTTTTGCTGGCCGCAGTAATGGAGCAGCAGTGAGGAGGCAATGTTGGCAAACCACTGCTGCACCCCCCAGCCCCCACCTGAATCAGAAGGGAACAGCCCAAGAGGGATACACATGGAGGATGGGCAGGGGGGAATCAAACAGTGTGGGGAACAGTGGCCGGGGTCACAGAGTTCCCAAACGCACTTGGACATCCTAAGAAAGCAAAATTCCCAAAAAGATAGTAACCACCTTAAAATCGAAATGCGTAACATACAAAAGAGACAGAGCTTAGAGGGGGAAAGGGGGGGCCGGGTGCGAGAATTTCTCCGTTGTTAATCAAGTGACATTTGTTTGGTGACCGTTTGGTAAAACACGCCTTTCAAAAGGGTGGGATAGTCCTTCACCCGGAAAAGGTGGCGAGCACCGTGATCTACATCATAGTCAATGGCCCTGCCCGCTACCAAGGCCCGCAGATTGTTCTCGTGGACTTGATCGCCTACGGTTATGACGTACATGTCAATTTTGCTGGCTTTGGCAGCTTGTGCCTGCTCCTCTACATTGTTAACCAGGTCTCCCTGGGACCTGCCATCAGTGAACAAGAGGAGCTTCCTCTGGGCATTCTGGCTGGCCCTCTCGTAGTAGGCGTTGACATAGCTCACGGCACTGCCGACATCCGTGGCATCGTTCATGAACTTCATCCGCTCGATCTTCTCGGCCACCTCGGTGTAGTTGTCAGAGAACGGCACCTCGATAGCCTGGCCTTTGCTGTACTGAAGCACTGCCAGGCGCACTGAGGCCCCGGGGGCACGCTTGGCACCGAGGAAGCGCTCGGCCAGCCGCTTGACAAAGGTCTTGCCCATCTCAAAGTTTTTGCTCCCCACGCTGGTGGAGCTGTCGACCAGCAGGGCGATGTCCGTCGACACGTTGAAGTGAACTGCAGAGGAAGCGGATGCCGTTAGCCACCACCGTTGACGGCTAAAACAATGGGCTGTTGCTATTAAAATGGGCAGCTGCTGAATGCCTGGATGCTGAAGCAGCGCCCACGGAGGTGCTTTGGCAATCTGGCCTGTAAATCTGCGCTCCCTCAGTTTTCTGCTTCCTACAACCCAGCAAGGACGTGGGAGTATTTCAGATTTTTTAAAGAGGTGGGCACGGATGAACTGTTCAAGATGGCTTCCACAGCCAGTCCAAGGCAGGAAGGAGCCCACTGACCGCAGGGAGATGAACTCCTGAGACAGGACTCCTTGTAGTCCAGCAAAGGGCAGGAACATCCATTGCCCTTCAAGCCCCGTAAGGGATTTACGTTTGTCCGCAGCTCCAGCCTCCCCACTATCCTCCACCCGCCGCATCATGCTGGAATGTCCCCTCCCTTCAAAGCTGCTGGAGACGCTCACAATTGATAGTAGGCCTGGGCATCTACAGTGGGCAACTCTGCTGTAACATGGCTGAACCCACAGATGTTAGCCTGACCGGGGGTTGTGCATGTCTCTTGGGCTGAGCCCACCCTTCACTCTAAAAATCATGGCCTAAGCCCTTAACTAATAAAGAAAATATGTTGGAAGTGTACTTACTTGGACAGGAATAGTCTGGGCACTTCTTTTCTGTAGGAGAAAATGCAAAAAACATTAGCAAAAGGAAAAAAAAGATGCAAGTAGCGATTGTTTAAAAACCCAAATCGAGATAAGGAGCCTCGGGCCTTTCTGTCAACGGGAGGCTCGAGGTGTGACAGTGCGATGTCCACTTGCCTCTGCAGATGAACTGAGTGACGTTCTCAAGGAAGGCGTCCTCCAGCAGCTCCATGAAGTTGTCCCGCTGCAAGCTGAGCCCAGGGGTTGGAGCCGACTCACAGGCGATCTGCCGCAGGCTTTCGGAGGCCGGCTCGTTGCGGAAGATGTCGTTCACGCCGACCGAGACAACCTGGAGCGCAACGAGAAGCAAGTGAGTGGCCTAGGCAGAAGCAGGAAAACAAACCGCGGCCCCCTCCAAGACGGAAACGAAAGCCGGCATCGGTTAAGAGATAGTCGAGAATGAAGGAAAGGAGCCCTACGTTGGCTTCATTGCAGAGTGACGACAACGACTTGGGGTCTCTCAAAATGTCTGACCGCCCGTCAGTGAGGACCAGGGCGACCCGGACTTGGCTAAGTGACCCTCTGAAGGCTGCCTTCGACCAGTCCAGTGCAGTTCCAGTAAACGTACCTCCAGCAATCCATTGGAGGTTCTTGATTGCACTGCGAGTGGAGAAAAGGAAGAATTTCACCCTTCTGATAATATGAGACTTTTCTTCCCCCGCCACCCCCAACTGTGCTTCCCATCTGTTCCTCACGCTGTGCTGAAGGCCAGCATTCAGCTCCATGGATGTGGGTATGGCACTGGAGAGGGCTAAATGGGTGCTTGTCCATGCCCTATCCCGACAGGCTTGGCACTGGGATTGCCGGCAGAATGCCCGACTGCAGAGGGCTTCGTGAACCGGATTTCACCTGGGCCTCCGCTGGCCCCTGGGGATGGCGGCATGGTGGCTCAGTGATTAGCACTGCTGCCTCACAGCCCCAGGGACCCAGGTCTGAATCCACCCTTGGCCGATTGTGCAAACTCCACACAGTCTCCCTGTGTCCGCTTGGGTTTCCTCCGGGTGCTCCAGTTTCCTCCCACAGTCCAAAGATGTGCAGATTAGGTGGGTTGGCCGTGTTAAACTGCCCATAGTGTCCAGGGATGTGTAGGCTAGGTGGGTTAGCCATGGAGTAGAGCAGGGTTGCAGGTGGGTCTGGTTGGGATACTGTTCAGAGGGTCAGTATGGACTCAATGGGCCGAATGGTTTGCTTCCACACTGTAGGGACTCTATGATAACCCTGTGGCATGGCGGGGGATATCCAGCAGTAGTTGAGAGTTGCACAATTGCTGCTCCAGACGGGCAGTACAGATTGGGTGCACAAGTGGTTCGATCTCGCTGGGAGTGGCTGATCAGAAGGCTGCCTCTGGCAGTAATGTTTAATTGTGCATGGGTCACCTGAAGGTCTTGTCACGCAAACATGGCAAATAGCAGCAGAAGCAGGTCATTCGCCTCCCGCACACCTGAAGCCCTGCCCTGCCATTCAGTAAGATCATGGCTGATCCATTTATGCTTCAAGTTCCACGCTGCCGTCTACCCACTGAGGACCCTTCATTCCCTGCCCAACAAGAATCCATCTGTCTTGGTCCTAAAAGTATTCAATGATCCCCAACCCCACCTCCTCCTGAGGTCCTTCCAAAGTCGCACAACCCTTAGGGGGGATAAAGAAATCTCTTCCTATCCACCATGAAAAGGTGACCCCTAGAGTTTTAACGAGTGCCCCCTGGTTCTGGACTGACCCTCAAGAGGAAACATCCTGCCCACATCCACCTTGTTAAGACCATTCAGAAGCATATAAGTCACCACTCCCTCTCCAGTGGTAACAAGCTCAGTCTGTCCAACCTGTCCTCAACAGCCAACCCATTCATTCCAAGCACCAAGCTAGTAAACCTCTTCTGAACCACCTCTAATACATTTGAATCCTTTCTGAAATAAGGTGGCCCTGTATAACTGAAGCATAACATTATCATTTTTATGTTCCAATTTCCCCTATAATTCGCCGAGCTTGCTTCAGATAGCCCAGCTGTCATGTCAACATGGTTGCCCTTATTTTAGGTTTGAAGTGCTAGTCTTAGACCCATTCTTCTAACTTTCAAATTGGATGTAAATTCATGTTGTGATGACTGCTATCTAGGGATGCCTGAACTCTGAAGTTATTAATCAATCCTGTCACATTACACAATACCCAAGTCTAATATAAACCCTTTCTGGTAAGTTCCAAGGTGTGGTTGTTTGAAGAAACTGTCTCTAAAGCATTCTATGAACTCCCCATCCAGGCTATTCCTGCTAATCTAATTTTGCCAGTCTATATGTAGATGAACCCCCAACATTAATTCCAGGTGCTGCTTAAATTGGCTGTCCTTGTTGCTCAGTCTCTGCTGAATTGGCATCTTACATCTACAATGGCTGTAGCTCAGCATTTTACACCATGCCCCCACAATGCTAAACTGCCCTGCTCCGGTTCAAGGTCACCCTCCCAGGGTCTCCATTCATAACGGAGAGGCTGATGTGTTGTATGTGTTCTATTCCCCCTTTTCCCAAAGCCTTTCCAATGCAACAGGGTATGTTAACCACGGAAGCAAACCACCAATCAAAATGTGTGACACGTACACTTTTAGCTCCAGCAGAGTGTTAATGTTGGGATCAACCATTGAGACTAACTCCTCAGTTCCTGCGTGACTGTACTGGACGACTCCAACATTGGACTCCTTGCCATCAAACTACAGATGACAAACAGAGAGAAGAGTTAGTACGTAGAATACAGGGTCTCTCAAATCTCTTCCTCTGCAGTTCTTGGTTCCTCGTCATTTCAAATGTTTACATTAGCTCCAAAACAGGCTTAGGTGACTAGGCTTAGAGAAGATTAACATGAACAGGATATACACAAGATATGGTCCAATTAGTGTAAGCGTGAGGCCCATCATATTGGAGCTTCAAAATGGCAAGGAGCTAGCAACTGTACACAGGAAGTGGTTTGAGAGCCACCAATCATTAAAGGTCAGCTCCAAGAATCAGAAAGGGTCAAGTGAATGTTGGTCTTTTCCCAAACAGGACTTGACAGACAGAGGGCAGGAGATTATGCTTTGATTGTATAGAAACCTGCCAGGTGATCCACTCTTCAGTTCCAGTCACTACATCCCAAGAAAGGATCTGCTGCCCTCAGAGTGCACTGCAGATAAACTACATTGATTCTGGGGCTTAAGAGAATTGAACGTCAAGAACAGACCTATATTTCCTTCAGTAAAGATGATTCAGGGCTGTTCTAATGCAACATATCAAACATTGGAAGATTCAGCAGGGTTAGGATTAGATTGTGGGGAGAATTTACTACTAGCAGGGGAGTGTTCGGCCTGTTAGAAATAAACTTAGGAAACATCGTCTTCTACACACAGGGCAGTGCAGGTTGGACAGACTGTCACTGCCTTCCTAAGGTTATATGTCTTAAAACAATTAAGTGGGTTTGAATGCAATTTTTATTTTTACAGTTGCGCATTTTGTTAGTGATGATTTGCTCCCTGACCATGAGGGGCACGTTTTGCATTCCCAATTCTGATCAAAATCACTGTTATACATGTAGGCAGCATGTATCCTGTGAAAAAATATCAATAAACTGCATAAAGCCAGTAAGTACCAGGAGGTTTTCCTCTATGCTATTCTTCACATACAGCGCACATTATTGTTTTGAGCCTGCTTCGTATTTGATTACAGCATGGAGAATAATAGCCATAAGAGGATTTACCACTCCCAGGGCACCCTTAAAGGAACATAACTGGTATATGCTACACATTATAGCTACCAACTCTACTCTTTGACTGAAGTTGATCCAACAGTTGTGCTTTACTTTATATTACAGTGAAAATACGATTTTACTCAAAGACTTTTACAACTTCAAACCTGAATCTGATCCCACCAGAATCACCATTTTCTAGATTTCAGCTTGCTTGCACTCCATGCCTTAAAATTCAAATCTGTGATCATTCCCTCTAAATAATTGCCTATTTGTGGTCTGTTCTGAATTTAACATGCGTGCTATAATTGAGGTTTCCTTCTTTCATGCCTTGTGCAGTGCACTTAGAGATGAGACAATCTGGTTTCAAATTAAGTCACAAAGATGGCTGCAAGGAAAGGGTGCTCATCTCATTGACCACTGCACTGCTACCCTCCCCCTCTAAACTATGGTTTAATAGAGAGCTTTCGCAACTGCTGTGCATCTTGGGATAGGCCCATCTCCATGATCATCTTCTCAACCAAAAAATAGCACTCATTCTACACACCACAGCCAAGCACCCTTTGAGGCAAAAAAAACTATGGTTTATTCCTGGGTGAGGATTGCGGCTTTATACTAATTAGAATAAGTTGAAATCATGTAGTTTTTTCCCCCATTGATGGAGGGATCGGGACAAGATTTAAGGTAAAAAGCAGAAGGTTCAGAGGAGATGTGAGGAAAAATATTTTCACCTGGAGGGTGTTGGGAATCTGGAACTCGCTGTCTGTAGGGTTGGTAGGGACAGAAACCCTCAGAATATTTAGGAAATGTTTAGTCGTGCGCTTGTGATGCCAAAGCATACAAGGTTATGGACCAAGTGCTGGAAAATGGAATTAGAATGGCTTGGTGGTTGTTTTTGATCAGCAAAGATGCAATGGGCCAAAGGGTCTTTATCTGTGCTGTAGATCTCTAGGGCTCTAATGACATCCAGGGGTGAGGGTGAGGGAGGAGGCTTTACCTTCTTTGAAAACACACCAATTAATTAATGCAATGGGGCAAAATCCATCTCCCTGCTGCTTTTACAGTCAGTCATTCACTGGTTTTAAATTTAATGGTAAAGCCCATTGTTGGGACTGCATCTAACCATGTCATGTTCGGCTGGGAGTGTTTAACACAATTTTAAATTCCCCAGCCTTCCCTTACATGAGCAATAAATTTACATAATGAAAAGGGGAAAAAAAATTAAGCTGCATTGCAGATGACTCCCGTTGTTTAAATAAAAGAAAAACAAATGAAGCAATGCCAAGATCAAAAATTCATGTCTGCTCAACTGAGAAATCCAGTCAGTCAGTCTTTCTTGTTGGTTAGCAAAGTTAAAGATTTGTTCTCACCCTGATTTTTTCATCTCTGCTCAGTCTCTCTATCACCGTGATTATGAACTGCTTGGCTAGAGCAAAGTTTTGGTCTCCGATACTCTCTGAGCTGTCCACTACAAACAGGAGGTCGATGGGCCCACACTTGCACTCTGCAACATAGACACAATCAAAAATTATCCATACAATTCTCTGGATTGCAATCATCTCCAAGTTTCTTATTCCTCACACGCCTTGCGTGCAGCTGGGATCTTCCACTGATTTCACCTCAGCCTTGTTAATACTCTTTATTCTCTGGTGAACTTCTGCTTATCAGAGGGATTTCACCACTGTTGCAGGTGCTGGATATGCAGTCAGGACAGCTAAACTGAATTAACATACAATATTAGCCAAAGATCAAATAGAATATTGGGATAGGTTTGAGGGGTTGAATGGCTTCCATCTTCCCAGGAGGATGAGGAGGAGTGGAAGGTACTGTGTTAGTTCATTCATCCACAGAACGCTGACTCCCCAAATCACATCATTCATTGTTTTTAGCCATAAATCTCCCTCCTAATATTTTCCTGGTGTTGGGAAAAACAGGAAATAAGCTCTCTTATTGCAGCCGCATTCCTCTGCAAATTGACTATGTCGGTGTATTATCTTCAATATATCAGAGAGTTGTTTTGTTTTAAAATAGTTTCAGATGTCCCACGGGTCACTGACCTTACTAGAAAAGGGACTCCCAAAAGCAGAAGCCCAGTTTTGAACTAGCGTTAGAGATCATTATGGCTGAACCATCAATGTGGAGGAGTTACTCCGTTAAAATCTTGAAACCTTATTAATGGTTCTTCCACCTTGGTTAATAGATTGTCATCTTTCAGGGCACTGTCTGAAATAGTTCGGTTCACATTGCTTACATGCTAACACAGACCGATTGGCTAGGTGATGTCTCTAAATTGCTGTCAAACTGAGGTGAAGCATCGACACTATTTGAAGTAAGGGATCATCTACAAATACTCAGGCTCGAGGGAAAAATCAAGTAAATTTAACAAAGGATAGAGTCTTCAAATGGTAAACAACAATCATATCAGGCTTATCTGCATCAAACAATTTACTCACCGCAGCAAGCTGTGAAAAAAGGGGAAAAAAGAAGGGAAATTAGCAATAATTGTTCATGGGATTAATAGTACGTTATTCCTATTTTAATTAATTCTCCATCCAGTCATATTGTCACCTCAAGTTTGTGCCTTGTAATTGTACGTAATTTTTTTTAATAAAAGAAAATTTGTTCACAGGATGTGGGGTTCGCTGGCAAGGGATATCCATCCCCTAAATGCCGTGGAGAAGGCAATGGTGATCTGCATTCTCAAACTGCTTCAGTTCGCCATGGGTAGGTACACCCATAGTGCTATTTGAGAGTGCAGGTTTAGGAGGGACAGTTTGGAAAATTACCCCTGTGCCTTTTTGTTGAAGGCGAGTAATTGATGTGCCATCTTGGGTGTGGCTCAAAGAATCTGCTGTATGCCCCATCACTCACTGATGCCATTCTTTGCCATATGAAGGCTGGTTCAACGGTGCCCATGGGTATTTGGCACACAGTGCTATGCCATTTGGCACATGAATTTGGAAGGATGAAACAAATTTGAAAAGTATGATATCTCAAAGCAGCTGAGGGGATCTGATAGCAACCTGAATGGAAATCATAGCCGACCCTGTAGCCGATCGCTCAAGTCAAATGGAGGATCCTTATTGCCGCTCTGCCTGAGACTCAACATCGACTGAGAACCACAACAGACCAGCACACCCTTCAGCTGAGCCTGGAGATAGGACATTCAGATCTCATAACCTTCAAATGGCAGCATACTGAGTCCTAATACCCAATTCACTGCTTTGAAAAAGTCTGATTGATGGTTCACTTACAGCACATGCGCTTAATGATGTCCAATATTTCACATTCCTGTTAAAGAACAAGAGGAGGATCAGGAATCTTAGGCCATACACTCCAACCCCTAATGATCTAGGGCTGTTCAAATATTAATATGTGTCAAAAGCAGTTCTCTATACATACCGAAGGTCCTGGTGGTCCTGGCGGTCCTGGGGGTCCCTGAGGGCGAAACAGAACAAGTAAGACACGATTGTTATTAGTTATATTTGTCGGCTTTGAATTTACACATCACTTTATTCTTGTGGAATAATTAGTGTTAGTGTTAGTATTAGTGTTTCAGTCGGATATGTCCTTTGAGCTTGTTTAAAGGAACCAGGGAGATGACAGCATCAAAAGAGGGGATAAATGAATGCAAGGTGAAAGCAAATTAAAACGGATTCAAATGACAGCCTTTCCCAAAGCCGTGACTATTGGAACAAATCCATGCAAGTCCTCCGCTGTGATTAAACCCCGCATCTTGTTTCTGAATGACCATGCACCTTCGCGTTTGGATCCTGCTTAACTTTACAAAGTGCCTTTCAATATTGTGCTTTGTGGTAAATGGCAAGCATCCTTCCGAGGAACCACAGGTAGCTGGAACGTCGAAACAAACTGATCTCCATGGATTTTTAGCGGGCTGTGAGCACCTGTTTGTATTCTGGGATGCGTTTTACCAACGGGTGAAGTTGGGGGTGGGGGGGAGCAGTGTTGGAGGAGCCTGTGGTCATATATGACTGATGCCAACATCCAACATCAGCCCTTTAGCTTATGTACTGCCTCTGTCTGTACCAAGTACATTTTTCCCAACCGATTTCATGCGCCCACATCCTGGCACATATTCTACCCTGGCACACATGCAGTTATTTATTTTCCTTTTTGCTTTTTTCTCTCGGCCCTTGCCCTGTGGTAGGCACACTGATGGCTCAGGAAAGGGGGCCAGCAGTAGCGTGCCCTGGAAGAAAACAAAAATCCACATAGTTGGAACAGCACCACGCTAAGTCAGCTTACCTTGAGCTGAACTTGAGCATTTCAAAAAGCCACAAGTTGCTGCTCTAAAAGCAGGCCTAACGGCTGAGCTAAATCAGCACTACTCCTTGATACACGGTGTTCAGGAAACCAAAGTCAGCATTTACACCTTATTGTCATCTTTTACTACGCCAGCAAACCTACAACATTGCACAGCATCAGTGAGAAGGGAAACAAGCAAAATCATGCTAATAATTGTTCCGTTAAGCTGTAGATGGGAAGCCAACAAAGTCAACCCAAAGTCAGCTAAACTTCTGGCAGGTTTGATCAAAAGCACAATGAGGACAGGGACAAAGAGGGTATTTTTGGATAGAGCTTTCAGTGGGTCACAACGTTCGGAGCTTGCAGACGTTGTGGTCCATGAAGGAGTGCGTGACATGGAGGTGGTTGGTGGGGGTGGGGGGTGCTTTCTGACCATTCAACCATTGAACCCTAATGAACATTTCCAAGCCAAGTCAATTTATAATCTTAGGCAGGAGCTCCTCCAGTGAAGGACAGGGGAGGAAGTGGCAGCTGCTGCAGGTTTAGAATGATCGCAGGTTCTTAAAAAGGACCCTCAGCGAAAGGCCCCCATTATCCTGGCTTAGACGTCAGGGCAAGCCTGCCTTCCATGTGACTGGGTCACCCTGAGATCAGGGCGAGATGTGCCCCACCATCTGGGAGGGAGTCCTTCCTCAGAGACACTAATCTCAGCAGCGCCACTGGGAGCAAGGGGCCACCTGCTGCAATTGCAGGCAATCCTTCACATTGAGGAGCCACTGTTGGAAAGTCAGTGGAGGGTTTCACTGGCATTGGTTGGGCATGCCTTGGTGGGGGGGGGAGGCCAAGTTATGGACCGTGATGGGGATGGGCGGGGGGGGGGGGGTGGGGGGGGGGGGTGCAAGAGATTGGCTGCCATTGAGATGGCTTGGAGAAGAACATGCAGCAATTGGAGATTCTGGGTGGAAAACAGGGTGCTAGTATGATGGAAAGCACCAAACCATTAGTGGGCTGATAGGAATTCTAACTAGCTACTGTTATTTCTGGAGCACCATCGACGTTTGCATGCAAGTCAACCTTCGAAGCCTTGGAAAATTTCCACAGAAACGCTAGGTTGACATATACACGGTACAAGGTTGAACTACCATTAAGTGAAACACCCACTTGGGCGACACGGTGGCTCAGTGGTTAGCAATGCTGCCTCACAGAGTCAGGGATGTCCCACAATCTGTGCAGGTTACAGGGATTGGCCACGCTAAATTGACCATGGTATCCAGGGATGTACAGGCCAAGTGGGTTAGCCATGGGGAATGTAGAGTTATGGGTGGTGGTGGTCTCACTGGGATGCTTTTCGGAGGGTCGGTGCAGACTGAATGCTTTCTTTCTACACTTTAGGGATTTTATGATTTGATGGGTGGAAAATGGAAGCTGACTACTAATATGCGTAGCAAGTTGTGGCCAAAGAATAGAGAGGAGTGTTGTAGGAGCTCGATATACAAAAGCTGGTCTTTTGACGAAAGAAAATGGGGTCTCCATATACACTGGCTTGACTTGGACATCATGATTTAAAGGTTATTATTTAATTTTTTTCCTTTCCGATCTTTCCCTCCTTCTCTCTCTTGGGTCCCCCGCTTAACGTTCATTATCATGTTTGCGGTCAATCATCCTGGAGTCAGTTGCTTCCCATTGCCAAAAAAAAATACAGATTTCCTTTTATGCGCTCTTCCTAGCTTACTTCGAGCATTCAATCCAAGTCTCAGTTCAGCAGCCAGCTATTGTCAGACATATATCCACTCCCTTAACATTCCCCATGTTCTGGGAGTAAGGGATTATGGGGAAGCTCCCTCCACACCCCCTGGATTGTAGTCAGGTTAACTGAGCTTCAGAGGTCATGATCTTCCCAAGCAACGTTGATGCAAAATGTTCCAGGAAAGGATCAGGGTCAGAACTCACGGATGAGGCAATTTGGGAGCTGCTTCCTGGCATACTGAGTCTGCTCTTTCTTTTCCCTCATTTATTAATTGGTTGAGAGCATCAACGGCCAGAACTTATTGCTCATCCCAGAGGGCAGTTAAGAGTCAGTCACATTGCTGTGAAGTCACATGTAGTCCAGCCCAGGTAAGGATAGTAGGTTCCTTCCCTGAAGGACATTAGTTAACCAGATGGGTTTTCCAACAATTCATAGTCATCATTAGATTCTTAATTCCAATTATGTTTTAAATTATTGAATTCAAATTTCACCATGTGCCTTGGTGGGATTTGAACCCAGATCCCCTGGAACATTCCTTGGGTCTCCAGATTTAACAGTCCAGCAATAATACCACTAGGCCATCGCCTCCTCTCAACCCTCAGTAGGCAGAGTAAGCCTCAAACTTCGCACTGGGCACTTAGGAGTTGGCCGGCTACCAGACCGAAGAGATGGACATGACAGCAGAGTTGTTGTGCTATACAGGATCAGAGACAAGAATGACCAACATCAACTTCTCAGGGCAGCAACCGAGGGCAGGAAATGTAATATCCCAGAGAATTAGGACAATGGGACCACGAGAAGCGTCATACAACCTGAGTCCTAAGGCTCTATAAACCCGATACAGGGAACCCCGTTTAAAAGTAGTAGATAAGAAGATTTGCCAATAGGTAAAGTGGGGAAATTAGCCATTGTAACTGTGCAATGCTGAAAAAAAAGAGAGGCCATTTCATCTTCCATCAGGACAGACACAAGAATGCCAAATTTCAAACAAGTTGGATTTTCCAGGAAGACTACGGTTCCCTGTTTGTTCCTCCACGGCAACACCTCAGCCAATTAGAGTCAACTTAGCAGCCAGCCATCATCATCATTCTCTCAAATCGTTCTGATGGTTGGAAATTTGGTGTTCTTGCATTTGTCCTGACACAACGTTTCATCAACGCACTCCACTTTTCAACAAGGCCTGTACCATTGAGTGACCAGATGTGACAGCCACTGAACTACCCATGGCGAGTTAGACCCAATGGTTTTTAAGAACACAAGCCCTGGCTGTCCTGAGACAAGGGTCACAGCAGCCAACTGGCAGTGTTCACCCACATCCAAGGGATAGACAAAGCCAGTTGGGGAGTGTCAACGGACTTCAAAGAGGTGGACATGGATGACGGAGATGTTACCAGTTAGAGTATGTCCTCTGCAGAGTCGCTCTCCGGGCAACCTGAAACTGAGGAACTGGGTGACAGGATGGGGCCGAAAGTGGGTGCCTCGTTGGGCACGCAAGACCGACAGGTTCCAACAACAGTTGGATCTTCGGCCTTGACACTCGGGAGCATGCTGTGCTGCATTGGCCACACCCCCTTCACAAGTGGCGGTCCATCTGGTTCCTGCGCGAGGCCTCACACAGTAGGCAATGCCGCTGCAGGGCCGGGAAGAGCCAAACCCCACCCGAAATCAAAACCGGGTGTCGCGTGAGCTCAGGTCCAAAGAGACGTCAGCCACAGCATCCTAGACCAACATCCATCACTCAAATCCCATCACCCTTTACCGGGCTGCCGTTCAAACAAACTCAGCCGAGGTTCAACAGCATGTACAACTCCTTACCGGCTCTCCCTCTGCGCCTCTGTAACCCTTGGCTCCTTTGCGACCTCTATCACCTGGAACATCGTTCTAAGGAAGTAATCACAGAGAGGCGAGTTTGCACAGTCAGTCATCGGTACATATGTTTCACTCTGCAAATACCGGTCACCGAGCTAAACTGAGGATCAACTCCTGTTGCTTTTGTAACAAATGCAAATAACTCTGATGTCTAGAGATGAGAAAAAATGATATTTCTGCATCCCCCGCCAGTCTCGAAATACAGTTTCCTGGCAGGTAACACAGACAGCTGTCGGAGTGCTGTATTGTACTTGTACTGTGATTTAGCCAGAACGACATGGGTTCGAATCCCAGTCAAAGGACTCAATTACAAAATGCAGGCTGATCAGCCACTGTGGCACCGAGGGAATGCTGCGCTGTCGAAGGTGCTGTCTTTGGATGAGATATTTACACAAGGTTCTCTGTGACAAACAGGCCAAAGAGAACATGGCACCGTTTCAAAGAAAGGGTACTCTGGACAACATTCATCGCTCGACCAAGATTGTAAAACACAGATCCGCTCATTATGGTATTGTCTGTGGGAGCTTACTGTGTACAAGCTGGCCGCTGTGTTTTCACATTTCATCAAATAGGCTTTGCGTTCGTAAACGGGGACGTTAAATAAAAAAGATCTTTCCTCAAAGTTTCTAGGACGAGACGAGACCACGCCTAAACTCCTGTCTCTCGTATTAACTCTGGAACAGAGAATGCTCATCGCCTTACAGGGCTGGAATATGCTGCTGAACTTCTCACCCCCATCAATTTTCAATCCTGTCACATGCTCTGGTATGTCCAAACAGGGCTTAAAACATCATTTGGCGCTCACTGCAAAGGGAGGCTATTTAAAAAGTCAGGGCTGATCGTTTACAGAGCTGTCGCTGCAGTACACGCAGTTTGGGATGTTATGCACGCAGCGTGTTACAGGTTGCTTTGAGTCAGTGCTAATTTTTACATCTGTAAAAGTCGATTAAGTGGACCACTGTTGCTACTAGCCTTTCTACATATCACAGGCTGGATGATCAACTGTATTGACACTGACTGGGGACTACGGACAGGTTCAATGGGTTCTTAAAAGCCAAGCTTCCGAACTGCTGCTCAACAATATTCCAAGTATCTAGAAGAATGTAGGTGTGGACTTGTTGGGCCGAAGGGCCTGTTTCCACTGTGTAGGGATTCTATGACTCCAAGAACGAGGAGTGTTGACTAAGTTTCAGAGAAGACCACCCAGCATCCAACCTTCCGGGCTTTCACACCGTCTTTTGAAAATGCCACGTGTACATTCAGCCAAAGCTCTGGAATTCTGGCCCTGAACCTCCCTAGTTCCTTACCTCTCTGCCCTCCCTCCTTTGACCAAACTTTCAGTCACCTTCCGAACAACACCGTGCATGGCTCAATGTCAATTTGTGTCTGGAAATGGTCCAGCAACCCCCGGGGTTTTTTTTTTAAAATGGTGTTCAGTGCAGTTTGTGACTGCAAGGCGAGTGAGCAACCTTAATTTAAGAAAAAAAAACACACATTGTCCTTTTGCTACATAAGAAGACCAATGGGGCTCTAATTTGGTCAAATTTTGGCAAAGAAAGAGTTAAAACTGGCCAATGCTGAAAGGGGATCGAACAGAAACAGCTGTGTTAAAAATGATCTGCTTGATCTGGACATGCAGTTTCTGTTCAGAACTGTCAAATATTTGTGGGGAGCAGCGATCCTAATTTTGTTTAGCTAGCACTGGCAGAATTATCTCGGAGTCTCTGGGAATAGAAAGGTCAGTCTCCCAGGAAGAGCTCAGACGTGGCAGTGCCATTATCTGAAGGAGAGTGAGATTGAATCAATTTTGTCGATCCAGTTCTGGTTCAGAGCGTCCACTGAAACACGGCCATTGCATGAGGGGCCATTACCTGGCATCAGGAACCCTGGATACTGTCCTCGCTTTTCTTGGCGAAGCAATACCAGTGGAGATTAACTGAGGTCCTGAGTTCTGGTAACCAGGCACTGGATGGTAGACTTGGTGGGGAGGGTGGGTAGATGGAGGGATGTGAGGGATGTAAGTTGAAGGAGATTGTTTCTGGTCCTGCAACGATTGTGGAAAAAAAAGAGAGAGAAGTCTTTGGATTTCCCCGTACTTCCGGGTCAAAATGTCTGGTCCTGGCCAAACTGCTTGAATACTGAAACAATTTGGAGGAGAGGAGACCATCGCCGCCGGGTAAAGGAGGAAGGAAAATATGTTTTCTGGAAACCAATGTCCTGGAACCAAGCCAGAGAAGCCAATCCAGGACATCCCAGCTGCTTCATCCCCATGTACAGCAGCTGAGAGAGAGCAAAGAAAATGGGGGAACCAGTTTTTGGGGTCACTGGGTCTGGTCCTCACAGCTATTCCTGAATGGATCAGTACGCTAACTGAACCACCCGCGACTGATCTCAGCCGATAACAGCACTCTGCATTTGGGCGGCACCTTTGCTGCAGGGGAGCATCCCAAAGTGCTTCACAGGAGCTCTGTCGGATCAAAGACAGACACTGAGCCATGTTTAAATCGGGAGACAGGCCCATACGCTGAGACAAAGAGCTGGCTTTTCACAGACTCTTCAAGGAGCAGAGAGATAGCATGAGGGAGAAGTTGGGGTGGGGGGATAGTGGTGGACATGGGGTTGGTCTCAGACATTAGGTCCAGGTAGCTGAAGGTGTGGGCACAAAAATGGAAGGACACAAGAAAGTCAGGGGTGCGCAGGAGGCCAAAGTTTAAAAGGTAAGTACAGCTCTCAGAGGTTTGTCAGACCACAGTAGCTTATAGTTAGGACTCAATCATGCTTGCCCCAGTGTGTGTCAAAGGCGGTTGTAATTGGAGGCTAATCACTACCTATTATGTATTCTAAAGAAGGTCAGGGTGCAGGATGGAGTCCTGAAGATAGTTACTTTTACTGTATTCATTGTATCTTGAAGCAACGTTTTGAGCTCTATTACTATTACCGGCTGCACATTCCAAACTTAATCACCTCCCAACAGCTGAGAAAATAGTTAATGTTTGGGTCGGACATAGAAATAAGTGACACTTTTAACTCCAGCTGTAGTTGGGAGTCTAATTCCAAGAAAATGGAGAGGTCAGAAGGATGGGGACAGTTGCACTCTCAGGAGCCATAATAACCCGGTGACTGTCACTGGGCTATTCCACTGGGGTGCCATCACCACTAGGCACAATCCTCACCCTCCAGTAATAGGAGGGACATTGCTTGGCTTCTCGCTGCAATTGAATGGCTCTCACTTCAGTTCCCATTTGGGACTCTCACAACCAATGGAGACTGGTCAGGGAAACGGACTCAAAGCAGGTCAACAGGACTGAGGTACAGAACAACCAAAGATCTGAGTGAGTGGCTAACGAAGCCTGCATGGCCTCCTCCTGGACCTGTGGCTGAACATCAAGCCTGGGGCTGTCCGCTCTCTTAAGGCAGAATGAGAAGCTACCGGACCCAGTGGTGGGAGTCCAAAACATATTACATTTTGATTGGTGACATACTGTTCCATTCATGCACAATCCAATTAAATGGTTTGTTGCAAAACGCACAGCACATCTTAGTAAATCCCATAGAACTTCTAACCTCAGCAAATCTAACCATATATACTCCATGCTTCTTCTAAAGTGTTGTCAATTCTAATTGGACACATTCTCAGAGGTAGCATCACTTCCTGCCACCAACCATCTGTCAACATCAATGCTTTTGGAACTAATAAACATCAGTGATAAATAGAAAACGGCAAAAACACACTCTCACACTGTTTCTCTTTCTTCCCGAGGGCTAGAAATTCAAGCGTGGATGGTCATTTTTCAGGCAACGGGTCACAAATATCCACACAAAGCCCCAAATGGGCGTCTGACCAAATCTCCGGGTTACACAGGCACCACACACAATCACTGTCACCGACAGAGACGAGGCGACTACTCTCCACGCCCCTCCATCCACCCCGCACCCCACCCCCCCACGTTAAAACAGTGACCCCTTCAAATTAGACCAAATGACAGTGGGGTTAGAGTGTATGTCTTCCCCCAGCCTACTAACTTCTCATCTTAAGTCATCACTTACATCTGGGCCAGGGTCTCCAGATTCACCATCATCACCTTTTGGACCTACGGAGCCTTTTGTTCCCTACATGAGAGGAGCAGAGAGAGAGAGAAAGAAACATGAGACACAGAGGAGGCCAATACATCTCCCATTCCACTTGCGGAGGAGAGTTTCTGACTGCCTGATGGAATCTGTCACTTTACACCTCAACTCAGTGTGAACTTGATAAACAATTCAGTATGCTGTGAACAAATAAGGGGAGTCAGTGCTTTTAGTATTGTTTTATTTTGAAACCAAAAAAGCAAAACAAGGCTTCTGTGTATCTTGTAAAGTTTCTCAAACAGCTCGTAATCATGGGCATCTGTTCCACATTGGTCAGGAATGTGTCTGGCTGTGGCTTATATTTTTCATGACAGCACCTGCTCCTTTTTTCTACGTTTCTGTACAGAAAGTAGACGAGGCCAAAAGACTGCATGGTTTAAGGAGGAGTTGGACATAGGGCTAAAGGGATCAGAAGATATGGAGAGAAAGCAGGAACAGGGTACTGAGATGGATGATCAGACTGAATGTTACAGCAGGACCAAAGGGCCAAATGGCCTACTCCTGCTCCTCTTTACTACATTTCACTGTTTTAACCTTCGTCATGGCTAATACATGCATGTCATACTATGAACTTTCAGTTCATACTTTTTAAAAACCTTTTGGATATGATAGTCTTGGAGTCAGGTAGGGTTGGCCCGGAGGAGTCTTCCAAATTCTCAGTGTTTATTATGTGTTTGGGGTGGGGACCTGGGAGAAGATCGGGGCAAAATTGTAGAATCTTACAGCTTGGTGTTACTCCACTGCCTGATGGGGTCTCCCCTTGATTTAAAAAATGTCCTCATCACGCTGTAGAACAAATTCTCAATTTTATCAAAGGCAGGGTATGGGTGGCATCCACTGGGCAGCAGCAGGGTGCTAATTACGATTCACCAAACCTCCCCCTGTTGAGGGTAACTTAGGGACACCGCAGGGATCTTCCCAATAATGGGCAGGAATCCCTCCCCCCCCATCAAGGGTGAATCCCAGCTTGTATGTTCGGCCTAGCCTCTAGGAATATCTGCTAAATGTGCCCCATTGTGGAACGGGAGGGAACGGTATGGCAATTTAGTTGATGTTCAGCCATGCATCCGACGCCCCCCACCGACTTGACTTCCCCTCAGTTTCCTTTTCGTACCTGGGGTCAAACAAAATTCCAGAGGGATTGCCACCAGACTCCAGGAATATGGCCGAAAGTCGGGACGGAATTGTCTTTGCCATCATGTGCCAGTCTCCCTAAGTTTACAGAATTCTGGTGCAGAATGGGAAGACCCAAATATTGGAGTAAGGCAGGCAAAAGAGATTGGCTCCTTGCCATCCATCTTAAGGACAAGGGGCATATACTTGACCCGACTGCAACATCATTGGGCCAATTCCATGCCAGCTTTGGTTCCCTGCAGGGAATGCTGGGATACTCTTGCTGTGTCCTTTAGCTGCTTTTTTTTTTCTTTTAATCTCTTTTCCAGACATAAGTGAACATGTAAACTCCATGATGGGATATCGAGTAGGATATATAACATTTTCCAACAGTAGCCTAGGATTTAGGAAAAACGACTTACGTTAGGCCCTGGATTTCCTTGGATACCAGGAATACCCTATCAAAAAGGCAAACAAAACATTTATCAGATTTACCACGTTACATTAGAAATTATCATTTCAGAAAAAAAACTACCTTGTCTGGTACTCAGGCTAGCGCATATTTAAACTATTCCCATTTCACATTGCGCTGGTTCAAAGAGTTATGTTTATATAGTGCTTACAACTACCACCAGATGTCTCAAAGCTCTCTACAGCCAAAGAAGGTACTTTTTTTAAAAAAAATTAAGGTCACTGTTATCGTGCAAGAAACACAGCCACAATTTACGCACAGCAAGCTCCCACAAACAGCAAGACGATAATGGCCAGACGATCTGCTTTTTGTCATGTCAGTTGAGGGAGAAATATTGATCAAAGCATCCAGGGAAAACTCCCCTGCTCTTCAACCAAACAGTTTCATTGTTACGCTAACCCAAAGCAGATAGATGATAAATTTAGTTTAACTCTTACAAAGAAAGACAGCACCTCTGATAGTGCAGCCCTCCCGTGGTAGGATTTCTGGTGTGTTCACGCTCCTGATTTGGACTTGAACTCAGAACCTACTGACTCAGTTGAGCGTTGTCCCAACTATTACTCAATGCTCGATGTAGATCAATAGGAATCCTCCCAGCTGGCAGAGGGGACAGTAGTTCTGATCTGGAGACACCGCAAGTTGGAAAAGCTTTCTGCACTTCACTTACCCTCTATCATCAGATCACTGCTCTGACAGCCAAGGAACAATAGTAAGAAGCTGTGAGTCTCCTGAAGGTCTAGCATGTTTATCCAGCGAATACCTGAACTGATACCGACAGGGATGTCCCACATTCAATCCTTGAATCATGTAACGTTTGCTGGGCTCAGGCCAGCCATTAATCTGGAGCAGGGCTACATGCCTTGGTGCTCCATAGCTAAGGACAGTGGGGAGTAAGCTCCTCTATTAAAAGGGGATGGGGTCCACAGTGTTCCATCTGTCCCACAGGTTCATCCTGTTCTGTAACCAAAGTCATCACCATCACCAGCAGTCCTCGGTAGACGAGGATAACTCTCTTCCAAACCGTCAGGGAGAGTCCATAGGTGGACGTACAGACCGACCTGGCTTCCACAGGCTTTGTTACACTAGCGGCAGAAAGTGGTCATGGGAAGGGGTGGGTGGGGCGTTGGTGTGGCAGTGCACTCCTTGCGCTGTTTGTTTTCGCCTGGCTTCTGCATTTCCACCCCCCACAAACGGCGAGTCTTGAGGTGCTTGACGCCATCCCGGATACTCCTCCTCCATTTCGGAGGGTCTTGGGCCAGTGATTCCCAGGTGTCTGTGGGAATGCCGCACTTTGCCAGTGAGGCCTTGAGGGTTTCTCTGTCGACCTGGGACTCACCTGCTGTTTGAGCTGGGAGTGGAGCACCTGCTCAGGGAGTCTCATGTTGGTCACGCGGACGACATGCCCAGCCCCTCGTAGCCGATCAAGTGTGGTCAGTGCCTCTGGGGATGCTGGGATACCTGAAGTGGTGACCAAGTCAACAACATGGAGTCGCACGTTCAAATCTTCAGGTAAATTTGCCAAAGAAGTTGACCGGAAATGACAGCGTACCAGCCTAAACCGAACTTGGGTTTAAGTCTCAAGAATCCTTCACCATGATTGAATTGCGTTGAAACTTTGTGGCCATGCCACGTAACAGTCAGGGGCATATATTGTATCACGCATCTTCACCAGGAGATGAGAATGTTCAAGCTTGGAAAGGAGACCATGGCCTATTCATTCCCGGTCAAGTTTCTGACCGGCAGTTACCAGATAAAATCAAGAATGTGGCGACGTTTGTCAAAGCAATTGCGAGTCAATTAACTCAGGCCGGGACTTGAAGTTGCAACTTGCTGACGTTAGTACAGTGTCTTCATCCATAAAGGAATGGGGGATGGAGGTTTATCTCAGCGGAAATAGATAAGCAGTGTGTCAAAAGGTTTAGCAGCCAGCGTTCATTGCTGAGGATTTAGAAGATGGTGGGCTCAAGTCCCACTCCAAGACTCAGCCAAGGCTGACCCGCCAGTGCAGTACTGCGGAGGTGCTGCACTGTCAGAGGTGCTGCCTATCGTGCAAGATGCCTGACCTGTGCACCCAGGTGGATATCTGAGACCCTGTAGCACTTCCCCGAAGTACAGGCGAATTCCTACTGGCCCCATTCATCAAGCCACATCTTTGAAGCTAATTAACTGGTCACTCTCATATCAAAGCTTGTGGGAGCTTGCTATGCACAACTGGCCACTACGTTACAACAGTGGCTTATCCTCCAAAGATCTTCACTTGCTGTCCCAACATCATGAATGACACCATCAAAACACTACGCTTTGACAACCTTATTAAACAATGTAGAAGCAATGAGGCCAAGAGATAATGCAATATAATGATGCTGAATGAAACAAGTAATCTGCCACTTACAGGTAATCCAGGTGGGCCCCTGGTCCCGTTGCCTGGGCTACCAGGTTCTCCCTGTTATCGAGAAAGTAAAAAAGGGAGAGAGTTAGAAAAAAGATGCACCATCTGTTAAAGTAATATATAAAAGGTTTTCAAGTGAAGCATCAATATAGGTCAAGTCAGAGACTAACTTTACAATCTGCCCTTGTCTGTAGAGCGTTACACTCCACTTCTGAGTGCTTCAAGTCACATTTCTGTCCAACTGAGCCACTTAGTCTGGCTCTGCACTTCTGCTTGCTGTCCAAATGTCCTTCAATAAACCTTTTTAACCCACACCCATTACAGGATTTTGATTTTAGAGGATTTCAATTTTAAAGCACTTGCAACAATATTTTGTGGGCAAGAAATCCCAAATTTCAAGCCCTCTTTGCTTAAGAAATGTTTCCTACCTTCCCACGAATATTATATTCTATTCTCCTTAATACTTTTTGGGATACAGTTGAACGTCTGTCACATCGCAACAACAGGCAGACCAAGTGAGAACAATTTTGTCTTCTTTACCTTCTCTCATGAACCAAAATGTCACCCCTAACATCTCAGTCTTGGGCAGGCTCTCTCCTCTTTCTTCATAGCTTTAATTCCACCCACCCACCCCCCATCTGTGACCGACATCCTAATGAGCCTTTTTTTTTGGGGGGGGGTGGGGCCAAGAGGTTTATTTAAACTGATCTACCGGGGACGGAAAGCCGCAGCGTGAGGTGGAATGTTGGCATTACGGCATTACGCCACCTGCACCTCCCCACTTCCACTTCCATACCCCACCCCACCACATGCACAAATATGGCCTAAGGGCAATGCCCATTAGTTTACCCAGTGAGCAACAGTGAGCGTGAATAGAACATGGCACATTGAAGACTGGACATTATTGGTTTGCAACCTGCCAATGGCGATGTAAGTTGGTGAAAGGTGTAGCATGGCTTAAGTGGCACAGGCACTGGCACTTGTGTGCACGCATGCACCCTGGAGACGCACAGCTGTCCTTATGGCCAAAATAATCCCGAGTTTTCCTTCACTGCGCAGTTTCGGTTCTAGCGCACATGGAACTGTGTGCCTCAGCTCTGCCTGGCAACCAGGGGAGCCAACTGATGGCAAGAAGGACCCAATACCCATCTTTAAAAAAAAAAGGGAGCTGATGGCTTAAAACAAGCAGGAGGATTGAAAATCCAGACTGGGTAAGGCCCCTCCTAAACGGAGCCGTGAAAAATCTCCGGGAACCGGGCAGGAAGGAAACCAACCTCACTACTGCCCTGTTAATGCCTAGTACAGCATTCAAAATGGACGCCCAGGATAGGCTCACACACACAGACCACTTCTGTTGCCTGCCTCAGTGTCACAAGTTGGCTAAGCTTTGATGACAATTCAACGATTTTGCAGGTTTCTGATGCAGTGATCCAGGTCTCCCTCGAGGGAGACCGGTTTGTTGAGGCAGGAGGGAGGAAGACTGTACTCACTGCAGAGCAGAGCTCAGGACCGCAGCCAAGGGCTGAACTGCATTAAGTCAGGAGGGTGATGGGATATGCCCCACTTGCCCAGACGAGTGCAGTAGCACGTTCAACACCATCCAAGACAAAGCAGCCTATCTGATTGGCACCTCAACCATTGTCTTAAAGATCTAAACTCTTGACTACAGAGTGTGTCCCATCTACAAAATGCACACTGCAAGATGCTCTGGCACCACTTCCCAAAGTCTGCAAGCTTCATCACTTACAAAAGATGAAGGAACAACGTGAGGAGTTTGCCTACGTTCCGATGTCACATTCATTTATCTCTCAGAGTGACACAACTTCCTCACTTCCAAATACATGATGATTCCTTCACCATCGCAGGGTCAGTACTCTGCAACACCCTCCATAATAATTTCACCACACTGCCTGCAGTGGTTCAAGACAAACAGTCCCACTCTTAGCCTCGGAAGGGCAAACAGAGGTGGGCGTTAAATACTAACGTTGCAACTCTATGCCCACATCCCAGAATGAAGGTGGAAAAAGCAGATTTTGCATTAACACACAGGTTGTGGGACCTTTCATATTTGCATGGTGGGCCCCTCGAGAAAGTGGGCTGTTAATTCTGCCCAGGGTCAAAACGTCTCTAGCTGAGAAATGAATGTGACGTTTCCCTCTCAGGTGCCAACAGGATTCAGAAGTACGAACAGCATTTTATACCTCTACAACCGCTTACTGTGCATTTTCTTACCATCTCTCCCATTGGGCCTGGGTCTCCAGGGTAGCCCTTTGGACCTCTGGGTCCCCTTGGTCCCTGTGGGAATGGATGAAACATCAATTAGTCCTTCGCAATCTCGATTACAAATTCAGAAAAGGCTGACCATCACAAAGGAAAGAGAGGGCTGGACGGATGCCGCTGATCCTCACTGGGTTTGGTGCCCATTATGTTAAGCAAAATATTAAGTTACTCAGTTCATGGACAAGCCTGACTTCAGTGTGCATTTCTTGGCAAATATTCCCCTCATCTGCGTTGACGGGGGTAAGTTCAGTTTAACACTGGATAACTGATACACCCCAGGCACGCACGGGAGGTTCAGGATTACTTCTAAGGGCGTAATTCTCACCGTTCCAGCATCCTCTCTTCAACAAGAGAGGCAGACAGCTGGCACCAAAGCCAAGAGGAGGTGGGTGGCGCTACAGAGCACAGCAACAACTTATGTTTGTACAGCACCTTTCACTTAATAAAATATTCCAAGGCGCTTCGAAAGTGTATTATAAAAGTACGTCGGCAAACCTCTAGAATTAGAATTAGGTTTTGTTGTCACGTGTACTCAAATACAAAAGTACGGGAGTAGTGAGAGGTGTACAATGTCGCCACACATAATGCCAAAGTACCTAGTTACAACTCTTAGATACTAAAATAGATTGGGTACAAAAATAGAGAAATGAAGAAAAAAAGCTAAAAGTTCTACACTACATAGTAAAAATTACAAAAATAAAGAAACAAAGTTAAAAGTTCTGAGGAGATGGTAGTCAGCAAGAGATCCAAAACATAATTGAAGGGGTAGGTTTTAAGGAGCCCCGTTGAAGAAAGATGGGAAGGTTTAGGCATGGGTTCTTGAGATTGAGGCATGGCCATCAATAATGGAATGTCTCAAGTCAAGCACGCACACAAGGCCAGGTTGAGAGGCTTGCAGCTATCTCAGAGGATCATAGGACTGGAGGGCATTAGTGAGAGATATGAAGCTGTGGAGGGGTTTAAAAACAGGGAGGAGGATTTGAAAAAAATTGAGGTGTTGCGGTTCCAGGACCCAGTCAGGAAGCACAGGGCGTGAATGTGGAATAGAACGCAGTGTGAGCTAAGACAAGAGCAGCATAGTTTTGGACAAAATCAAGTTTATCAAAGGCACAGTTCACAACCAGCAATAAACAAGGTGGGCACTGTCATCAGAGATCTGAGGCAATGGGGCATTTTCTTAGGGGACGGTGTGCTTTCCAATGCAGCTCAGCTACTTGTAGCCTTCAGCATCTAGCCCAGATATAGTTATGCATTCAGACAAGATGAGGTACAGGCTTATGGATAAAGGGGGCATAGGGTAGCGAGTCAGACTGTTAGTAGCACAGGCTGGTCTCTTTCGACTTCACAATGAAACAGATACATATTGTAGGATTCCATTTTGAACATGGTCAAGGCCAGTCCAAAAAAGCACTCTTTTCCATATGTGATCGGGCTCTGATCCATATCTCATGTGTGTCAAGTGTCTAACCCATGTTTCAGAGGGGAGGTGATGGCCTAGTGGTATTATTGTTGGACTGTTAATTCAGGGATTTGAGTTATTTTCTGACAACCCAGGTTCAAATCCCATTGTGGCAGATGGTGGAATTTGAACTGAATAAAAAATCTGGATTTAAAGAGTCTCATGATGACAATGAATCCATTGTTGGAAAAACCCCTCTGGTTCCCTAATGCCCTTTAGGGAAGGAAACTGCTTTCCTTACCTGGCATGTGACTCCAGACCCAGAGCAATGTGTTTGGCTCTTAACTGGCCAATTAGGGATGGGCCACAAATGCTGTCTAGCCAGCAACAGCCTGATCAATGAATAAAAGATGGGGATAAGTCTTTTTTTTAATTCATTCACAGGCTGTGGGATTCTTCCCCTAAAGGGGCATTAGTGAACCAGATGGGTTTTTTCCCAACAGTGGTTTTATGGTCATCGTTAGACTCTTAATTCCAGATTTTTATTGAATTCAAAATTCCACCATCTGCCCCAATGAGATGTGAACCAGGGTCCTTGGAACATTACCTGGGTTTCTGGATTAGCAGTCTAGCAATAATACCAGTAGGCCATCACCTCTCTCAGGCCGGCCAGGGGACACAAGGTGTAACCTGCTGGTAGTGACCACCACTGACACTCCCCACTTTCGCCCCACACTCAGAATCCAAGGAAGACAGTGGCCTGAGAGCTCACCTCTTAATGTTTGTGGAAAAGGGTCAGACTAACTTTTGTTCAGGGACAGGAGTAGTGTGACCGTCAAACAGGCTACCCCACCCCAATTATCCCCACATGAGCAGATCCAGCCACTGGAGGTCAGGCCCAGATTTTGTAAGGACCAGCGCCAGGCTATATACACTGATTGAAACCTCACCAGAATTAAACTCTTAATATAGATGGTACAAACCTCTTGTCCTGGACGTCCCATGTCGCCTTTAAATCCCCTAGGTCCTGGTCGACCAGGTTCACCCTGAGATTAAAGGAAGGAACAGGTTAAGGAATTGCTCGCGGACACAACATAGAATGAGGACACAAGGATGATGAGTAATAACCCATGTACTGAGTTAACAGTACCACATCGATAGTTGAACACCAACTTTCTCATGGGCAACTGTGTGACAATGCTGTGGCTTTAAGAGGTTATTTTGTTCTGGTTTTGTCTTTGAAAGAGAGGTTATAAGGCAGAATTTCTGAGCAGTTTACCAAACCCATTTGAGTAAAACAGCTCGGGAGGCCTTGGATCAGAGATAGTAGGAACTGCAGATGCTGGAGAATCCGAGACAACAAGGTGCAGAGCTGGATGAACACAGCAGGCCAAGCAGCATCATAGGAGCAGAAAGGCTGACGTTTCGGGCCTAGACCCTTCATCAGAAATGGCAT
>NC_063338.1:9810625-9842887 GCF_021869965.1 Rhincodon typus
TGATGCTGCTTGGCCTGCTGTGTTGTCCAGCTCTGCACCTTGTTGTTCCGAGAGGCCTTGGGTTGGGTTTTTGTTTAACAGCCGGCTCTCAGAGATCAGGATTTCTTTTCAGCTTTTGTTTTTCAGTAGCTTCAGAAGCTATTGTGGTCTCAACAGAGTTGAAAGCTTCAGTGAATGTCTCCTGGCTGCTACTCTCTCTGAATTTTCTCAATGTTTTTTTCCCTCCTGGATTGGAAGACTGAATGTGAGAATCTGTGTCTGAATCTGCCTTTTGGCCAAGGGGTGTGTTTATGTGATGTTACTATTTGGAACAGTTAATTAGTAATAGTTACCCTATCTATTATTCAGTTAAGTTTTCCACTAAAGTTATTATTCTAAATTCCTCTTTCTTTGTTTTATTTTAACTACAGTGTTTAAATAAATGGTGTTTTTGCTTAACGTCGAGTAGTTTGACTAATTGCATTGCATCGAGAACAGGTACTTCACATCTACTTTTAAAATAAGAAAAGGTTAGGATCTAGGCTACCTTCTTAAAATATTTTGAGGAGGTCCTGTCTGGTCTGGTCCATAATTAATGGCGACGAACAGAAGATGACC
Source organism: Rhincodon typus (assembly GCF_021869965.1). Taxonomy (NCBI): domain Eukaryota; kingdom Metazoa; phylum Chordata; class Chondrichthyes; order Orectolobiformes; family Rhincodontidae; genus Rhincodon; species Rhincodon typus. The sequence continues at coordinate 9,811,223 of NC_063338.1, forward strand.
CAAATCCTGAGAATAAATTGGTCAGTCGGGGAGATTGCGGATGATTTTTTTCATCTCTCTCTCTCTCTCTCTAACACTTGAGTCTAATCTCAGCATCTCAAATGACTACTGCCCACAGCTGTCTCCACACAGACCAGATACTTACACAGGCAGAACTGCCTCCTAAACATCACAGATATGAGCGTTTTAACAAAATCGGGAACAGTGGGCAAATTTAAAATGCAGAAGTCACTACCACTTCTAACAACTCATAATCACTGAGCGACACTGTTGAGTCTTACAGTAGCTTTCTTGAATTTCTATTAAAAACGTCCTGCTAATATGTCTGGCCAACATTTGAGCATATCCGCTCCCAGTGAGTTTTATGCATCTGGTGTGCGTTATGCTGTTCAAAATTCCAGAATGGTTTGGTTGCTATGGTTTCTGGTCATTATTCACCTACAGTGCTGTAAATCATATTTAAATACAGGAGAGATCTATTCTTACTGAGTCACAGAAGTGGCGTTGAATACCCTGGGGCAAGTCTGGATCCTGGTCCATTTTATGTGCGCGTGTGCCGTCTCGCCCTCCACCCCCATCTCTCCCCCACCATGGACAAGGAGGCACAAGGCCTAGTTAAATCTGGAGGCTGTTTGAAATCATCTGGGCAAGAGCTGACTTGAATAGCAGTTCACATACCACTGACTACTCCCACCTTCACCAGGTTTCAGAATTCTACAGTACAATAAAGGAACGATCGATGCTGGAGATTTGAAATGATAAACAGTGAGCTCTGGAGAAACTCAGCATGTCTGGCAGCATCTGCAGAGAGCAGGACAGAAAGCATAGCTAACGTTTCGAGCCCAGCCCTGAAGAAGAGCACCGAACTTGAAATGTTAACTCTGTGCCTCTCTCCGCAGACCTGCTGAGTTTCTCCAGCACTTCCTGCTTTTCGTTCCGGGCTACAGTGTAGCCTTCTCCCCTTTGCCACGCCATCCAATCAATCTCCCTGAGGAAAACAGCAGGAGTCCGCAGGGATTCGGAATCATGACAGGAAGGCATTCCTCAGAAGGAAGAGCCAATAAAATGAAGGGCCACCCGTCTCAGTGATTAGCACTGCTGCCTCACAGCGCCAGGGACCCGGGTTCGATCCCACCCTTGGGCGACTGTCCGTGTGGAGTTTGCACGTGCTCCCTGTGTCTATGTGGGTTTCCTCCAGGTGCTCCGGAGTCGAAAGATGTTGCAAGTTAGGTGGATCGGCCATAGGAAATTGCCCGTAGTGTCCAGGGATGTGCAGGATAGGTGGATTAGCCATGGGAAATGCAGAGCGTTGGGGTATGGGGGTGGATCTGGATGGGATGCTGTTTGGAGAGTCGGTGTGGACTTGATGGGTGGAATGGCCTGCTTCCACACAGTAGTGATTCTACAAAACTTGTGAAGAACACATACCGATCTTATACACTTCAAAACGGTAGATGAGGACATTCATTTCCATATATTATTGGCTTTTAACGTGTTTTTTCTCCCCTCTGGGTTGGGTTAGGTTCCAGCAGACCAACAAAGATAGCACTCTGGGTGCTGAGGCAGTTATCTACACAACGGTGTCAGCGTACAGCCTACATTTTCCTCACTATACATTAACACGGAGCGAGAACATGAAAGGGTGATGCTCATTCGCGAGTTGCCTGTACAGACAAACGAGCAAAGCTCCCATCCGATTATCCCTCTGTTCCAGCATCAGCCAAGAGTATACTTACCGGTTCGCCACTAACTCCGGGAGGACCCTCATGCCCTTGCTGTCCCTCGGGTCCGGCATTTCCCTGCAGAGAGAAACAAGGAGGAACATATGTCACGTTGCTGCAATTTACATCAGTGCTGAACCCTCCCCCTCTCTATTTCCTTCCCTATCTCTCAGAGCCTTCTGCTATTCCTTTTCACATGGGGATATAGCTCCAAAGATAAGGCAGGAGCGAAAAGGCTTCTCTGTTACAGAGATGATGGTAATCTCACCTGAGGAAGGGTCACCAGACCCGAAATGTTAACTCTTGATTTTTTTTTTCTTCACAGGTGCTGCCAGACTTGCTGACTTTTCCAGCAGCTTCCGTTTCGTGTTGCGATAACCCAACGGTTCAAGCTAACACCCTGGGACATGGATACAAATCTCGGCCCACGTTCATCTCAGCAATGGTGAAACCAATCAATCATCGATTGTTGTCAAAACGCATCCAGTTTGGCAATGCCCTTCAAGGAGGGAAGTGCCACAGAAAACATGGCCAACTCTTAAATCATCCTCTCAAACAGCTCAGCAAGCCAATGGCAATTAGGGACAGGCAACAAACCTTGGCCTGGCCAGGGATACCCACATCCCACGCAAGAATACGAGAAAATGGAAAGGGCCGGCCGTTTCTGATCAAAGGATGGGACAGTGACATCCATCACCAACCATTTCCTCAGCATCTACGTTGCTGAGTAAAGTCCATTGCTGCCAGGCCAAACATTCCTGGAGATACCAAAATGGAAACCCCATCCCCCACCACCACCACTTGGCTATTTATCCACGAGTCGAAACATGGTGGACAGATAATGGCCTAATGGAGGTGGCTGGGATAGCAGCAAAGGGAAAGGTCAGCCATAATCTCAGTGACAGTGTGGCTGAAATGGCCTTCCCCGTTCTCTACTGTTAATTCTTCCCGGTTTCTCTGAATATTAGTTACCTTAGGTCCCCTGTCTCCTCTTGGGCCTGGAGGACCAGGCAGCCCTGATTCACCGGGAGGACCCTGGAAAATAGCAGAAGTGGGTTACAAGAACAATTCAGGCAAGCATCTTGGATGGCACAGCTTGACCATTGTCAACTGTACATCCACACATCAGTAACGTCAAGGCAGGGAACGTTTAGCACAGCTGTTTCCTACAGCATCTCACCGCTGAACAAGTCTAGGACATACATCGGGGTACTTGACTCAGATGATTTGCTCAGGAGATTGCACAAGCCACCCCTCGGAGAAACTGGGTACTAATACAATGAATCGTTGAATCTGCAGTGAGGAGGTTTTGATTAGACTTTAGCGAGCATGGAAAGGCTTACATTTTCTATTCCCCTCAGGAACTGACCACTGACACCGCTCCCCCCCCTCCCCACCCACCCCCCGAGACCTTCACAAGCCTCTTTGCTGGTCTAGGTCTGCACTGGCTTGGATTCTGCTGGAGTTGAGGTGGCTGGGAGATGGAATTCATGGGGCATCCAGGGAGGTTATTCCTACACAATCCCCACTGCCCCTTCCTCAATTTAGGAGAGATGGGTGGAAGAACTTCACCTCAAATGGAACAGAGTCTTGACAGAACTGACTGGAAATATCCATTTTCAAGCCTTGGTCTCTATCCAAATATATGTTTATGCTCGGGTGGCAATGGGAAGGGATTGGCGGAGGCAGATTACACATTGAAGATGCTATCGGACAGGATCGTTTCTCCAAACGGAGTTTTATGAGTAAACGTTTCCTAAGGAAATGTTTCAATTCCTCCAGGCAACACTTCTAAAAAACATGGCCATTAATCCATCTTAAATTGCATCCAGTGAGGCATATGTTAGACAGCACAAGAGGGTATTAGCAAACACACTGAGCGATTCACTTTTATCATTTCTTTTAAGAAAACAGTTGTTTCCTATCACTTATGCGAATATACAACCAGCATGCTCTCAGAGGAAATTAAACTCCTTTGGCTATATCTCAAATACATTCCCTTCACATTTTCACTTGCCTGTTCAGAGGAAGAAGATTTATTCTTCCTGTCGATTAAGGGATTTCCAGAGAGTCTCTGCCGACTAACACAAGGCAATACACAACGAATGTGCAACATTTGATATTGAATTATGCAAGGGACTTAACATACAAAGAAGAAAAATCACTCCTGCATACGGGAAGCCAAAAATCTGGCAGTGTTTGCGCGGTTCTCTGTTGTATTACTCAAATACAACGGGTTTGATCGCTTGGTCAAAAGCGCTCCTGGCTAAGTATGCAAAACAAAAAATTACAATTACCTCCTCGCCAACATCTCCATCATCTCCTGGAGGTCCCTGCGCAGGAAAACAACAGTAAATCGTGCGGTTAGGAACCAGAGAAGAAAGAACTGACCTTCTTGTTTGTGTGTGGATGTTAGGTGGCACTTGCTAAGAGTGGCCCAGTGATGGTTGTTGCTGCCCTGTTTATCTACACCCTCTTCCCTAGTCGAGCAACACTCACAGGGTGAACAACAGATCTCACGGCCAACAATTCCTCTCACTGGTAAGCATTGGTACACCAGCTCATAGGTTAGTTAGACCTACGCAGCTCCCTCATTATGGATCCAATGGACTGGACAGTCATCCTGACTGGATGTCAATCCAGCATTCTGAGCTTCAGGGACTTAGAACGGTGATGTCCACCGAGGGCTCCAACTCTGAGGCACTTGGACCTTGAGCTCACTCCTGCTTAAAACTTGGTTTATTTTTATATCGTTACCTCTTATTCTGGCTATGTCGGCTCATGTGGTGGGTCAAAACTGTACCAACAAGACTATGGGGTCTCAATGCTTAGCATGGTGGCTTTCAAATTTCCAATTCCACCCACCTGCTTACCCTTCCCTAAATCCCCTATTACCAAGGATAGGGTTCATTGGTGTTAACAACCCTCCAAAGCCCAACAGTGATCAGTACAATTACATATCACCAGTCAAACAACATGCAGTTCTAATCCTGGAAGATTACGAACACAAGGCAACGTTGAGCCAAGGTTCTCCTCTTCACGGCTACTCGGTGAGCTGAATAGAAGCACAGAAACAGAAGTTACTTACGTCGTCACCTCGCTCCCCAGGATCTCCGTTGCTTCCTCTGGGGCCTTGATTTCCCTGTTAAACATCAATCCGCCATATCTCAGTTTCTGCTGCAGGTCAACGTAGTAACAAACCTAGTGACTAGCTTAACAACCTTACAAATTTGCTGCTGAATATTCCCCCAAGGTCCAGGAGCAAAACCATGAGTTTCAGGAGTTTGTAAATCAAGAAAAGAAATTACAGTGTCATAGGGACTGGGCCTACATTCTCCTCCTTGTTAACCAATCAGTATTTTTATCCCAGATAGCAAGGTGTAGAGATTTTTATCCCCTTCTGCCTGAGCTCAGTCGGGAACATATCAGCCCTTGGCATTGTTACACTCAGGGCAAAACCTCAGTCTTAATCCATTCCATACTGGCTACTTGACAATGACAAGAGAAGTGAGATGGTTAATCCTCATGCCCTCAATGTCCCCTAACTAACAGCAAACTGATCACAACACAGACAGGGGAAAGAAAACAGGGTGATGAACAAGGTATTTGGTATGCTTGCCTTCACTGGTCAGAGTATAGGCATATGGGACGTCATGCTGCAATTGTACAAGACATCGGGTCGGGGGGTTCAAAACTAGAGGGCATAAGGTGAGAGGGGAAAGATTTAAAAGGGAACTGAGAGGCAACTTTGTCATACAGAGGGCATGTATGGAATGAGCTGCCAGAGGTAGAGGCTGGTACAATTAAAACATTTTAAAGACATTTGCCCTGGTACTAAAATAGGAAGGATTTAGAGGGATATGGGCCAAATACTGGCAAAAGGGACTCATTCAGTTTAGGATACCTGGTCAGCATGGATGAGTTGGACCAAAGGGCCTGTTTCCATGTTGTATGACTCTACAATCAACTTGGGTTTTTTTGTGAGAACTGTGCAAAGGGCAAGGTATGATTCTGGAAGCATGGAACATTTCCCCAACGCTGTCGCCAAAATGCCTGGTTTCAATTCCACTCTACATCGCAGAGGCAAGCGCAACATTAAGCCTCAACTATGTGTCTCTGTCCCAATGGATCAGAGGATCCCACACCAAGTATAGCTGCTCTCTCTGAACCAGATTACTAATTCAGTGCCAATTAATTGCACTTTTAAGCCATTCAAAGCCATTTTAAATGCATTCAAAGTGACCAAGCAAAAGGAATAGACCAGCCCCAGATTGCACTGTGCAAAGACCATAAGACGCAGGAGTAGAAATAAGTTATTCATCCCATTTGGTCTGCTCCGCCAACTCATTGTAGACACAACATCCACTTAACTTTGATGCCAAATGAATTTGGTTGTCTGACTTGAAAGGCCAACCTTTCTCAGGAACAGGAAGAACAAACCTTATCGCCTGGTCTCCCAACATTTCCAGGTCGTCCTGGTTCCCCATCTAAGCCAGGTTCACCCTACATAAAGAATCAAACACATAATTATTTCACACGTCAACATTTTGTTTTCCCCTGATTTAATTGTTGTAGGTTAGCCTCACACGACACGCTGTCAGCCTATGCAATGTGCGCTAATTCGCTGAATTTATTCAATAGAGAGAGCTAAACCTGTCTGACTGGATCACTTCAAGACAGGAGGCAAGACCTTATTCACGTTAGCCGGGGTCCCAGAGGTTTAGACTAGTTTGGTGTCACCCAAGTGGGAAGCAGTGAGGAATTTTCCGTATTTCATTCCTTTCGTTGGCCTTGAGTTTTTAAACAGCATTCTTCGCCTAATGCAGGGAGATCCACATGGTTTGAGAGACTGTGTGTTGTGATACCCAAGTCAGCTATGGGACAAGTCTGGATAGATAACGGATTGCTTTCTGTCTGTCCTATTCCTGTGCCTGTAGGTAATAAAGTGGTTCTGTACGAAGCCATTGCAAAGACCTGAAGTGAGAGCAGTGTGAACACAAGGTGACCATGTCCAATGCCTTGCTGCCCCATCCAACTCAGGATTTCTATTCCATTTTAAAAACTTCATTCACATTATCAGCAAGCTCCACCTCTCAGTATCTCCAGCTACACCCTCATTCTTACACTATTTTCATTATTCCCTTCTTAGAAATCGATCAGCTCTATTTAGCTTCTCTTCGGTTGGGTGGATTGGGGAAGCTGGGTAGTGGATGGAAGGGATTCATGGATGACATTCAGCAATATTGTAATATTTTCACACAGTGGGCCCCAGGCTGTGGCATGAAACCAGTCATGTTTCCAACTGTCCCGCGCTAAAAGGTGTTCACATTTGAACAGGTGACAAATCCTGCAGTTTGCAGCCTTGCAAATTGCTCCATCGGTGTGTGCAATAGCCCTATCCTCCATTGGCGCATTAAAATTAGATTTATTGTCACATATACTCGAGCTACAAAAGAACAGGAACACAGTGAGAAGTGTACAATGGCATCCAATGCACAGCACCTAGGGTACAATCTTAGATACAAAAAAAAAGAAAATAAAGAAAAAGGTTACACTATTTTACAGACATACACAGAATAAGTGAGGAAAATAAGAAATAAAGCTAAAAAAAAAGACATTACAGCATCTTCAAAAAGGCAGTGCACCAGAAGAAGGCAAGTGTGGAGCAGAAAGGGTTGCTAACCAATTTCCCCAAGGAGATCTGGAGCTGCAGATGCTGGAAGCTAGAGTCAATAAATGTGGAGCCGGAAAAGCATGGCAGGTCAGACAGCATGCAAGGAGCAGGAAATTCAATGTTTCGGCCTGAAACGTTGACTTTCCTGCTCCTCGGATATTGTCTGACCTGCTCTGTTTTTCTAGCTCCACGTTTATTGAGTCTCCAAGGAGATCTCTCATCCTTTAGCTTCAGTCCCAGCAGCTCATGGAGGATAAGGTAATGGGCTCATGTTGTCAATGTCCATTCAAATGGTGGACGAATGATAATGAATCCATGACCCCATCATCATTACTGGAGGAATCAAAGTTACAAAGGACTAAAATTTAAATAACTTCACAACCAAATGAGGTCAAATATTTAGGCAGCTAAGATGCCATTTGGTGACTGATCATAAGGAAGGCATTGTTTTACAATAATATGTATTATACCCATCTTAGAAACATCGTACCTTCTGTCCCTTTCTTCCAAATGGACCTGGATCGCCCTTAAGGCCCTGTAGTCCAGGTGGTCCCTGTGAGGGAAAAGATTTCAAAAAGATTTGCAGTCAATTCCTCTTTTGTTCTTAGATGATTGGAAAACCAGTACTACACTACAGTCTCCACTTGTTTAGCTCAATGAGAAACATGCACTGCCCATCAGGACATCTAATACCAGAGTTAGGAAACACAGCAATATTACTGAGGTAATCCAGCTGGATTAAACAAGATTATAAACTCCATTTTTCACATGATCTCAATGCCCTGCCCCCAGCACAGCCTATTATTGGTCACCTGGCATGTCCATCTTCATGAATCAGCCAATCAGAAAGCGAACAGAGCTTGACAACCCAATGGAATTATTCTTGACTTTGACCGCCTCGTCATCTTTGATATTTCAACAACTAACAAACTAAACACAGGTTTTTACATACATTTTTAACATCCCTATGTTTTTTTCTTGTAACAGTGTCCTGGATATTAACCTCCAATTCCTGGTAACACCTGGACAAAACTGGAGGTCAGGCAATTCTCATATCAACAGCTGATGGGTTCTTGCTGTATTTCTGAGCACAATTCTTCTTTCTAATACAAGGGCTTAATATGCTGCTACTTGACGATGTGAACCTTGAATTTCAAGATGGCCTCACAGTCAGGATACACCTTCTCTGCGGACACCCGGCGCCTGCTCAATGAGCTCTGGGTAGTGTTTGGTGTTCAACAGATAGAGTTATCTCTGGAAGCTTAAGGTTGTTTGACAGGGTCTGGGAGCTTGACCCAGAAAACTTCAGTGTCCACACAGAAGTATGTGAGTTTTTTGGGATGGAGACATTAGCCAATGGGGACACTGCAAATGTCAATATGGGTCTTACATCCTCGGTGAATGATGGGGACCGTACTCTTTAAGAATTCATATTGCGCAGTGGGTGGGCTTCTTTAGGGGGCAATTAATAGTCGAGTTTTTTTTCCCCTAAATTGGCCAATTAGCCCCCACGGTCACAATCAATTTAAGCTTGGAAAGGAAGTGAAGCTTGCAGTTCAGGCAAGGGGTTGTGGGTAGGAAGCACAAACCTTGAGATGCACTCTCTCTCTCTGTACATTTCCAAAAGTTTTTTTTTTATGAATGGTCTTAGGAATCAGGACACCATTTTGGGAGGGTTAACAGCTGAGGGCAAGGATATATGCCTTAAAATTCTCAATGGCATCAAGGGATATGACATTGAGCGAGATAATCTGCCATGATAGAATAGCAGATTAGGCTCAAGGGGCTGAACAGCCTACTCCTGCTCTTGCATTCCTTTGTTTCAAAGCCTGCCTGGAGTGCTGGTTCCTTGGTCTGCTACCAAGAGTCCACATCAAGGCAGTTGGCCTAGTCCCTAATACCTTGAGGGGACCAATGGATGACTGAATCACATCAGTTGCCCTCTGGCAATAGGTCTCCACTGGCCGATTAATCAGCTGCCTGGCACTTGTGGCATGTACCTCTGTCGCACACCCCAATCCCTCGTCCATGGAGAGTGCCAGTGGGGCACAGGATGGAATTGGCACAAAATTGGAATTGGATGGAACTGGCGCAAACTGACACAAATTTCCCTCGCTGCCCAGAATCCACTTGGAAGGGCATTAGTCATGTGCACGCTCTCGGGATTATCAGCCACAGCCAAACGCCGTTCCAGAAATCCGGCGCGGCACAACCTTTCCCATCTCCGGGGCAACGCGCAATGTCAAACGTGGGCCTTCACTCACAGGACTGGAGTTCACCTACAGCATAGATGCTGCTTTCACATTCACCCACAGACCAAAACACCCACAGCAAGAGAAACAAAATCAGACACACTGCGATTACAGATTTGGCAACCATTTGCCAAATACTGCAGACGTTTTCACAGAGAGAACAAAGTAGAGTACAATACTTACAGGAAATCCTGGAGATCCAATACAACCTGGCAGACCAGGGTACCCAGCATCACCCTGATCAAAGAAATAGCATGAAAAGATTTCAACATCGTGTCATCACAGATGTTTAAGAAGTTGCTCATTCCTCATCGCGAAGCTGGACCTAACTTGTCAGACCACAGTTGGTGGATGATTTGAGTTTCAACGACCAATTGAGGGTTTTGTCGTGATTTTTACTAATACTGACTTCTTAAAACTTTTTATGCCGATTTCAAATTTCCAAACAGCAATGGTGGGACAGGGACTGCCACTTCCCTCGAATTGTTAGTTCAGGTCCACTCTGCCAAATGGCACTTATTCCACAGCACACAGCAGGATCCCAAAACAGCGGTGAGTTGAATGGCCAGTGCATCTTTGCCGCTGGCTTTAGGACATGGGTAAAGCTTCTTATTCTTAGGCAACAGGATTCCCTAATGTTTACCTGATCTAACCAGCAGGACCGCAGTTTAATATCTCACACTGAAGAATGATATTTCCAGTAATGGAACACTCAGTCAATGGCCACTGAATTAGCTTCAGTCCTGTATAGAACCCACAACTTTCTCAACCCATGTCAAATGGACCATCCGTCATTATCTAATGTCTGCAGAGGAGTTTTTTTTAATTCATTTACAGGATGTGGGTGTCGCTGGCTGGCCAGCATCTAATTGCCCTTGAGAAGGTGGTTGTGAGCTACCTTCTTGAACCACTGCAGAGCTTGGGGTGCAGGTAGACCCACAATCCCCTTTGGAGGAAGTTCCAGGATTTCGATCCAGTGACACTGAAGGAACGGCAATATATTTCACGGCAGAATGGTGAGTGGTTTGAAGGGGAACAGGTTGATGATGTTCCAAGTACCTGCTGCTTTGTCCTTTAGGTGGTAGAGGTTGTGGGTTCGGAAGGTGCTGCCTGAGGATCTTTGGTGAATTTCCGCAGTGCATCATGTAGATAGTACACACTGCTGTTACAGAGCATCGGTGGTGGAGGGAGTGGATGCTTAAAATGGTAGAAGCAGTGACAATGCAGTGGGCTGCTTTGTCCTGGATGGCATCATGCTTCTTGAGTATTGTTGGGGCTGCACCCATCCAGGCAAGTGGGGAGTATTCCATCACACTCCTGTCTTGTGCCTTGTAGATGGGGGACAGGCTTTGGGAGTCAGGAGATGAGTTACCCACCACAGTATTCCTAGCCTCTAAAACCTGCTCCTGTAGCCACTATATTCATACGGTGAGTCCAGCCCAGTTTCTGGTCAATGGTAATCCCCAGGATGTTAATCATGGGGGATTCAGTGATGGTAATGCATAATAGATGTTAAATAGTTGGGAGGGTCCGATGACTTTCTCATTGCAAATGATTTTAACAAAGGCTGAATGGAATGCTAAACTGGGCAGATGTATTAGCGACATTCCACTCAATCCCACAGGTACCCAGCCTGAGTTAAGTTAAAATATTTTTTTCCAGTCATGCAATTGTTCTGATCGTGTTCTCTTTGAAATATATTTAGGTAAAGTCTGTGGGTTCACAGAATCAGGAGGATTATAACAGTGTAGGAAATTGATATAACACACATTGGCATGTGTCTCTAAATACTACTCAAAAACTTATCTCACCTGCCTAGCGACTAAAGAATGCTGCTTGACAGTGAGAATGGGTTGGCTTTATAATGAAATGCAATAACACCAACAAAATTAAATCACAGTTATCTCTGAAAAGGAAATATAAAATGCAAATCTCTCTCTCGTTGGCTCAGAGTCTCTTCTTTACTCAGGGCTGCTTTTTATTAATGTATCAATGGTGAACCCTGTCTATAAACACTGGCTAAGCATCACTGAGTGACAGTGGTTCTCTCAGAACGAGAACATTCAACACTTCGATATCCCATTCTCTCTTACCTTCAGACCATCTTTCCCATCTCTTCCAGGGAATCCTTTCGCACCCTAAAATCATCGGGCAGAGCAGAATGAGATAATTAGTGAGTGGTGTAGAGGGATGGATACTGGGGTAACTTTCAAATACTTTGACTTTGTAGACCCTGGGATAATTCAAATCGCTCTAACCTTGGCTCCTTTGTGTCCTCTGTCACCCTGAAAAACAAAAGGCATGATTCAGCAAATGTATCACAGCGTGCTTGCTAATTGCCATTTTATTTTGTATCCTGAATGAGATTGGTGGAACACTTTGCCACAGACACCAATTCTCTCCTGCTGATATAGGTCCCCCTCCCCTGCCGAAAATGAGCTCCCCCCGACAACCCCTTCTGTACTGAGCTCCACACCCCTGCCAACCCCTGCTGATATTGAGCTCCCCACCCCCTGCTGATACTGATCTCCACCCCCACAACCCCCTGCTGATACTGAGTTTACCCCCCCACAACCCCCTGCCAATACCAAGCTCACCCTCTGCCAAAATCGACTCCCCACCGCCTCAACTCCCTGCCGATACTGAGCTCCCTCCCTACACCTGAGTTCCCTTCCCTTGCATTTCGGGATTCCCTTCCCCTGATGATATTGGATCTGCCTCTGTCCGGTGATTCCAAGCTCCCCCCACTTCATGATAAAGGTAAATGCCCCCCCTCCCTTACCAATTCCCTTTGTACAGTTAAGGTGAACTACAAGACAGAATATTTGCCCTGAGTGAGGGCAGGATTTAGGCTCTTTGCCTGGTGGAAATGGGCTGGCATTAGTCCAGAGTTGGCAGTGGCTCTCTTACCATCCCCTTTACACTTGCACTACCATCGCTACCTTGGACAGATCCCTGAGAAGGATGGGCAGAGGTGCTGCCTGGTTTAGACCAAGCCTGTTTGTAACAGGATGTACATAAGAGTGCATTGAGCCGACAACCCGAAGGGCAAATGAATGGAGAGGAACGGAATGGTCCAGCCAGTCCTCTTCACTGGGAAGTTCATGAAGAAACCATTCTCACTGCCTGCTGCCCTTGTAAAGCAGGGAGACAGGGCACACTACTAGGCCACTGGGGCCTGAAGAATTGGTCGTTGTATAACGATCTGATTTGGGTCCATTCGAAAATAAAATTGTGCCATGCAGAAGGTGTCAAGTTGGCCCATTGCACCTCTTCTGGCTCTTTAAAAGAGCTCCTCAATTAGTCGCACTTCCCTGTTATTTCTTCATGTGTTTTTCTTGCCAAGCGGTTACTCAGTTCCTTTTCTGTAAATCACACCTGGCACTACATCCCAGATCATAACTGGCTGTGTTAAAAAAAAACTTCTTCTCTTTCGCCAACCTTCTGTTATTCACTTTAAATCTGTGTCCTCTCGTCTGAACCTCTCCTGCCTTATTCACTGTATCAAGATCCAAAACAATATCGTTGTCATCATTGCTCAATCTCTTCCTTGTTCTTAGTTTTATTCTGATTTGTACTCAGAACACAAGTCTAGAAACTAGGATTGCTACGTATGTTTAAAGATTGTGTTACACATGTTCTGTAACGTCTGTAATGAAAGCTCAATAGACATCAGGAATGAAATTGTAATTCTGTGACTGAAGTCAATAGGCACCCTTACCTTTGTGCCACGTTCTCCTTTGTCACCCTGTTGGCAAAAGACAAAGATTGTGTTGGTGAAGAGAATGCTCAGGTGTTACAGTTGGTAACCAGTTATATCACCGTGGTAATGCAATTCACATAGTTACCTTCATACCCGGATGACCAGCTGGACCAACATCACCGGGTCTACCCTGAAATGAAGAAGAAAGGAGTTGTCAGTGGTGAGGGAATACATTCAAACCAACAGTCGGCACAATCGAAAGCAATTAACTTAGGATGTTCAGCTAAGAATTATGATGGAAGCGACAATTTGGTGACTGAGGGTTCAAAACACATGCAGACTAAAAATTTCTCCATACACAAGAGGGGTGAAGAACAATGTTGAAAGAGAGGGTCCATTCTACGCTGACTGGACACATTCTGTTGACAGCATTGTTACAGAGGAAGCAGCAGTGTGGATAGAAGCAGGTTCTGTACTTACCAAGGGACCAGGTGGCCCCATAGGACCATGAGGACCTCGACGTCCATCTGAACCCTGTGCAAGGGAACAAAACATTGTCCATTTAACATGTCCATACAGCCAGTGCCGAGTGCAACACGTCTCACAAAATGAAGATTACACTGCTTATGTGCATCGTTGTGAACAGTCAATCATATGGCCCCGGTAAAACTCTATTCACATTTGGGAAATCACCCTCATCAGTTAGGAGGCTGGGTGAGCCTTCCTGATTGAATAGGGCTGGCACTTTGCAATTAATTTGATTAATTTATGACTACAATTGATCTTTTGACATTTTCCATCTGATATTTTCAAAACGGGTGAGATGAGAGCTTTTGTACTCTAGGACGTTGGGAATGATGCAGTAATCCTTGAAATAAGCACTGCCAATATTGTAACTGTTTGGCAAAGCATGCTTAACAAACTTACCTGGAGTTTTTTTGAGGATGTAAGTAGGAGAATAGATAAAGGGAAACCAGCAGATATGGTGTATTTGGCTTTTCCGAAGGCTTTGATCAGGCCCTATAGAGGAGGCTAGGGGGTAAAACTAAATAATATATCAGCATGGATTGAAAACTAGTTGACAGGCAGGAACATGAGTGAGAACAATGGGTATTTTTCCAAGTGGTACGCAGTGACTAGTGGTGTATTGCAAGGATCAGTGCTTGGACCCCAGCTATTCACGATATATGTAAACAATCTGGGTGACGGTAGCAAATGGAACATTTCCAAGTTTGCAGCTGACACAAAACTGGATGCGGTTGTGAGAAGGATGCAAGGCTTCAGGCTGATGTAGACAACTTGAGTGATTTGGGCAAACACCTGGCAGATAGTACAGCGTGGCTAAACATGGAGTGTATATCTTGGTGTGAAGGCAAGTTTAAATGGTGACATATTGGGAAGTGTGGACATACAAAGGGATCTGGGTGTCCTTGTAGATTAATCAGTTCAAGTAAACCGTCAGTTGCAGAGAGCAATCAGGAAGGTAAATGATATGTTGGCCTTCATCATAAGAGGACTTGAATTCAGAAGTCAGGATGTCTTACTACAGGACCTTGGTAAGACCAAGCATGAAGAACTGTGTGCAGTTTAGTCCCCCTACCTAAGAAAGGATATACTAGAAGGAGTGCAGGGGAGGTTCATTAGTCTGATACTGAGGATAACAGGACTGTCTCATGCAAAGAGTTTGGTTTGACTGGGCCTGTATTCACTAGAGGTTTAGAAGGTTGTGATTTAAGCATATAAAACTGTAACAGGCCTGGACAGACTAGATGCAGGAAGGTTATTTGGCCTGTTTGAGGAGTCTAGTACTGAGGGACACACTCAAAGGGTTGTGAACCTATGGAATTCTGTACCACAGTAGGCAGGAAAGACCAAGTCACTGAATACATACAAAAAAAGACAGGTACACTTTTAGATTTTAGAAGCATCAAGGTGTATGGGAACATAGTGGGAATATGGCACTGAGATAGAGGATAAACCATGATCATATTAAGGAGCAGAGCAGAGTTAAAGGGCCAAATGGCCTATTCCTGCTCCTAGTTTCTATGTTAGCTATACCTCCATTCGCTTTGTGCATAAAATAACCTGTGACACTAACCTTTTCTCCTGGATCCCCTGGGATCCCAGGTGATCCTCTTAATGCCTGTAAGATAGAGAAATAAAACATTTTCGTGTGTGTAAATTGGTCTCCTTAAAGATATGCAGCAGAAAAATAATTTTGAGATTGCAAAGATGCTTCTCTCGAAGGCAACTTACATGGCACTCAAAGGAGCAACACTGCAGATCAAAAAGAAAAACAGAATAAATACAAGATCATAGCAACACAAATGCTACATGCTAAAAATATCCTATCAAATAATTTTGAGATCAAATTTGAGTTGATGCAACATACCACTGGTTCCACTTCGTCATACTGTAAGCAAGAAAGAGAAGAAATTAGAGTTCTTTGAATATTTAAATAAAGAGAGTTTACAATATATTGAACAAAGATAATCGGTGGCCCATAGTTTAGGTTAACATAAGGCCAGAAGACCAAACTGATCAAATATTTTTGTTCCATGCTCTGAATTGTGGAATCAAGTATTTGGTTGCCTTCCTTTGCTCGTTATGAGGCAGTAATGAAATAATGAGTTTTTTCTCTCTGTTGGAACGATTGAATAATGGAGTGGTCAATAAAGCCAATAATGAAGCCTGGGAATCTTGAAATGACAAAATATTAGGGGCCAGTATGTATAGAAAATAGTGGGTATAATTGAGAATAGCATTAACAAAGCCTATGAATGGCTTACAGTGATAAAAAGGCATATAATGTTTAACACATTCTTGTATCTGCTATTTTAATGTGGGTGAGATCACGTGGACAGACTAACATTGCTGCTGAAGAGTGAACAGTGAAAAGCATTAAGAACTACACAGCTATTATTGCTGAGGTTAACTCTCAGCCAATTGAGTCTTGGGGGCATGTTCCCTTGTAGAGACTACAATCCCACTGGTGATCTGTGACACTGAATGATCAATGAATTGAAATCTGAATCACCATGCACTCAGATATGGCACATCAAGACCCTCTGAGGATGAAGCCCAGGTCTGGAGCCAAGTGATGAGAAAAGTCGATCCACTTTGGAAGAGTTGATTTTCTGAATGGGCACTGCCAGGAATCTCAACAGGAACCTGCTGAGTGTCTGAACTGAAAGGTTCTGTGAAATATATTCGCCAATGGTGTACAGAATGTGATACTCACAATAGTTTGAAGGATGCTTTCAATGGTATTGTTTAGTTTCACCTCGCTGAGAATGGTTGCTGTGTAATTTCGTCGATATTTGGGACTAGTTGCAATCAGATTCAGTCTTGCTTCCTAAAAAAAAGCATTTTACTTAAGAACAGAAGGCATTGATATATTGATGGTGAGTTGGAAAGGAACTGGCAGATCATGCACAACATTGGAACAGACGAGGTTTTTCACTTTGGTGGGAAGAATTAAAAAAAACACAATTTCAATGGAGAGAGGTTTTGGAATGCTGCGCTACACAGGAATCAGAGTATTTACCTGAACATCATACAATCTAGTCTGAGATAACAAGGTGTAGAGCTGGATGAACACAGCAGGCAAAGCAGCATCAGAGGAGCAGGAAAGCTGATGTTTCGGGCCTAGACCTACAATCTAGTCTACTGCATTTGTTGCTCACCATGTGGTCTCCTCTACACTGGAGAGAGGCAGCATGGACTGGGTGACCGCTTTGCAGAACGCCTACATTCTGCCCGCAAAAAAGACCATGAGCTTCCATTTTCCTGCCACTTCAACACACCACAGTGTTCCCTGGCCAAATCTCTGTCTCAGGCTTTCTTCGGTACTCCAGTGAAGCTCCACACAAGCTGGAAGAACAGCACCTCATTTTGGCTCAGTGGTTAGCACTGCTGCCTCACAGTGCCAGGGACCCGAGTTCGATTCCAGCCTCGGGCACCTATCTGTGTGGAGATTGCACATTCTCCCCGTGTCTGCGTGGGTTTCCTCCCATAGTCCAAAGATGTGCAAGGTAGGTGGATTGGCCATGCTAAATTCCCCGTAGTGCCCAGGAATGTTTAGGTTAGGTGTGTTAGACATGGGAAATGCAGGATAAGGGGAATGGGTCTGGGTGGGATGCTCTTTGGAGGGGTGATGTGGACTTGTTGGGCCGAATGGCCTGTTTCCACACTGTAGGGATTCTATGATTTTCCTGCTTGGAAATTCTACAGCCTTCCAGGCTCAATATCCAGTTCAACAGTTTTAGGGTTTTGAGGCACCTTCTCCCATGCCCTTACCCCAAGCCCCAACACCAGGCCTTGCTATCACATGGTCTGCTATTACACAACCTGTTGTTAGCCACTACTAGTCCCCATTAGCACCCTTTCATTCTCCCAGCCTGACCGTTATCCACTCCTTTATCCAACTATTCTTCTGTCTCTTTGGGCTCTACTCCCGCCTATCGTTTACTCCTTACCCCCTCACCCCTCCCTATCTTCTGCACAGAAAACTACTTTCCTAGCTTCCATCAGTTCTGAGGAAGGGTCACTGGACCCAAAACGTTAATTCTGATTTCCTTCTGCAGATGCTGCCAGACCTGCCTGAGCCTTTCCAGCAATTTCTGATTTTGAATCAGAGTATTTTTGTAAAGAACAGCAAGGAATTAGACTACAGGTACAGCAAGTCATTAGGAAGGTCAATATAATCCCAGGCTTCATAGCAAGAGGGACAGAGTATAAAATGAAGAAAATCTCGCAACAATTAACGATGGCAATGGTCAGGTCTAAGGAGGGATACAATTGCATCGGAAGTAGTTCAAGGAAAGGTTAGCTGGGGTCATTTCTGGGATAAAAGAGTTCTCTTGTGAGGAAAGGTGGAGCAGTTTGGACCCAAATTCTTTGGAGTTTAGAAAAATGAGAGGTGACGTTATTGAAACATAAAAGTTTCCAACGGGGGCTTGAAACGGGTGGATGCTGTGAGGATTGTTGGGGAATCTAGAACCAAGGGGCCGCGGTTTGAAAGAAACGGGTCTCCCACTTGAAACACAGATAGAGAGGGATTTCTTCCCTCGGAGGGTCATTAATCTGTGGAATTCTCTGCTCCAGTGCGCACTTGGGGCTGAGGGAAGACCCAGACAAGAAATCGAGATTTTAATCTTGCCAGTCGCATATTTCCATTCGTTCATCTTTCATTACTTTTCATTGTAGGCTTGTATCCGCTTCCTGTTTACAATGTCTACAATTAACATCCAGAACAGCTTTAACACGCAGTCCCTCAGGCTAGATCCTCATCTCATTTGTAGCCAAGCAATGGTTCCCTGTAGGCACAGTCTGACCACAACAAAAGGAGCCAGGGTGCATGTTTCCTTTGCTAGATGATAAACCAGTGTTCTCCTCATTATGTTTCAGCCAGCACTCAAAGCGCAGTATTATAGATCATTCTTTTAATTGTCTCAATGTATGGGGATTAGCACTTAACATCCCAAAGACCCCTCTCCCGGCTGCCGGGATTTGCAGTTTATCTTGCATGCGACCAACGTCAAACTGTCAAAATCAATCACTAGAAGTCACATCTCCACAACGAGGCCCAACTCCTTCTTTAAACATCACCCAAAAAGACAGATTTAAGTTACGGTTCCTTTTCTTACACATGCAGACCCGACTGGTTAGAGATGGCAGGGGTGCTTGCTGGACTTAACATTGATCTGGTAGGTTTTAGGTTCATTTCTCTTCTGCCATCCCGAAATCACCAAATTTATTGACTTTACTACGCACCCCGTCAATCAGGTCAAGGGGAGGCTGGTGTTTGCTTTGAACACATGGTGTTCACTTCCTGCTTTACCACATTTTGTCATTTCATTGCTCTTTTATTTATCACTATTACGAGCAAGCATATTTAAGATAGCTTTAATACTTTCCCGAATGATACAGAACTGAGGGGTTATAGCTCTCAGCAAAGATTGAATAGGCCAAGGGTTCCTCAGAAGTGAGAAAGCTGAGGGTTGGGTTAGAGGAGGTCTTTTAAGAAT
Source organism: Rhincodon typus (assembly GCF_021869965.1). Classification (NCBI taxonomy): domain Eukaryota; kingdom Metazoa; phylum Chordata; class Chondrichthyes; order Orectolobiformes; family Rhincodontidae; genus Rhincodon; species Rhincodon typus. The sequence goes on from NC_063338.1 coordinate 9,830,602, forward strand.
AGGTAGGGTCTGATAGGGTAGACTAAAAGTCGTCTACATAAATGTCACCCCACCCACTGCCTGAAACATTCATTCCCTCCACCACTGATGCACAGTGGCAGCACTGTGTACCATCCACAAAACGTACTGCAGAAACTCCCCAAGGCAACTCCTAAATCTGTGACCTCTTCTATCAAGAAGGAAAAGTCAAGCAGGTGCATGAAAACACCACAACCTACACATTCCCCTTCAAATCACGGACTATCCTGATCATGTCACCATTCCCTCACACCTCAAGGGCTGCAATAGTTTAAGAATCATAGAATTCCTACAGTGTGGAAGCAGGCCACTCAGCCCATCAAGTGTACAGTGACCCTCTGAGCAGCATCCCACCCAGACACACCCTATGGCTAACCCACCTAGTCAGCACATCCTTGGACAGCATAACATGGCCAATCCACCTTAGCTGCAAATCTTTGGACTGTGGGAGGAAACCAGAACACCTGGAGGAAACTCCAGACAGACATAGGGAGAATGTGCAAACTCCACACAGCCAGTCACCTGAGGCTGGAATTGAACCCAGGCCCCTTACACTATGAGGAAACAATGCTAACCACTGAGCCACTGTGCCACCCAAAAAGGCAGCTCCCCACCAGGCTATTAGGGATGAGAAATAATTGCTGGCCCAGCCATTGACTCCCATAACCTATGAGTGAATTTTTTTTAAAAAACAGAACGGTTGAGGCATTGATGTAATTAAGGGGAAGCTCGGTAAATGCAGAAATATGTGTAAGTGTCTGGAGACAGCAGTACAACAGAGAAGAAAAGATAGCATTAGGAGCAATTGCAGACAGACCAGGTGATCTGGTGTGATGGCCACTGAAAATATCTTTATCCCTTGGTTCTTTGCATCGGATGCAGCATTATCCAGGCCTCCGCATGGCTCCTTGTATCCCTCAATTGGATGCCCATCTGTTACCACAATCATGTACTTGTTCTCCCGGTGATGTGAGCCACTGGAATGAGAGATATTTTATACTGATTATCTGTTTATTATTCTATCTCTGTTTGCTTCTATGCCAGCACAAAAATACAGAACAGCCTGAATGATCCACGTTTCCCTTGAGAAGCAAGGGAACTCATTAACAATGTTTCAATTCGAAATAGAAACATTGACAATGGAAGTTGAATGAACCATTGACAGGCCATTGGTGGTGGTGGTGAGGGCGGGATGACAGGGGAGGAAATTACCTCATTGCAGTCTTTGACCAAAATTTTACTTGTCTATTTTCTTCATTGGATGTAGGTGTCACAGCCAAGGGCAACATTTATTGCCCATCCTAAAACTGGATGGCTTTCCTTGCCACTTCACAGGACAATTAACCGTCACCTACAATGCTGTGGGGTCGAGAGCCATATGCAGGCCAGACCAGGCAAGGACCGCAGATTTCCTTCCTTAAAGGGTATTAGCGAACAGGACGGGTTTTTATGACCATAAATGGTAGTTGTTGTGGCCACCATTACACAGAATGGCCTCCTTTTCCAAATCTAATTATTTGAAACGGCCCAGATTTTCAGGAGATTTGCCAAAAGCGACCTGAATTTTCCGACACCACTAATAATCCTTGTTTTTCAAATAGGAGGGATATATTTGTCAGCATGGTTTGAGCATTCATCAATAACAGAAGCTTTGGCCTAGACCTTGCAGAAGTCTGAAGTCTAAATGGAGCTTACTTCTCCTTGCTTTTCTTTACAACACAAATGGATATACATTGTTCAAGAAATCTTTGCACAGTGGATGAGCACTTACAAAGGTGGTGAAGGGACAAAAGGGTGAGGACGAACCATTGTCTTAATGTCCATCGACTCAATCCAACGCTGGAAAACTTTTGAAAGGAATTTGATTGCAAGTTAGCTTAAGCTATAATCATGAGGGGCACTGATAAGGTGAATAGCAAGGGTGGGGGAGTTCAAAACTAGGGGACACATTTTTAAGGTGAGAAAGATTTAAAAAGGAATGAGGGGCAACATTTTTACACAGACAGTGGTTCGTACATGGAATGAACTGCCAGAGGAAGTGGTGGTTGCAGGTACACTTACAACGTTTAAAAGACATTTGGTTAAGTACATGAATAGGAGAGGTTTGGAGGGACATGAGTCAAACAAAAGCAGGTGGGACTAGTTTAGTTTGGGAATGTGGTCGGCATGGACTAGTTGGACCAAAGGGTCTGTTTCCATGCTGTATGACTATCACTGACTAGATCTCACTTGGAGCACTCTGCCTTATATTGATCTGTAAAAGGTCAATGCTGCATTGAAGATGGTTTGGAGAAGGTTGGCAAAGTTAATTCTGGGATCCAAAACTGCAATAATATGAAAGCTAGTGAGAAAAACTTAAATTTGAGAAAATAAAGTTCATGTGAGGATTGATTAGGTCTTTAACAGTCTGGAATAATGTGAGTATGTTGTTTAACTTTGAAAGTGCCAGAGGGTAATTGGACTAACTCAATGAAATGAATAAAATGATGCACTGGTTATAAGTCAATTAATCTATTTAGCAAAGAGTATGCAGTTATCTGCTGGGAAATGGACTGAAGATCATGGACCCAAAGATAGAAAACAAAATCTAGATATACCATCAAGAACTCTGGTCCTGAAAATTGCACTGATCTGACATTTGGAAGTAATATGGACATAACCCCAACACAACTGCTCATGGCAATAATGGCACAGCAACTGTTGGCTCTCAGAATAAAGCTGTAACCTTGCAACTGACGTCATCTCAGATTCACTGACTCTAGAAGTATCAGAGTAAGTTATTTGTGAACTTCCCCGTTTTGGTTCCCCGTTTGGAGATATCTAAAGCACACTCACCCGAGCAGAAGCTCCTCAGCACCATCCCGTATGGCGCAGTCTGTGTACGTGCCTTTGCCAATGTAAGCCACTTGATTGACATTTTGAATCATCGCCACCTTTTCACTGTTGCTCATGAAGCTGAGAGGGTGGATCTTCTTCACCACGTCACTGTAGTGTAGAGCTCCAGCATTCCACTCCAGTGTCTGGTCACATCGGTAATACCTGAAACAGACAGACCCTACGTCATTCACATCAATTCAATTTGGACTGTTCTACTATCCCGTACCATGCCCTCCAAGCCATGGTCTGGTTAGTGCCTTGTATAGCTTTGGCAAAATTACTCTACTCTTTCTACTCCATTCCCTCTGAAATAAAGACCAATGTTCAAATTGCCTTCCCTATGACCCACTGAACTTGGATACTAGCTCTTTGTGGTGTCAGTTGAGGGTGACGCATTTGGCAGCAAGCCAAGGAGACCTCTCCTGCTCTCCTTCGAATAATACCTGAATGAGCAGATGGCCCCTCAATTTAATGTCTCATTCCAAAGATGGCAATGCGGCTCTCCCCCACTACTGCGCTTGGAGCATTAGCCTTGATTTACTGCTCAAGCCTGCAGAGTACAACTTCAGCTTCACAATGTTCTGACTCAGAGAGGACAGTGCTACAGCTGACACTGGGGTTAAAGAAAGTGCAGGTAATGGGACTTCACTACATAATCTCAACTGGTTAAACTCTAACTGGGCTCCTGTGCACAGCCATGGATTCCTAAATCTTTGTCCGTGCCAGCCTTCTCTGTGTTATGCCAATATCTGACTGAGTCCCAAAGAGGCAGACAGAAACTCCGAGTCTCTAAACTAAGAGATGGCGTGTGGCTTGGAGGGGATGTTGCAAGTGGTGGTATTCCCATTTATCTGCTGCCATTGACGTTCTAGGTGGTAAAAACCATGGGCTGGAAAGTGCTGTGTAAGGTGAACTGCTGCAGTGCGTCTTGAAATGCTACACACCACTGATACTATGAATCGACAGTGGACGGACTGAATGTTTGTGACTGAATGTGATCACGAGCACCAATCAAATGGGCTGCTTTGGCCTGGATGGTGTCAAGTTTCTTGAGCGTTGTTGGAGCTGCACTCATCCAGGCAAATGGGAAGTGTTCCATCACACTCCTGACTTGTGCCTTGTAGATGGTGGACATGAGTCAGGAGGTGAGTTACTCAACTCAGAATTCCCAGCCTCTGACCTACTCTTATAGCCACTGTGTTTAATATGGCTGTCCAGTTCGGTTTCTTCTCAAAATCCAATGAGTCATGGCCAATGTATCTATGAAGCTCCAAAATTCTCCTCCAGCAGGTGGGTCTCACACCTTAGGGTGGGACATTCCCAAGAACTGATGAGATCATAACAAAATCATGTCAACAGCAATGTTGACATATGGTCCAAGACAGAGTGGGCGAGCTTCACTAGTCTTCATTAGGATTTCGCTGAGTTTATTTCCAACTCAATTTAACACCTCAACCGATGATCAGCACCTCTAACAAATTAGTGTTTCATCTGTACTGCACTGAAGTATCAACTTAGACTTCGTTGCAAACTGCACAGACCTGCATTTGGATCTTCTAAGTCAGACATTCAGTTGCTACCCACTGCTGGTACCTGAATACTGGACTAATGCTGCTCTCACCTACTGGTGATAAGGGACTTAGATATCAGTGCCTGAGGGTCGAACGCGCACCCTGACGCCAAGGCTCTGACATCAGGAGAATTCCCAAGATTCTCAGGCACTGATCCCCATCTGACGCTCATTGTAATTTCTGAAGAGATGGATTATTGGAGCTAAGAACACCATTGAATCATGGATGGCGAGTGGGCTCCCAATGCTGGAGACTCAGTGGAATGTCCATCATCAGTGAGAGCTGGGCAGCCTGACTACGAGAGTTGCCCTGCCTGCTGGCTGGGAAAAAACAAGCAAGTCTAAAGCAAGGAAGGGTCCTGGCTAGCCAAAGCAGCATGTCCCCGGAGGTAGGAATTTGCCAGAAAACCAGGACTCTGGCCAGAACCTGAAAACTATGGTTCCCACCACCCCACTCCCCACCCCCACAAACCGCTTCACCTCCAATCCCACCTACTCAGGGTGGAAAATTCTGCACCAAAGAATCTTTGATCTCAAGCCCTAAGTTAATCACTTGTGAGGCTGATGGAGCACCAGCGCAATGAATGAAGGCTGTATCCGGTACCCCTGGAGCATAAGTCCTCTGGACAATCAATGAATTGGATCAGGGACCAGAAGTCTATCTACACCCACAGTCAGAATATAACTCACTAAGCAGGTGAAGCTATATTATACTTTCCACATGAGGTAAGATTGAGTGAAGTTTCATGCAACCTCACTTGATTTAAACTGGTTGAAAACAGTGTCATTGTAGAAACTGGTGTTCTATTTTAAAATACTGCAGAAAGGAATTGGCGTTGAGTTGTCTTGTTCACCCTAAATGAAACAAGTACTGTGCCCACAGAACAAACCTCCCTCACACAGCTGGACAGTACTATCCTGTACCACTTTGTAGATAGAAAAGTGTCATCTGTGGGTCCTTGGGTAACCCTCTTACCCACTGAATCAAAAAGCCAGGAGTCCAACCCTGAGTCTCGAATGTCTAATCCAGGGCTGGCACTCTAATGGAACATTTAGTGGGTGCTGCACTGTCTGAGGTGCTGCTCCCCATCAAGCATGTTAAGTCAAGAAACCCTGTACTCTACTACTGTGTAAGATGTTCTGGCAGTGATAAGTGAAACACAAGAGAGTCTGTCCCAGCCAATATTTATCTCCCAGTCAACAACACCAAGAAACAGACTTTGTTAAACATTATGAAATTGCTGCTTGTTAACCAGTGAGCATAGATTTAAAACAATTGGCACCAAAACCAGACACAAGATATGAGGATTTTTGTTTTACTGAATTTTTGTTTTTTTTTTAATCTGGAGTGCAGTGGCACCTGTTTCAGTGGAAACTTCCCAAAGAAAGACTTTGATAAAGGTTGAACAAGACTTAAAAGAAATTCTGGGCTATCAGGAAAAAGCAGAGAAATAATCTAAAAACCGAAAGAGCTGCGGATGCTGTAAATCAGGAACAAAAACAAAATTGCTGGAAAACCTCAGCAGGTCTGACAGCGTCTGTGAAGGAAGAAACAGAGTTAACGTTTCGGGTCCAGTGATCCTTCCTCAGAACTGAAAGAACTGTGGATGCTGTAAGCTTCTGAGGAAGGGTCATTGGACCCGAAACGTTAACAGAGAAATAATCTAAGTTTTTTCAGAGTTAGCACGGACAAGATTAATGAATGTCTTCCTTCCATATTGTATGGTTCTCTGAATACAACAATGAATTGATTATCCCCTTAAAAAGCACGTTACTGGGTACAAGGGACCATGGGACATCTTGAGAAACCATCTAAATTACTGACTTTGTATTCTATAGGGTAACTGTGCTCCTTGTGTTCAATAAACATTGAAACTTTCACTGCAGCAGCAATTTTCTTTGTAAACTGACAGAGGTCCAGGCAGGTGATTTGCTGTCCACTTGCACAACGCTTCGCCCCAGCATTGGGCGGCCATGCCTTCAAGCAGCCCATGCTCTGTGCTCAATAACTCCTTCCCTAAACTGTCCCGTATCCCTTTCCTCCTCTGAGACCAAGGTTAGCTGCCCCAATATTACATCACATACTCTGTGTCAAATTTTGTCCAGTTGTGGCCAGACCTTGGTGGGGGTTGGGGGGAGGGGTGTGGGGGCTTTGCTGCATTTGGGAGGTGCTACATAAATGCAGGTCGGCGTCATGTTTCTTAGGGCCTAGAGGTTGCATGACAATGGGACCCCGGCCGCAACTTGCACTGCATGCACTAAGGGTGAAACTGTGCAATTTGTTGTAGCCCACATAGTGTCTCATTTAATACAGTCAGTGAGGCACCATCAGCAGATCTCCCATTTCGGTCATCGATGATATGGAGGTGCTGGTGTTGGATTAGGGTGGACAAGGTCAGAAGTCAGACGATACCAGGTTATCGTCCAACAGGTTTATTTGAAATCATAAGCTTTCAGAGCGTGGCCCCTTCACCTGACCAAGCTTTCTGAATGCTTGTGATTTCAAACAGCACGATAACCTGGTGTCATGTGACTTCTGACCTTGGTCATCGATGGACAGAGACTTGAGTCACTTTGGTTGTCACATTAGGGAGGAAGCAACACAAAGGAGAGAGAGAGATCCCAATTGGGTTATGTATATATTGGTATTTTTTTGTAAAACATCTGGGGACAGAACCAATTCAAGTGGAGATAGCCATTCTCACCCAACCTCTAGCGCCACCTTCAGAGGATCAGGGAATTACAAGTAGTATCTCCTCACTGTTCTCGTTCAAATTGCAGATGCTTAGACTGAGAAGATAGTCTTAAACAGCAAAGAGTTCAGTCAGTTATTACCAGTTTTCCAGCTTGTCGACGAAATTTGTGGTGAACTTCTTGACAAGATCTACGAGGGAGCCGTAAGGCTGAACTCTTAAAGCGACACTCTCGGATGTGTCCAGCACAAAAAATAGGTCGACAGGGCAATCTGTGAAAACGAAGGAAATGAGAGCAGTTATCAGACACTTCGAACATTATCAAGGCTAGGCTTAAAGCTGCCATCCGTGCAAAAGGCTCAGGAAAACTGCTTTGCTTCAAACTTGCAAACGAATTAGCACCCTCTTAAGACATAAGCAACAATCTTCTCCTCAAACTTGACTGTTCTGTTTCGCACAGGACTAGGGTCCCAGGAATAAGAATGCAAAGTGGAGAGAATAGCGGACACAAGACAGCAGCACCGTGTCTTACAATGTTTATTGTTGACACACACTCGAAGTCCAGGTTTCCAGTTAAAAGTTGCGCATTTCAATTAATTCTGCATCAAGTGCTTCAGACTGATCCCGCAAGCCGTAAATTATGCAACTGAAAGCAAACAAAAAAACTGTTTCTGCAGAAACAGTTGAAAACTTCGCCGTGACAGGGACGGCAAAGCACCCACCTGAGTGATATCCGTTGTCCTGTTGTGCCAGTAAAAGGTTCCATGAGGAGAAAATCTTCAGCAGGAGAAATAATATTTTCAAAGCCATGGCTTCCCCCACCTCTGTTGTGTGCTCAGCACACGGGGACTGAGGGAGAGCTTTTTGCAGACAGACAGAGAGAAAGAGAACAGGGCAGTGGGAAAGAGGCTGGGAACAGGAGGTTGAAGCCTGTGTGTCTTTCCCTCAGACACAGATCAACTATGAAGTAGGCTGGTCCTAAGCAGGAACTAGGGATGTGGTCCCCATATGGTTGTGTGATCCAGCCAAGCAACTGCCTTACTCCTATAGGGTCGTTCACCACGATTCATACATGCTGCTCTCCCAGCTTAGAGTTTGCAAACACATTTGAAGCCCACCTAGCCACAAGTTGGCAAAATTAATGTGAAAAATGTCATAGTTGATCTACAAGAATTCAACCTCGAGAGCCCCCTTTCTATACCCCCACCCCACCAGCCCTTGAGGGACACACCCATCAGTGTTGGCTGTTTCTCTTGCAGTGTACTCTTGAAAGTATGTGGATTTACGTTTAAACGGGCTATATTACTTTGTGTCTGTGTGTGCCAATTCTAATGGACCCCATCACCGGCCCTGCATGACTAAACGTATTTGCACAGGCTGGCACCACAGGGTGGTCAATAATCGGAGAATGTGGATTTAAGATCGAAAAGGGAAAAGAACGAGAGTTTGAAGGGGGGTGTTTTTCTTTCTTTAGCCAGTCCTTACACCCTTTCCAGAAACAGATTTAATTTTCAAAAGGGCGTTGGGTGGATAGTAAGGGGGAAAATAAAAGTACGGAGCTGTGGGAAATGAGTAGGGGAGGGGTCTGCTTAGATAACACTTTCAAAGTGCTGACATGGACAGGATGAGTCGAATTATCTCAATTTCTTCCATTTTCTTTCCCTGGGAGAATGGGGAATCTATTGATGTGTTGTTAGCACTACTGAGTCTATAATCCTTATTTGATTATAAAGAAGTGGTCTTCCAAATAGGTCCTGCAACCAGTCTATGTCAGCATTTATGCCCACACGAACTTCTTCCCACCTCTCTTCACCTGTCCCAGTGAACAGTACATTCTAGCCATTTCTCCCTCTTACTTAGCGAGTGTTTCCCAATCTGATTAACGGTAGCACAGCTAGTAGCACCCTTTGTTCAAGGTTTGAGCATTCTTAGTTCAAGCCTCACTTTGAGACCACAGCGCAAAATTCAATGCTGATGCTCCAGTACTGAGGGAGTTCTGCACTGTTAGAAGTGCAGCCTTTTTTTTGATAAGGTATCCTGCCTGACCTCTCATTTGCTTATAAAAGATCTCAGGCCATTAATTTGATCAGGGCAGTGAGCTCCAGGTTTGGACCACTGTCTGGGTAAAACAATTTTTTCTTAAACCTGTGTTGGAATTATTGATGATGATCTTTTATTTATAGTCACAAGTTCTGCTCTCCCCTACAAGTGGAAATGTCTTCTTTACATCTACCCACTCAATACCTCTCAGTACCTTAAATACCTGTATTATAGATCCTGCTGAAACAGAAAAAAAAAGCAAAATTGTGATTCTAAACAGTTCTCGGAAAGTATGGATAAACTGTTATCAGCTGTGCACAGTCATATTGTAAAATAAGTTCTATTCAAATGTGTGTCGACCAGCAGGATTTGCTTCACTTGTAGGATTCGAAAGTAGTCACAGCAAATTGTAACATGTTTTTCTGTTTCGGTTTTGGAATAGCAATGTTGCACCACGACGTTTGCATCAATTCCGACCCCAAAGGTAACATTTTTGTCTTTTGGATCAGGAGATTGTGGGTTCAACTTCCCCTCACCCCCTCCCTCCAGCTACCTCGTACAAATTCTGAGTGGACATTCCTCTGTTGACTGAGGGAGGGTGGTGCACAGTGGGACTGTCCGAGATGCTGTGTGAAAGTGAAGTCCTGTCTGCCTTCTTAGCTGGCCTCAACATCCACCGTTTCCTCCTGTATCCCAACGAATTTTTTTCCCCCTCGTCTGACCTTACTGAAACAGATCATCAATCTCATTGTGGGATCTTGCTGTGCAAACAGTAGGAATGGCATTAGGGCTTTCAGCCTGTCCCGCCACTCTGTGAGATCGTGGCTGATCTGTGGCCTAACTCCATATATTTGCCTTTGGCCCACATCTCTTAATGCCCTTGCTTTACAGGAAATCAATCTGTCTCATTAAAAATTAACAACGGATCTAACATCAACTGCCACTTGGGGAACAGAGTTCCAAACTTCTACCTTTGTGTGTAGAAGTGCTTCCTGACATCTGTCCTAAATGATCTGAACTAATTTTTAGACTATGCCGCCTCATTCTGGAATCTCCAACCAGAGGAAACTCTGCCGTGTTTCATTACAACAGTACAACAAGTGGGGATGCTTCATTGCGGCTGTAACATACTATTGGGACGTTCTGACCTCATGAAAGGTGCTTTGTGGTTGCAAACACGTCTTTGCTTACTTTAGCTTTCCAGGTGGTGAGTGCAATTGTACGTTAAACCTCCCTTGGCAGATACTGAACATGAAGTGTGGGGGTTCAAGCAAGCACCGTCCCACTTTGCCTCATTCGAATGCAGATGGGATGTGTCTGAAAGCCAAACTACTGAGCAAACAGTAAGTGGGATGGAGTCCATGAGTGTAGGCTGCAGGAAAACAGACAGTTCTCTGAAGCTTACTCATAGAATACTTTGGAAACAAAATGTTAGCGTTAAATATACTGCAGTGCCAAGAACACATCTCAATAACAACTCTTCCCAAAAATCCAGTTTTGTTGTATCCTACCATTGCCCTAATTGTTGCCATGATGTTTCTTTTTGCTATTGGCTACTGTTCTGACGATCTCTGTATTGGATAGTGTATATAAGATAAATATTTCTTTTTGTGGCAAGACTTTTATTTATTATCAATTCTCATCTTCAACTAACTATATGTTAATTGCTGTCTCTCTCGCTTTTAGCTAACAGGTTTACTTCAATATATATCCCTTTCTGTGTTTGCTATCTTTACAAGTTAGTATTCTGCCTGACTCAGTAAGAATTTAATATTGGTACATGGAAGCTGAAGCCAAAGAAACTGATTCAATTCTAATTGGACTGAAAGACATTCATAATCAAGTTAAAAATATGCAAATAATTACTCACAGCAACAAAATTCTAGTTTATTTCACATCTAGTTAGTTCCATCTATTTAATAAATATAAACCTGAAGTAAGGAATTAAGGAACATATGATAGATACTTAACAAATTAAACAATTGAGTAATTAATTATTCCAGGAACATATGACAGAAAATTAAGAAATGAACGAATTAGTAAGGCACAACTGTGCAGCATATGGGAGTTTGTGGGCAACAAGATGAGCACAGACTGCCACATCTGCAAGAAATGTCTCTGCCTCAAGACAATGCAGCTCAGAATCATTAAACTGAAGTGTGGAGCAACAGGTACCCCATCACAAAACAGAGCTGGAGCGATTGCAAATTAATTTACTCCAGACTGCAGTCGGACGCCAGTGGTAAATTCACGTATAGAAGCGGGGAAAATGACATTAGAACAGCTCGTCCACTTCATATGGATTAGTTACTGGTTTGTTCCCTGGTTATGCAGCGTCTAAAAGAGAAAGTGGGAACTGGCACCAACAAGAATTAACGAGGTAGTAAGAACTGCAGATGCTGGAGAATCCGAGACAACAAGGTGTAGAGCTGGATGAACACAGCAGGCCAAGCAGCATCATAGGAGCAGAGAGGCTGACGTTTCGGGCCTAGACCTTTCATCAGAAAAGGGGGAGGGGAAGGGGATTCCGAAATAAATAGGGAGAGAGTGGGAGGCGGATAGAAGATGGATAGAGGAGAGGATAGGTGAAGAGGAAACAAACAGGTCGAAGAGGCGGGGATGGAGCCAGTAAAGGTGAGTGTAGGTGGGGAGTTAGGGAGGGGATAGGTCAGTCCAGGGAGGACGGACAGGTCAAGGGGGCGGGATGAGGTTGGTCGGTAGGAGATGGAGGTGCGGCTTGAGGTGGGAGGAGGGGATAGGTGGGAGGAAGAACAGGTTAGGGAGGCAGGGACGAGCTGGACTGGTTTTGGGATGCGGTAGGGGGAGGGGAGATTTTGAAACTTGTGAAATCCACATTGATACCATTGGGCTGCAGAGTTCCCAAGCGGAATATGAGTTGCTGTTCCTGCAACCTTCGGGTGGCATCATTGTGGCACTGCAGGAGGCCCAGGATGGACATGTCGTCTGAGGAATGGGAGGGGGAGTTGAAATGGTTCGCGACTGGGAGGTGCAGTTGTTTATTGCGAACCGAGCGTAGGTGTTCTGCAAAGCGGTCCCCGAGCCTCCGCTTGGTTTCCCCGATGTAGAG